>NC_053487.1:29871195-30193134 GCF_015227805.2 Hirundo rustica | reverse complement strand
CCATCCTGTATTTAGGGCAGGGAGGAGGGGAGGGATGGGATGCTTTGGGTCACCTCAGGGCTGCAGGTGAAGTGTGGGGACCAGGGTTAGTGTGAGACTCTTGGATGAGTGACTCGGGCCTTTTGGAGAAGCTCTGGCTGATTGCTTTAGGTAAAGATGACCTCTGAGCTTGTTTTTTCCTAGTTTCCCTGCAGTCAGATTTGTTGGTGGATGTGCAGGCTGGGATACAGCTCAGCTGGTGCCAATGGAGGAGCAGAGATGTTTTCCCTCTGCTGGTAAGCCTGCCCTTGCTCTGTCTTCCCTCTGACCTGCTGCATTACACATGTATCCCTGTAATCTTCCTACAAGCGAGCTGTGAAATGTCCTCCTCGCCCTTTCAGCATCCCTGATGCTGGCGAAGTTCTGTGTCCAGCCTGACCTGGGGCTGAACAGCTTCACTAACAGCTTTCTTTTGTAATATTGAAGCCTGGAGGAGTTAATTATCTCCAAATATTAAAAGGGCAGATTGATTTTGTTGGATTTCCTTGGCTGAGTAATATTGGTGCCCCAGAGATGCTGTTTGATCTGGCTGGGCTGAGTGACACCTCATTGCACCCGGGTGCAAATTTCACTGCAGTGCGGTACTGCCTCCCTCTCCTGGTGTTTGCCCACCATGGAGAAGTGTTTTTTCCAGGCTGACCCGGCTTTGTGGAGCTGCTGATACTCCCAACTTGTCGTGGCCAGCTGAGGATGGACCCCAGCAGCTCTGCAAACTTCCAGTCCTGGATTTAAAGCCCAAGTCTGGAGTGGAAGTCAGAGCTGCAGTCCCAGCTGGCTGAAGCTGACACATAAATGTCAGGGAGAGCTTGGAGCACATCCTGTGTGTGGATGCGGGAGAGGCTGGTTATTCCTGATGAGCAGTCCTGGCTCCAGCTGGCTGGAAGACAGCCCACCTCGGCCCCTCTTTCATCACTCCTTGAAACTCCTCTCGGGGGTTTTGGGGAGCTGTACTAATGCTCTGGCAGGGAAACGAGGGGCAGGTGTGAAGGTTTGCCTTCACTGGGGGAGTGTGTTCCCCTTTCTCTGCTGGAGCTGCTCCTGGCTCTCCCTTCCCTGTCCACTGCTCCTGCTGTGGGGGTGCAGAACCCCCATTTGCCCTTCCCTGGCAGTGTTTAGGGACAGGAATTTTCGGGGTGATGCTTAGCACAGAAATAAACTCTCCTTTATTTTTCCAGCTCCTCCATTCCCTCTGCTTTGTGACAGTTTAGATGTGCCACCAGGTTTAATGTGCCATTGCGTCCCAGGTGTGCTCAGCCGAGACTAAATCGAGATGTTCCTGCTGAATTCCCTTTAATCTCTACTTGTTTGCCAAGCACAGCAGTCTCCCCACGCAGCTCTGGGAAGCTGGTGAGGTGGAGGTAACTGCTAAAGAGGAGACAAACACAATGATTTTATTATGTTGTGGGGATTTAACACAGGAACGAACTTCGGGAGACCTTTGCAAGGCTCCCCTTCTGTTTCTGGGCAGAGCTTGACTCTGGTGTTTGGTAGAATCTCGGTCAAACAGCTCAAGGGCCTGTCTGGGAGGGTTTGCCAAGTGGTGGAGTTGATTGGATCGGACTGGGGAGGGCAGTGACTACAGAGCTTCCCCTGGCCTCCAGCTGCTTTGACTTGCAATGCAAATGTTTTCTCCAGTCACCTCTTAATGATCTTTTTTTCCCTCTTGAGTGTATAATTTCCCCTGGAAGTCTCCAGTGAATGGTTTCCATCACAGTTATTTGTCCCTTTCTTTTCAACTGCTCTGGAATTGCAGAGCTGGCATGATTTGGGTTGGGAGTAGGTTGAATTGCAAGATTTCATCTCTGGCTCAGAGCTCCCTTCCATGGGGCTGCAGTCAGGAGACACCAAACCTGCTGGAATATGGAACAGGGGGCCGACAAGTGGCACAGTTTGCAGAGGGAATTTTGCTCCTGGGGAGCAGTATCACTCCCCAGACCTGGGATGGAGGAGGAGAAAGGAATGCTTGGCTCTGAGGAGCCGGGGAGGAAGAGGAGAGCCAATGCTCTTCTGGGGGATACGATTGGAAAGACATCATAGAGGAAGAGTTCATAAATCCATCTGGCCAGACTGATTCATCTGCACATCAAAGGGAACCGCAAGCCCCTTGGGCAGCCACAGGAGCTGGGGAGAGGGGGTGGCTGAAGGACAGGGCCCCCCTGTGTCACCCCCCAAACACGTGTGCTGCAAAATACCTCAGAGGCAATATCCGGGAGGGGAAACCATTCCCTGCAGTCTGGGATGTGCCATGTGTACCTGCCTGGAATGTCCTCCCTGGATGAGGGATGTTGGAGCAAGACTGTCCCAGTGAGTGCTAACCCTGTGGCTCAGCTCTCTGGCCAGGAGTTCCTACCTGAGGGGAGCTGCAGGATCCCACCCCAGGAATGAGGGGGGATTGGTTTGGGTACTACAGCTCCATTAAAAATCCCAAAGGATCTCATGGATTTATGGAGAATACAGAGCATGTCCGTGCAGGACAGGTTGATGTCACTGTTCCCATACAGAATATATTACCTTGCTGCCAAAATAGAGATCTGGGGAATTAGTCTACATGGTGTGGGAGGAGAGGAAAATAGCTTCAAGGGAATATGGGGAATGATCCATGTTACCTCCGCTGAGGTGTAGCGACCTGGTTCAGGAACGACACGGCAGCCACACCCAGGCTGCTCGGTCCATCAGCTCACAGACACCAGTGTGGTGGACGGCTAATGGCGTTTATTAACTGGTTACATGGAGTTATAAAACCTCTGTTTGCTACATCACATCCGTCTGCTTACGTTACAGGTTAGGTATTGCTTATCTTATCAAGGACACTAACCAACTAAGAGTTGAGGGAGGGGTTCTGTCTGCCCGTACAGCGCGATATCTTCCGACCGCCTGTCCCTAATCTCCCACAGATCCACCTGAAATATTTCTGGTCAGAGTTTGGGCAAAGCACGAGGAGCCCATGTGGTCTTTCCCATGGCACAGGAACATGTAGGACCTGCAGATGTGGGAACTGGGGACCTTGTGAGATGTCACTTGTGTGGTTTCTCCTGTCCTGGAGCCAATGCCCAGGGATGTGCCAGAGCCCCTGGCAGGAGCTCAGCCCATCTTCCAGCAGTTTTTCCTTTCCTCCTTGGTGTTCCCAGAGCAGAGTGAGCAGCTCTGGAAGAGAAGGCTCCATAAATCAAGCTGCTTTATCACCAGGCACTGCTGCAGCTCAGCCTGGAGTGGGATGAATCTATCCTTGCCTTCCAAAGGTCAAGCCTTGAGCTCACAATTTAGTGCTTAATCCCTACAAGGGCAAAATCCCCCTTGAAGCAATCGCTGGGATCTCAGCTGCTCTATAAATAACACAGGACTAAACGGAAGCTGAGCCTGGCTCTGAAGCTTGTGGAGTGCTTGGGGATCCTTGGAAACATTCGGCCCTGGGGTAACTTCCGATTTTAGCAGCAAAGGGAAGAACAGAGGCTTGGATCACAAAGTAGGAAGGTTGGGTTTTTTTCCTTTTTTCCTTTTTCAGCTCTTCTCCAGCCTGACTTCCTCCTTTGATGGAGGAATCCCTGAGAAGTGCAGCCTTGCTCCGAGCTGTTTGGTCTGATCACCTCACAGGAGCTTTTTAGGGCATCACTGGGATGATTCAAAGGGGAGGGAGTGCGGCAGGCAGATGGGATTTGCCATTCCTGCTGCCCTCTGCATTCCCCTGCTCTTTGTTTCACTCTATCCAGCTCTTTTTTCCCAGTTTGTCTTGCTTTTCCCAAGGGGGAATGAGCTGTGGCTCCTGGGATTGTCACTGGAGATGCAGGCAGTGCCCCAGCCCCACTGGCCCCTCTCGATCCTGCCCTGATTCCAAATTGATCCTTCTGGGATGTGGAAGAAAGCAGAGTGGGCAGATTTCCCCCATTGGGGTGCCTTGATCACCATTACCATGTGTAATCAGGGTTAATCTCAGGATTAATTGGGGGGATTTGCTGATGGAGGCAATTTGTGTTACTTACTGCTCCATTTGCCTCTAATGGCTTAATCAGATTACAAATTAAAAGTGGCTTCTTCCAGAGGATCTCCCTGGACTTCAGCAGGAGCCAGAGTATGAGGAGAGAGGCATAGCCAGAGCATCTGGTTTGTGACTCAGAGATCAGTCATCCAGACAGGAGGAGGGATGGAGGAAGGGGTGGAGGGAAGAGCTCCACAGGGAGAGCACCCAGGGGCTGCAACAGCTCAGGGCCAGCTCTGTCCAGGTTCATAGGGAGCTGGGGACAGAATAGAGCATGAGGAGGGGACAGTGGGGCATATTTTTAAGGGTTCCTCTGATGTGGAAAGAGGAAAAAAAAATTCAGTTCTCTTTTGGCTTGTGCCAGGTGTGTGATGCAGAATCCCTGAGGTTGGAAAAGCCCTCCAGGATCGAGTCCAACCTGATTGATCCCCACCAGAGCACTGAGTGCCACATCCAGATGTTCCTTGGACACCTCCAGGGATGGGCACTCCAAACCTCCCTGGGCAGCCCCTTCCAATGCCTGACCACACTTTTCCATGAAGAAATTCTTCCTGATGTCTGACCTGAGAGCTGGGATAGGTGGCTCTGGGTATGCTGGCACTGGCAGAAGTAATTCTTGGCCCTTTGGAGAGGGAGCAGGACTGATTTCAGCTCAGCAAACCTTTAAATGGTGATTCTGCAGCAAATAAATTAAGGTTGATGAGCTGAGACTGATCAAACTTAGTGATAGAAAGGGTCTTGTCCTGGAAAGATTCATCAGGCAGGAGCTGAAAGCCTTGGAAAATAAAGCCAGGAGGGTCTATCCATGAACATAAAGGATGCAGGAGACAAGTCTGGCAGGAGCAGCAATCACCTGGAGCTCCCCCACCCACAGAACAGGCCACAAGGAGAAATCAGGAGCTGTCAAGTCCAGCTCTGCTGTGAGCAAGCAAAAATGTATTTATCTGTTCCTTGGAAGTGCATTCCCATTAATTCACCTCTGCAGCTGGGGCTGGAGGGAGGTGGGGAGGCTTGGTCTCACCTCATCCCTAATCTGGGCCATATCAATTGGGGTTTGATCTGTGGCAGTCAGAAGTGCTGGAAATCTATTTATCCAGCTCTTTATAAAGACATTAGCAAAGCTGAAGGGAAAAAAAAAAAAAAAAAAAAAAAAAAAAAAAAAAAAAAAAAAAAAGGAAAGGGAATGTTTCAAGTGGCTGCTGACAGTTGGAGCAGTTAATAAATCACTGGTAATAAACTGCCAACTGCCTCCCGTGTGCTGGGAAATGCCACTGGCTGCCCTATAAAGCCCTTGGTGATGGGTGATGGAACAGGCACTACTCACAGCTCAGAAATCCAGGGCGGGGGGTTGGGAATTAATTCTGGCTGTTCTCTGCTGTTATAAGTGTGGCTGTGCTGGGATGTGCTCTCCGCTCTGTGGATAAATCCAGGGGGGAGTGTAATTCCTGGGGAGGGCATCTCTGCCAGGAGCTGCTCCTAATCAATTAGGAGCTGAGCAGGAAGGGACAGCCCATTCCTCATTCCTGGCCAACACTCCCTTCTTTCCATCCAGCTAGCACAGACAAAGCCCTTTTCCAGGGATGGTAGCAGCAGCCCTGAGCTTTTGCCATTCCTCTCTTTTGGGATTAGGGAAAGGTCCTCCCTGCTTTTAGCAAAGCAAGCAGTGCCAGCTGTTGCTCCTCACTTTTTCCAGGCCCTTGAAATGCAGCAGCTCCAGTTGGGGCAGGACCTTGGGGGCCAAAGGACACAGATTTGTGCAGGGAAGAGGCAAATCCCAAGGATGGATTTCAAAGAGCCTCAAAGGTGTGTTCAGACTAAGGGGAAGGGAGAGCCAGGACAAGGGGAATGGCTTCCCACTGCCAGAGGGCAGGGTTAGATAGGATATTGGGATGGAATTTTTCCCTGTGAGGGTGATGAGGCCTTGGAATGGTTTTCCCAGAGAAGTTGTGGCTGTCCTATCCCTGGGAGTGTCCAATGCCAGGTTGGACAGGGCCTGGAGCAACCTGGAATAGTGGAAGGTGTCCCTGCCCAGGGCAGGGGTTAGAATGAGCTGAGCTTTAAGGTCCTTCCCAATCCAATCATTCTGTGATCTGTGATTCTGGATAGTCTGGGCTGGGAAGGGACAGGTTCCTGGGGCTCAGCCAATCCACCAGCAGAGACAAATAACACCTTAGGTAGTGAAGCTCCAGGAATTTTTGGTGTTTCCTGGCAGTCCTCAAATCATCCCATCTCCAAAATCTGGCAGGGCCATGGGATCACTGTGTCAGCCACACCAGGGAGCTCAGGGACATCTTGCAATGACCATTATATCCAGGGAAAAAGGATTTTTTTTTTTTTTTTTCCACTCTTGACTTGGCTTAGAGTTGGGAATCTGCAGCCTTTGAAAGGGACCTGCTTAGAAACTGTTCTATCCCAGAACATCCATATGAAAAGGTGGGAAACCCCTGTATGAGACCTGCCTCTGAACACTGCTGTGCTCTCAGGCTATGTGGGGTTCCAGGAGAACGTTGCAAATCATCACCTACAGATAATCTCCTGCTCCTCAGGCATGTTTCTCCATAAATGAAACAGAACAGGGATGAGAGGGTCAGTGCTGATTCCTTAGTTTTATTTGGATGCAAACTGAGACACAACATGAGATCTGTGCAGACAGATATTGCTCCTGGGGGGAAAGTAGGCAGTTGTAAAAAAAAAATCAAGTCTTTATTAGTGTCTTGGGTTGCAATGCAAAATGGAACCGAAAGTATGTATTCTATTCTCATCAGTTGAAACAGGTAGGGGAGGTGTTTTTTCTCTCTTCTATGACCAACTCCCGGGGGGGGGGGGGGGGGGGGGGGGGGGGGGAAGGGTGTCTTCTGTTAATAGGCCAGCTGTTAAAACCAGGTGGAGCAGTGTTCTTTATCTTTTCCAGACCCATCCTCCCTCCAGGGGATATCTTCTGTTAATGGGCCATTAAGGCTCACTACATGACTCTATTGGATTATGTAACCTAAAAATGTGTATTCTATTTCATCTGTTGAAAGCTGTTTTTTGGGAGATGTGTTATCCTTCTTACTCCAGGGGGGAGAGGGCGGATGCCTTCTGATAATGGCCCAGCCATTAAATCCAGGTGGGGCAGTGTTTCAGTGTTTCTTATCTCTTTCACCACCCCTCCATCCTCCAGGGGGACATCTTCTGATAATGGGCCATTAGGGCCCACCAATGACATGACACATTCCATCATCCCATTGTGAGATGCTCCACCCAGTGGGGGAGGAGCCAACTGTTCCCAGCTAGATAAAAACTGGGACTGAAGGACACAAGGCATCCAGTTTTTCCACTGGATTCCTAGAGGAAGACTGGACCCATCTCACCACCACTGGACTTTCTACAGGACCATCTCTACTCCACAGAACCACATCTGTTACTCCAGGAGGACTTATTTGGACTGCTTCCAACACCCTGACCAACAAGGTGCCAGGTCATATCCCTGACTCTGTCAGGGTTTTTTCCAGGATTTTTGTTTGCTTCCTTGCTTGTTTTCTTTTTGTACTACTACATTTGTATTTTCCTTTTTTATAATATTCCTAGTAAAGAACTGTTACTCCTATTTCCCATATCTTTGCCTGAGAGCCCCTAATTGCAAAATTATAATAATTTGGAGGGAAGGGGGTTTACATTCTCCATTCTAAGGGAGGCTCTAGCTTTCCCTGACAGACAACTGTCTTTCAAAACCAAGACAATGTCTGATAAAATTACATCATCCCATTGTGAGATGTTCCACCCAGTGGGAGGAGCCAAGCATTCCTACCTGGATAAAATTCAGAACACCAGAACAGCCTGTTTCTACTGTATTCCCAGAGGAAGGCTGGACCCATCTCACCACCACTGGACACTTCTACAGGATCATCTCTACTCCAACAGAACCACATCTGTAACTCCAGGAGGACTTAATTGGACTGCTACCAATGCCGTGACCAATAGGTTGTCAGGTCATATTCTGACTCTGTCAGTGTTTTTCTTTTTTGTTAGTTTGCTTTTTTGTACTACTACATTTTTATTTTTAATATTCCTAGTAAATAACTGTTATTCCTATTCCCATATCTTTGCCTGACAGCCCCTTAATTTCAAAATTATGATAATTCAGATAGGGGGTTTGCATTCTCTGTTTCAAGGGGAGTTCTGGCTTTTCCCTGGCGGACATCTGTCTTTCCAAATTTAAACAATTACTCTAAGGGATTTTCTTTCCTCTCCACCCAATATGGGGTGTAGAGAGCAATCCCTTTTTCTCCTCCAAACTCTGGCTCTGAGGAGCTCAGCTGTGCTGTGTTCCTGTGCCAGGTGTGATTCGCAAAGCCCTTCACAAGTAGGAGCTGCTCTGTTATTTATTTTTTTACTGTTTCTTTATTTAAAAATTCAAGCCCCAGGCAGGTCGCTCTGTTCTGTGCCTTCCTGGGGCCTCTGCTCACCCCTGGGATAAACAGCCCAACATTTCCATCACTCCTGTGTATTTCCAAGCCATCCCACTGGATCTGCTCCCAGATTGCTGCAGGTCTCCCCCATCCTCTTCCTCCTGCAAAGCCTGGGAAGCTCCATGACTTTAATCTCCCATTTCCCTCACAGCCAGGTGGGTGCTTTGCCACCACTGCTGCCTCCTCGCTATCCAAGTAATCCAAGCCACAGCTGCCTGGGACGATCTGCCCTCACAAATGCCAGATTTTGGGAAACCTCCCCTCTGTTAAGCTTGCTTCTGCAAGTGCTTCCAAAGTAATTCCCTGCAGTTTGAAGCATTGCTGATCTTGGAGAGAGGCTCTTTTCCAGAGCCTGAGAATGTCCAGGACCTGTGGATCTTCCCCATCCAGACCAAACTGAAGCTGCAAGATCTCCCCAATTTTTCCAAGTGTTTCACCAGCTTTTCCCCCTCTTCTGCCTCCCAACAACCCATGACTTCATGGCACAAGTGGGGCAGAAGATGTTTTTCCTCCTTCCCTGGTCCCTGCAGCCACGGTGGATGGGGATAAGCAGGGCTGGAGGTGGCTCAGTACCTCTGGGATCATTTCCCAGCTCAGGAGCTCTTGGCTGGGCAGAGAAGCTGCTGCCTTCCCCGTTCCTGGATCAGCCACATGGGTTTTATGGCTCTGATTATCACTTTTTCCTTTTTGGAGGAGGTTTAAGAGCAAGTGCTCAGAAAAGTGTTGGTGCTTGGCAAAGCGACTGCAGAACCCATCTATTGCTTCTTACATAGTTCAGCTGCTCCCTGCTTCCCATGCCAGCCTGATTTCTGTTAAATGGAGCCTCCCCAGGTCAGCAGAGCCAAGCAGCTCCTAAATTAATTGAGCCATTAATCAGGCCCTTTCGGGTTAGTGCAGGGTGTCTTACACCCTCGCCCTTCCACCCATAAATTAAGGAGGGTTTTAGATCTTCAAGGCTTTTCTGGAATCACATTCTCTGTGCCCTCCACCCCCTTCTCGGCAATGGTGACAAGTACACACAGCTTAGTTTGTTGGCATGGGGAAGGGCTGACATTAATTGGCTGTGTTTGGCACGTGGGCTTCCTGTGCCTCCCAGGGATTTTATCAATCCCATCTCAGCGAGCAGCGGCTGCCAGGGAGATGGGGCTGATTCCTCCCTGCTACTGCTGATGGAAATTTGGGTTGGATTTGGCTGTGGAAGAGCAGTTTCACAGCCCAGCTGGCAATGCCTGCAGTGACTGGGGAAGGATCTGCAGGCATCTCCTCCCTGGGGATTGTTAGGAAAATTAATCCACGAACATTAGAGGTTTATGTCCAAAAAGGAGACAGAGGGGTCCTTTTACTTTATTCGAATAAAGGGAGAGGCCATGGGGCATTTGCCCTGGGATCTTTCAAATTTTTGGAGGACACAGCCTCCTATTTATCCTAATTTCCTGGCCACATTTCCCTCTCTTCCCCATTGGCTGAGGTACTTGAGAGGCACAGACTTCCCTGAATGCCTAAGACCTAAGATTCCCCTTTAACGTATAATCCTCCTTTTAATTTTTAATTCTTATAGGATTCACAGTTTCCCCATTGTTTCTTTCATCTTTTGATATCCAATTTCATTTACCAGCAAACCTATGGTTTGTTTGTAAAGGCAAATATCTTCTTTTCCATTCATCAATCAGTAGAATCCTTCCCATTGTTTATCTCTCAGTGCTAGTTTTATCTACCAGCAGACCCAGGGCTTGTTTGTAAAGACAAATCTGTCATTCCTCTCAGGATGGCATGGGGTGGGATGGGGAGGACAAAGCTTCCAAGACATCGTACCCAAGTAAGGAGCATGGTGATCCCCACAGATACTGCACCTGAAGGAAGAGGTGGGTGTGGATACCCCAAAAGACTTTGGAGGTTGAGATCCATCTCTCCTGCAGTTCTGTGCATGTGGCAGTGGGAGGGGAGGGCCAGGGGTGGCACAGCTGGATTGTCACCTCTGGGAGCTGCCTCCTCCAACATCTCCCTCTGGGCAGGGCCTGAGGAGCAGCTTTCTCCTGCCTTCCCAGGGGTGCAGCCTGATTGCGATTTAATCCATCCCGTACATTCTCTAATTTCGGTTTCATCCATCCTGTGCACTCACATATTAGAAAATGAGCTGAAAATTCCCATTTTGGGAGCTGTGGATCTGTGTAGGGCTGTATGTGTTGGGTCTCAGACAAGTTCCAATAGCTAGTTTAACTTCTTCTAAGGGACAAATTTTGTAGTTCCTGGTCATGATTGTTTTCACATCTCCCCCTTTACCTGATTAATTCTTATAATTAACTGTGAAAAACAGCAGCTGTCCCCCTCTCCAACAATCCCTGCCCCATTAGGGAACAGAGCTGGTGCTGGGACGAACAAGAGGCTTCTGGTAGTGTTAACAATAAAAAACTCATTTGATGCCTTTTTTATGACCAGGTTATGACTCTCTGTCTTCCCTCTATTTATTTAACTGGGGCCAAAATGGCCCCAAATCCCTTCCTGGTGCCATCAGGTAGGTATGAATTTATTCAGCGCTGAGGTGCATGGGGATAACTCCTCAAAGACATGCACACCTGGGAGCTTTGTTTCTCCCTTTTTATCTCTACAAACTAGGGTTATATGATACGCCTAATACATATTTATTTCCTAACCCCGCCTGTCCCCACTTCGTATTAAAATTAGTTCCACGCCTATTTGAGGCTGCGCACTGCTCCTTATTAATCACTCCGGTGGTCGTCGGGGGTCTTTGGGGATGAAGCACATAGCCATCCTCTGAGCTGAACTTTTCAACTTGTCTCCTTGCGCATGCTCTTTTGTCCTTTTGGCCATCTCCTATATCATGTTTCCTGTTTTGGGGCCCAAAGAATGCGTAGATAATCAGTACCAGGTGGGCATAACGGTGACCAGAGCCCTAAAGGAGGAATTTAGAGGTCCCACTGGGGCCAGAGAGAGAAGATTGATCTGCTGGGGGACTTGAAACTAATATGTGACAGACTGGTGCTTTTAAAGAAGAGTTCTCTGTTAATATAGTGTGCTCTTGCCAGGTACCCTTGCTTTATTTTCTCTGTCTCAATCCCCCCTTTTCTAGAAAATCAGTAAATTCTTTTACTTAGCAATACTGATGCCTTTTCCTTTCCCAATCCACCTCCGCAGCCCGCCCATCTCGGTACGTATCCCTCATTGCATTACCATAGGCTGCTGCTAGGGAAGTCAGTACAGCTATCCGTTTTAACATTCTCCAATTCCAAACAAGCATTGCAATTGATAGCACCAGGCTTATACCTACTAATGTCAGTATGACAATGATGGGGTGGCAAAGTGTGTTCAAAATTCCAGTTGCAGTCGGCGACCATCCAAAGAGTGCATCCCACCAGTGGTGATTTGTGTCTCGGTTTACCCTTTGTAATACTTTGCTTATTTCTTTTACATCATGATAGACAGTAACCAGAGTCTTTTGCCCTTTTTCCTGAATCTCTTTCAGGATTTCTGTCAGGTCTTGGTGGTTCATTAGTTGTCTCACTAATGTAAGGTTCATTCCAATGGGTGCTGGTGATAACTGATGGTACATTGTGTAATTGGATCTTATCAACTGGTGGGATGTAACCGGTGCTAAATATGAAAAATCACACCCTACAATCTTAACAAAATTACAAATACAAAAATTGGAATAGTTCCTAGTAGTCAAGGTTACATTGTCATCATCTATTTCTACAGAAACACATGCAGTTCTTAAACATACACAGCCTAGGCCAATATATACAAGCATAGTCTTTTGACTAGTATCTGGATGAATCTCAAAGTGGCAAATGTTTTGCTCAGTGTCTAGGCATATATCTTGTGCATCGATCATGTTAGTGTCACAGATGAACCCTTGTTGTTCCCGGGTAACACACGGCTCTAAATTCACAGTTTGCCACTTTTCATTCATTATCCGGGCCCATGCTCTATGTTCTGAGGGGTAGAGCACTGTGTTTTCATGATTCAATCCTAATGCAATAATAGGGTGGATATTATAAATTGTGGCATTGCGTATAGTCAGTACAAAAGTAGTAGCTATTTCGGTGGTAGGGTCGTAGGTAAAATTTACCAGAGTCCACCAAGACTGAAGTTTTCTTTCTAGGTTGCTTGCATTGTCCCAGACAATTTCCCGAATTTCAATTGGAAAAGCACCTTCATTTCCCTCTCTTACTACTAGAGCAACGATTGATTGTATCTATAATTGTGCCTGTATGCAGCTGAGGGCTAACGACACATTGTTTTGGGGTATGTTTAGTGTGTTTATTATTAGCTTATGGTCCTGGTCCTCAGCTTCTTTCCACTTTGGTAGTATTTTGGAAATTTCCCATTGGCTAGTTCCTAGTGCTAATAAAGAGGATTGCAGGGGTTGTCTTAGTTTTATCAAATCATTTGTGGCAGTGGCTAATTTGTTCATTAATATTTCTGAATCGATTCCATTTAAGACCCCCAATCCTGTTCCTAATATTCCAGTTAAATCTCTTCTCATTCTGCCTCTGAAGTGCACTTGCTTTTGTAACCATGTTGTCCAGCCCTCGGATGATGTCCTTAGAAAAGAGGAACAGGCTGGCTGAATCTCAGAAATGTTTGTTTGCATTAGTACTTCAATACGCTTAAGAGACCACTCTGGATTAAATAACAGTTGTTGTTGCCCCGTATTCCTTATTACATATGGGCCAATTTCATAAATTTTGTGTTCAATTTTAGGTGGTGTGGTCTGAGCTTGGGTTACAGTTGATTTGGTTGTTGCAATAGGTATAGTTGTTATTTTAAATTTAAATGAGAGCCCTTTATTACCACGACCCCAAAGGCAGATCACATTTACCGTCTGTACTAATGTAAAATTATACCAACAATCCGATTTACTTAGACGATCACAAATTTCCCGGTGATAATCTGTAGGAGAGGTTGAGACACTAATTTGAATTGCCTTTTCATAGTTAGTCCCGTTAATCATTCGGCATCCCACTCTGACTACCTCCCCTATAGTCCCTTGAAGGGTCCACAACTTTTGTTTCTGCCATTCTCGCCTTTCATATATCTGGTTTTCATGCATAACCACGGTTGATAGGTTTAGATCCTTTATATCAGAATGATTTCCCATGGATCCAGTATACTGAATGAAAGCTTGGGACCAAGGCCATTCAGCATTTTTCTGGTTAGAGACGCTTTCCAATTCTTGGGTTGCACTTATAGCTACAGGCAAAACAAACAAAACAATTCTACTGATTGAATTCCTGTATACTAAATTATGGAATATTCTCAACCACAGTGTATTCATTATGCTCGAGTGAGTTTTAATTTCAGTTCATTGTCACCTGGGATTACTTTCCAAGGAGTTTCCAGAGCCTTCTTCACTCGAGAATGGTGAATCCAGGCACTCTGTTCCTTGATTTTAACTGCGGTGAAGGTGGTGAGAAGCACCTGGAACGGTCCTTCCCACTGTGGCTCCAAAGTTTTTTCTGTAAGAGACTTAACATACACATAATCTCCAGGCTGTATGTCATGCACTGGCCCATCCAGCCCTCTGCTCCGAGTTCCAGCCCCATGTTTCTCAATTGCTTTGAGCTGTTTGCTTAAGGCTATCATATAGGCAGTCAGCCTCTCCTCCCCTACCTGGGTGGACAATCCCTTTTGCATGCCATATGGTCTCCCGTAAAGCATTTCAAAGGGACTGAATTTTTCTTTAGCTCTAGGCTTGGTTCAGAGCCGCAGCAATGCCAGTGGGAGAAATTGAGGCCAGGGTAAATTAGCTTCTTGTCCCAGCCTAACAATTTGCTGTTTTATTAAATGGTTCATTTTTTCCACTTGGCCACTTGATTGGGGGCGATAAGGGGTATGGAGCTCCCAGTCTATGCCCAGGTGATGACTGATTTGCTGTACTATTTTTGAAATAAAGTGTGGCCCCCTATCTGAAGATATTGTGGCTGGAACTCCAAAGCGTGGTATTACCTCTTGTAGTAATACTTTGGTTACCTCCCGGGCTTTGGCAGTTCTGGTGGGAAAAGCCTCTGGCCACCCTGAAAAGGTATCTGTTAAAACCAGCAAGTATTGATACCCCCCTTTTCTTGGGAGTTCTGAAAAGTCAATTTGCCACTGTTGTCCAGGCCCGTGGCCTTTTCCAATTTGACCTAGTTTTGGTTTGGGAGTATTTTTGGGTTTGGTCTGGAGGCAAATATCACACTGCCGGGTTACCTGGATGACAGTAGAATATAAATTCCTGGCAGTAATCTTTTCAATTAGATAGTTATACAGGGCTTCTATTCCCCAGTGTGTTTTCTGATGCTCTTCTCTTACTAGAGACCATAACAAATGAGAAGGGATGACTATTGTCCCACCTGCAGTAATAGCCCATCCCTCTTGGTTATACTTTCCTCCTTGATCCTGAATTAATTTTCTATCTTTTCTGGTATATACTGGCTTACCTTCCAGGGAGACCTGTCCATCAGGAATTAAGGCTCCCTCGATCGTTATCTCACCTTTTGCTGCTTCTTTTGCCTCTCTGTCCGCCAGCTCGTTTCCTTCCTCCAATTCAGAGCTCACCTTCTGGTGTGCCTTGATGTGCATAATTGCTACCTGCTCAGGTAGCTGGACTGCTTCCAGTAGCCGCAATATTTCCTGAGAATGCTTGATGTTTTTCCCTTGTGAGTTTAACAGTCCCCTTTCTTTCCAAATGACTCCATGTGCGTGTACAACCCCAAATGCATATCTCGAGTCTGTATAAATGTTTACTTTATTTCCTTTTGCGATCTCTAGAGCACGGGTTAGAGCGATTATCTCAGCCTTTTGTGCAGTAGTATTTGTTGGCAAGGGTCCAGATTCTATTACCTCTCTGCAAGTGGTTACTGCATACCCAGCATGTCGCTTTCCACTGATGACATAGCTGCTCCCATCAGTGAACCTGGTTTCTGCATCATCCAAAGGGGTGTCCTTCAGATCCGGGTGGCTGGAGTAGGAGGTTTCGATGGTCTCCAAGCAGTCGTGGTGTACTGGCTCCCCTTGATTCCCACTGAGGAAAGAAGCTGGGTTGATAATGTTAGTTACAACTATCTCTACATCGTCTTGTTCTACCATGATGGCTTGATATTTCAGGAACCTTTGTGGGGAAAGCCAGTGCCCGCCCTTTACTTCCAAGACTGCAGACACTGTGTGAGACACAAATACGGTCATTTTCTGGCCCAGAGTGAATTTGCGTGCCTCTTGAATATTCAGCACCACAGCTGCAACAGCTCTGAGACATCCTGGCCATCCCTTGGCTGTTGTGTCTAGTTGCTTGGAGAAGTAAGCAACTGCTCTCTGGTATGGACCCAGGTCCTGGGCCAGTATCCCCAGGGCGATTCCCTGCTTTTCATGGGAGAACAGGAAAAACGGTTTACTTACATTCGGGAGTCCAAGAGCCGGGGCTGACATTAGAGCATTCTTCAGTTGATGAAAGGCTTGCGTGGCCTCTTTTGTCCACTGGAGGTTTCTGTTCCCATTTGTAATGAGTGCATACAGAGGTTTCACGAGCAACCCATAGCTGTGTATCCAGAGCCTACACCATCCCGTCATTCCTAAGAATGTTCGCAGTTCCTTTACCGTTTGAGGCCTCGGGGTTTGGCATATCGCTTCTTTGCGATCTTGCCCTAGGGTCCACTGTCCTGCACTGATTTCATAACCCAGGTAGATTACCTTTTGCTTCACAACCTGGGCCTTTTTCTTTGATACCCTGTACCCCTGTAGTCCCAGGAAATTTAGAAGACTTACTATCCAGGCTACACATGCCTCTTTCGTCCGGGTAGCTATGAGGATATTGTCCACGTACTGCAGTAACTTTCCCTCTTCTGGGGGAGCCTCCCAGGATTCCAGATCTTTGGCAAGTTGCTCCCCAAACAGAGTGGGAGAGTTCTTGAAACCTTGAGGTAGAACTGACCATGTGAGCTGGGATTTGCACCCGCTTTTGGAGTTTTCCCATTCAAATGCAAAAATTTTCTGGCTGTCCTCATGGATAGGGATGCAAAAGAAGGCATCTTTCAGGTCTAAAACAGTAAACCAAGTTAACTCAGGTGTTAGACGTTAACAGAGTGTACGGATTTGCTACCACAGGATAGAGGTCCTCAGTTATTTTGTTAACAGCCCTTAAATCTTGTACTATCCGGTATGATCCATCATGTTTTCGGACTGGCAAAATGGGAGTGTTGAACTCAGACAGGCACTCTTTTAACAACCCTAATTGCAAAAAGTTTTCAATTATGGGACTAATTCCTTCCCTATCTTCCTTTTTCAGGGGGTACTGTTTAATTCCAACTGGTTGTTTCCCTTCCTTAAGTTTGATTAATATTGGAAGTGCATTTTTCGCTCTCCCTGGTACATTGGAGGCCCATACTCCAGGAAACACTTGATTTATTATTTCTTCGCTAATTTCCCCCTCTGTTTGAATGGTTGTCAACATTAAACTTAATGCCTCTATATATTGTTCATCATTTACCTCCAGAATGACCTCCCCATTTATAAATTTAATGGTTACTTGTAATTGTTCTAGCAAGGCTCTTCCCCAAAAGGTGTCTCGGGGAGCTGGGCAGATATAGGAATTTATGAATGCCCCATTGCTTTCCAAGCTTATACTTTAATGGTTTACAAAAATATGCTTTTTCAGGTTGGCCAGTTGCTCCTATCACTGTAACATAATTCTTCCCCACAGGTGCCAAAGTCTTATTTAAGGCTGAATATGTTGCTCCTGTGTCAACCAGGAATTCTACTTCTTTCCCTTTTTCCCCCAGTTCCAATTTTATAACCAGTGGATCTTCTGGGGTGAGATCTACCGGTCCTCCTCAGTCTTCTTCCACATATGCAGTCACCTTTCCTTTCTCTCGGTTTCCCTTGTCCTGAAAGCCACCCCGTCTTTGTTCTGGGCATTGATTTTTCCAGTGACCATATTTCTTACAGATCGCACACTGGTCTCTGCCCAGCCGGGACGGGCCTTGCCTAGGTGGTCTCTGCCCACGTTTTCCCCTCTCTCTCTCACTTACAACAGCTACAAGCTTCCTCATTCCTTGTTTATATCCTTCTTCCCGGTTACTAAAGATTCTCCACACCTCATCCAACAAAGTCTCTAAGTTCCTCCCATCTGTTCCTCGAAGCTTTTGAAGTTTATGCCTTATGTCACCTGTAGACTGCCCTAGGAAAAAATTAACTAGCTGCTGTATCCCTACTTCAGACCCAGGGTCCAGTGATGTGTGACGACGCATAGCATCTCTTAATTTCTCAAGGAATTCAGATGGCGACTCAGAGGGCCCCTGTTTGATTGCATATAAGGCTGACCAATTTATTGTTTTGGGAATGGCTCTTTCCATCCCCTTTGCAGTCCACTCCTGATAGCTTTCCAATTTTTTCAGTTCTGCTGTTCTGTTTGGATCCCACTGTGGGTTTTGGAGTGGGAAATAATCTTTCACATCCAGCTGTTGGGTTTTATAATAATCCTCTGTTACCCTGGTTTTTCTGAGTTTCTTTATTAGCCTTTTGATTGTCATAAATGGAGTCAGATCTTTTAGTTACTGTAGAATATTAGAGCAGTTTTTTACCTTTCCCACAGATGTAATATAAACGAATCCTTTGTTTTTCATTCTCTGTCCTTTGTTTGCATATTTCTAACCTGAAAACAATTGTAACTGACAATTGGTCTGGCCACTGAGGCTGAGGGGTGGAACCCCCAAAAAGCCAATCTTCTGCTAGACCCACAAATGTATAAAATAAAAATAAACAAAGGGGTTTCTTCTTCTTCTCTCGGCTATCTCAGCTGGGAGCTGGGATTGGAAGGACCTCTGCCTTGCGAAATCTCTTGTCTGCGTGTGACTGCTTTGTGTGTCTCGGTGACAATCCTCTGCCAGATCCCCTGCCGTTTTTATGATTAATTGTTTTTCTGTCTCAGTCAGTGCATCCAATAATAATTGCATATCGCTCCAATCTGGATTGTGTTGTTTTATTTTATATCGCAGATGTTTGGCTGTGTTAACTGGATCACTGCGATAGTTTTTCGCGACCTTTTCCCATGCTTCCAAATCAATTGTGGAGAAGGGAACTTTAACTAATACCACTCCTCCCTCTGCTCCCACTGCCTCACGCAGAGGTGCCTGTAATATGTGTGTCTGTTGTCTAGTCTGGTGTGCAATCGGGAAAGTGCCTGCACCCTCTGAGTCTACATCCTCCTCCTCATCCCTTTCTTGTCTTATGTGGGGAGGCTTAAGCAGATCATCTACCAGGTCTTGTTCCTGGGCCACAGTTTGGTAAACCTTATCTGATTTTGTACATCTTTGCCCTATGCTACATGCTGAACAACACCGTTTAAGCCCTCTTCTCTTAGTCTTATTCTCTTTCTCCAGGGCTAACACCAGAGGGTCAGATGGAGCCCTGATCCCACAATCCCTCTGCCATTCGGGGTGATTTCGAAGGGAGAAAAACATATCGGCATATGACACCTCCGTCCACTTGCCTTCTCTCCTGAGAAATAGCATGAGTTGCAATAGCGTGTTATAATCCAAAGTTCCACTAGGTGGCCACCTCGCTCCATCATCCAATTTATAGAGTGGCCACCAATCTCTGCAAAATCTAATAAGATCTCTCTTGTTCTCAGTTCCCCCACGTCCAGCAATATTTTTCCAATGTGCAATAATACAACCTAGCGGACTCGCTTTGGGGATCTCTTTGCTTTGTTCAATACCCATTATCTCCTCCTCCTTGTTCCGTCCCATTTTCGCCAAAACTTTTCCTCACACAATTTCAGAGTCACTTCCCAATTCTCTTCACACACACAGTCCCAATCTGCAGGCGCACAATGTGACTTTCCACATACAACCTTCAGAGTTTTAGGTTCAACATCAACCTGATTAAGATAATATTTCAGTTTACACAGGGGGCATATGCCCTGCTGGTTACTAGAGTAACAATACCAACGTTTTTCACAATCTCTACACTGCAATAATACCCATGCCAGATGCCAATGTCTTGATTCTCTGACAGCTCTAAGTCTCCCACAAGAACAGGCTATCCCATTCACCTCCCCTGGAATACTTAGGGTCTGTACTGCAGGTTATTCCCAGTCCAAGGCCACCAATCTCCCTGCAGAAGTTCTGTATATTCTTTCTAGATAGACCCGTTCATTCCCTCTCTCTAGCCAATAATTCACTGGATCAATCGATTCCCAGGGGTCAAGCCCAAACCACTGCTGAGGAGAGACTTCCGTCAATTTGTCTGTCCACGGTTGGAACAAATGTTAACTACTTCACACTCAAACATAACACACTCGGGTTTGCCCCACACTGACTCCAGTCGCTTCGCCTTTCTTCGGCCACCTCAGTCGCCCGAGGTCGGAAACGCGGATAGAGCTCCACAATCGCTCCGCACCTCTGGTGCGTCTCACTCACTCACTCATTCACTCACTCACTGATCATACTCAATGACTCAACGTGTCCGGACTTAGCATTCACACAAAATAGCAGCAAAACAAGGGTTCACTCGACTCACCCCCTGAGTCGCTAGCGGGCTGCTCTATCAGCTCAGTGAGACCCCTTCTCATTGGCCACGCTAACGGCCGGGGGTCGATCCCTCCCCCTCTGTGTCCGGCTTCTCCTTGGCCGGCTGCTTGCAAGCCCACCGGGACTGTGCTGCGCGTCAGACGTCTCTGCACGACTTATCAGCTGCCCCTTCCCCGATATTTAATTCATACCTTTATCCGCAAGGCCAGCAGATCGTTGTCTGTCCCCGCGGTGAGCGAGCTGAGGTCCGGGGTCCCTCCCGGGAAGGTCCTGGGGGCGCGCCAGGGAATCCGCTCCTCGGCCGCTCCCACAGCCGGACAGAGATCCTCCTGCCTGGCTCGCCAAAATGATGTGCGGAGAGAAGACCCTATAACTCACAGAGTGGTTATGAGAGTAGGTATGAATTTATTCAGCGCTGAGGTGCATGGGGATAACTCCTCAAAGACATGCACCCCTGGAAGCTTTGTTTCTCCCTTTTTATCTCTACAAACTCGGGTTATACGATACGCCTAATACATATTTATTTCCTAACCCCGCCTGTCCCCGCTTCGTATTAAAATTAGTTCCACGCCTATTTGAGGCTGTGCACTGCTCCTTATTGATCACTCCGGTGGTCGTCGGGGGTCTTTGGGGATGAAGCACATAGTCATACGATTGCAAATCAGTCTTGGCAAGCAGGAGAGTTTCCACAGTTTGGTGGGAACACTCTGCTTGTAATACAGTTTATAGTTTATAACATATAGAACACGAATTTATCTCAAAATACCCATCACACTGTCATCCATCCATTTAGCTGCTGCTTGCTTGGAGTAAGCAGATGCTTCTCTTAAAACATTTCTGCATGGATTTCTCCAGCCTCTGGATAATTACAGCCTCCTCTTCAACCCTTCTCGGTGTCTCAATATCTTTTTAGTGATGTGAAAAACAAGGTTCACACTCTTAGAGAAATTTATAAGTTTAATAAAAATAAAAAAATAGACAGTTAGGAGAGACAAAAGAAAAATACAGTTTCTTGGTCAAGGATGCTTGGCACCTAGCCCGCCAGCATACCTGCTAACAAAAAGTTTGCTCCTTAAAAGTATCAGCCTGTTGCATATTTATAAAGTCACATGCATGATTCAAACATTCCTTTTGAGTGTGAATTTCTTTGTTCAGTTTCAAGCCCCCTCAATCATTTTATCTGGTAGATCCATCAGCAGGTGGTTCCATTTGGTCTGATAGCACAGGTCCCATAAATTCTCCCCGGGTTTTGGTCATCTTCATTTGGATAACAGAAGTTCAATAGCTTTTTGGTCAGCAATCTTCATGCAGGAATGAAAGATGACTCCCGCTACCTTCTGGTTTGGCCAGTTTAGATGTTAAAAAAAAAAAAAACCCTGAGAGGAATGACAAGATTTCTCTTTACAAACAAGTCCTGGGTCTGCTAGTAGATAAAACTAGCACTGAGAGATAAGAGAAACAATGGGAAGGATTCCACTGATTGATGAATGGAAAAAAAAAGATATTTGCTTTTACAAACAAACCTTAGGTTTGTTTATAAATGTAATTGGATATCAAAAGATAACAATGGGGAAAACCCGTAAATCCCATAAGAATTAAAAGTTAGGGGGGTTATACATTAAATGGGTGAGACATTAAATTTGAAGAATTAGGGATTTTTAGGAAAGTTAAGATAATAAGTTGCTGAAATAGCTGAAGTAGATAGGTAAGCTTTGTTCACAGTTAACAGAAGCCGGATCTTAGATAAGCTATCCCGGATTTAGTAACTCATTGCTTGTCAGCTTTATGTTTGTGTAACTGTGCTTGTAATGAAAAACAAAATGTGGTAAATAGGACATAAGATAGCTGCAGATTTCCTGCTTAAAGGACCCATTCAACACAGGAAGCTATAAGTTCTACCAAGGATTCATTTGTCACGAATGCATTGAAAAGGTAGAAAGGTCAGAACGAGGAAGACTCATCTTACTTCCTCATTTTGGGTGACCTCTCCCCAGAATAGACCCCCGACTCATTTTAGGAAACAAAGTATGCATGCTTAATAGCCTTTTATGCCAATTAGCATACAAAGCGAGGAATGGGAGGTGACAGGGGTATGAATATGTATTTATATTTGGGTGTTCAACACTTTTGTAAATAAAAGGCTTTGTATTTACCTGTGAATTTCGTAGCGCATATTAGGGAAATATCCTGCTGTGCTGCCCGGCCGTAATAAACATATACTTTCTAACTTTAAACTGTTAGAGAGTTTTTGTCCATCACAGTTGGGTATTGATACTAGATCAATACCCACATTTCTTTAATAAGTCAAGGGGAATCTTAGGTCTTAGGCATTTCAGGGAAGTCTGTACGTCTCAAGTACCTCAGCCAATGGGGAAAGAGAGAGGGAAATGTGGCCGGGAAATTAGGATAAAAAGGTGGCTGTGTCCTCCAAAAATTTGAGAGACCCCAGGGGAAATACCCCATGGCCTCTCCCTTTATTCGAATAAAGTAAAAGGACTCCTCTGTCTCCTTTTTGGACATAAATCTCTGGCATTTGTGGATTAATTTTCCTCACAACCCCCAGTCTTTTAACATTATGTTCCAATCATAAAAAAATATACATTCATCACATTTCTAAACTCTATTAATAAAAGAAAATACAGTACAATCTTCCCACATTATACATACAGTATTCATTTTAATATTTGCAAAAAGCCAACTATATAATATGCATTTATAACAGTGAAGAGATTCTTAAAGAGCATCCCACAACTCCCCGTTTAATCCTCCCTCTCCAGCTCAGTATAAACACCCAGAACGTGTGTACCAAAAACAACCCCAAATCCTGGATGGAAGGTTTTCCACTCCAGTCACAATTATCTCCCTTGGGCAGTGGCTGAGAAGGAGCACCTGGTGCCAGTGACAGCTCTTGGTGTCCCTGGGAGCTTCTGGACGTCACCCAAGGGCTGATGGCAGTGCCAAGGAAGGATGTGTGACAGCCGAGGGGACTCTACTCACTGCCTTGTCCAGCTTTGGGGCTGGAGTTTGGTGGGAGCAGCTTTTCTGGAGAGGAATGGGAGCTGAATTCTTTGGTTTGGAAGTTGGATTGTGCTGTAGGAACATGTCCCAAAGGAAAAGGCTCCCGCAGCATCCCCCCAGACTCCGAGGCTGTGATCCCAGGGTGATAAGGCAGCACTGCTGCCCTGCAGCTGTAGCAAGCTCTGACTGGAAGCTGGAGAAAGCCAGATTTAAAAATTAAAGCCTTGGAATTCCAGGTTTGGCTTTGCATCACCAACTGTGCACAGGGAGATATTTGGGAATCAGGCGGATGCTGCCCTCAGTTTGTGCAGCACTGGATGATTGGGGGGTTTTAATTGCATTCTATTTTTGTAATTTCTGGAGAAAAGTATCCAGGCATTCTTGGCACGTGGTCCTTCCCCTTTGTGGGTGCAGGTCTGAGGGGTGGCACCAGGACAGGTGAGTGACAGTGATTCCCAATGCTCTGTCACTGTGTGCCAGCACTGATTTCTTGGCTACCCCATCCCTAGAGTTGCTCCAGGCCAGGTTGGATGGGGCTTGGAGCAACCTGTGATAGTGGAAGGTGTCCCTGCCCCTGGCAGGGGGTGGAACAAGATGGGCTTTAAGGTCCCTCCCAACCCAAACCACTCTGGGATTAAATCCATTTTTCTTGTGTGGAGGAATTGCTATCCAAAGTGGGAAAAATCCCTCTTGGTGCTTGAAAATCCCATTTTTTTTATTTTCTGGGAGCATAACTCATTTGCCAATAAGCCCTGAATCTTTGCTGATGGAGGCTGAGCCCACAGGAATATGACATTCCAGAGGTCATGGAGCACTAATCCTCCCCTCTCCCTCATTGTCAGCTGGTCTGGTCCTCCTCCCTGGAGCCTAGTGAGGCAGGGAGGGCTCCATGAGCTCCTGGCCCCATCCTCTTCTCCAAGGGAAGTGCTGGGAAATGTTTTTTCCAGGGTGGGAATGGCACATGGACAGACAAACATCTCAAAAAACCCAGGGGATGCTCTGGGACTGCATCACACAGGTTTCCCTGGAAAAAGCGGGAATTTGGGATGACTCCTTCCTGCACTGCTGTACACACAAGAGTGCTCAGTTGAGTTTTACTGGAAAAAATGGAATATATTTATTCCTTCCTAGTGCAGTTTTTAACCTCTGCCCTAAACTGCAGTGGGATATAAAATCCGATAGATCTGTTGTTATTCATTATTCTTTGGTTTCCATCAGATCCTCCTGTTAAACCACTCTGCTGTTGCAATGCTGAGACATTATTGCAGACACAGGCCTGAGCATTCCAAATGTCTGGCTAATGAGGAATGAAACTGATTCCCAATAGGAGAACTGAAGGCACTGGAGGGAATTAAATCCGAGGAAAAGAAAAAATCCTGGAGTGTGTGACTGGAGTGAGTGACTGGTGTGTGACTGTACTGACTTTATCCATCTGACATACAGGTTAATCATTATTTTATTTTATAAAAAATATAAATTAAATTTATAATATTCCAAATTCTCTTTGGGAATAATGATGTCCTCCTCTGTCCCAGCAGGTGAGTGCAGGAATTCACTGCCCAGTGGAAGCCAAAGACTCTGCTGATGTTTGAGTTCATTGATTTTGTGAGCAAAGTTGTCGAAGAGACCTATTTTGTGAAGGATTCACACTCATCCAGGGGAAAAAAAAAAAAAAAAAGGAAAACCAAAGCAGAGGGGAAATCTCTCCCTTTTCCTCTACTTGTGCAATTAGAGAGGGTTTTCTTTGAGTTTTATTGCACTTCCATTGGCAACTCCAGCAGTCCCTGCTGTGTTTGGAATGAGCTCCCCACTGCAGACTGGTTTTGCTGAGCACCTCGGTGTGATTGGCAATTAAATCCTTTTCAGGGAGAATTATCCCTGTTTTCCAGTGTGTCCCTCCCTGTTTGCCTTGCTCTGCCTTTTGCATTTCCTAATATTCCCTCAGCTCCTTATCTCTTGCAAAAGCCCCTCGCTGAACCATTTGTCTCCTCCCTTGATGAGATCTATGGCTTTGGGAGAACAGCTGGCTTTTTCCACTGAATGGGATGGTTCCAGGGCTGCAGCAGCTCTGCCTGGGTTTTTTAGGGGCTTTTAGGGAATAAAGGAGTCAAGAAAAGAAAAAAAAAAAAAAAGGGGATGAGGAGAGCAAAGCAGGATGAAGTGAGCCCAGTGGTAAATCCATTCCTGGAGCTGTGGTGCAGGCAGGAAATGATCTCTTAACACCGTGCACCTGCATCCCGGGAAGAGCATCCAAAAGGGGCCCAAGCTGGTGGCAGGATCTGCAGCAATGGTGCTCCAGACTCCAACTGCTGGGAGTTTTAAGAGTACTTGGCCAACTTCAGTCCTCCTTCAGCTTCTGGTTCCTGCCTCCCTTTGCCTCCGCCAGATGTGCTCTCCATTTCCTCATCCTATGGTAAATGAAGCTGGTGTTGGAAAGTATTATGGAAGCTGGGACCAGTGGAGCACTGGGAAACTGGGATGGTGGGATGCTGGCAGCACCTTGGTGTCCTGCACTGAAAGATCCCATGGTTCAAGGCCCAGAGCATGGCTGGCACTTTGAGACAGTGATGCTGCCAAGGGGTTTCTGGCATCCAAATCCAGTCCGGATCCATCAAACCCAGGATCTCACAGCTCTCCTGCTATCTCATGCCAAAGCTCCTTGTCAGGAAGAAATAAGTGTGGAGACATGAGAAAGTGCTTATCCCGAGGCTGGGATGCAGCGCTGGGCGCCAGCGTGGAGCCTCCCTGGCTTAACCACACATGGCAGTGGGGTGTGAATGGCTGGAGAGGAACATCCACAGTCCTGAAACCTGAGGGAATGTCCTGCCCAGCCAAGAATGAGGGCAGGCTGCTGGCAGGTGGGAGGGCTTCGCACGTCCCTGCTTATTAGTCCCTGAGCTCATTAAACCCTGTGCTCATTAACACGGCCGGGGCTGACGCATCTCGGGTGCCACCCAGAGCACAGATTGGACCAGGTCTGCTGGGTTGGGAGTGACACAAATGAAAGCTTCCATCAGAATCTGGGGCTGAGGGTTCTCCCTGACATTGAAGGATTTGATGTGACTTGAAAGGCTGGGAAGTGAAATCACCCACCAAGGGGATCCCCAGGAAGGCCGGCTCACTCATTCAGGGACAAATGTAAATCCCAGGGAAGGTTTCCAGGGGAATTTCCCTTTTCTTTCCAGCACAGGCAGTGTCCCCATGAACAGTTACTGCCTGCTAAGCACACCTTGCCCTCTCCAGGGATCCAACTGCTTGCAAACAGGGTCCTGCCCCGGCTCAGCACTGATTTGCCACTCTCGTTCCTGCACCAGAAACCAGCTCAGCTCAGCTTCCTTCCAGCTCTGGCACTGGAACTTTCCAGCTTCAGCCCCACGTCCTTCCCAGCGTTTGTGCCTTGATTTAATGCTTTGATGTGAAAGTTATTTTTTACAATAAGAGAGAGATGGGCTCTGCCAAGAAAAGCAGTTTCATAAAATGCTGAACATGACTTGCATTCTATAATTGCAAACCTGAAAGACTCGGGGTAATTGACACTTTGGATGGATTGCAGGGGATTGCATTTAATCCTGAAAAGCAGGTTCCAGGCACAGGAGGAAGTGCCAAGCCAAACTGGGACTCCTCCAAGGATGGACACTGCAAATCTCTCTAGGTTGCTCAAATGCCTGACCACCCTTTCCATGAGGAAGAGAATCCAGGGAGAATTGCATCCATATCCTGATATCCAGGGGATTTCAGTGAGGTTTTGCCATTTCCCTGCAGGTTCTGATCCTGTTTTGGAGAGGCAGGACTAAATGTGTGTCCCATTTGATGGAGGTGATTACTGAAGCTGAATGTTAGAGAGGTGTGTGATGGATGCAGAGCTGCTGGGAGCTCCATCTGTGAGTGTGTGAAATTCCATAAATGTGGGAGCAGACACAAATGAAATTCCATGGAAAAGTGACTCAGTGTCTGTGTATTTCTGTCAGTGTTGACTCCCTGCATGGGTAATTTTATAAACGTGTGGGATGTGGCCAAGGCTTGGGAAGCACATCAGAAGCAGGAGCCAAACTTCCAAGTTTGGCTTCCAAGCAAAGCCAGGGCTTCTCCTGTTTCTTTGTCTCCAAACACAGCTCCTGTAACAGATCTGCCCCCCATTAGCCTGGTTTACAGCCTGGCTATAAACATTTGCTTCTGTTTGAATGATGCCTTGGGAAGGCTGACCTAGAACAGAGACTGGACAGAGCTAGAGAATAAAGTAGATATTTATTGAAGGGCCTCTAAGGATACACCTTGGGCAGGACAAGAGCCTGACCAGGGCTACACCCAAGGTGGACCTAAAATGGTCACAAAATGGATGGCTGGTCACGAGGTCTTACACTTTTATAAGTTATGGTCCATTTGCATATTGGGGTTTTGTCTTGGTTTTGAAAGACAGTTGTCTGCCAGGGAAAGCTAGAACCACCCATGGAATGGAGGATGTAAACCCCCTTCCCTCCAAATTATTATAATTTTGCAATTAGGGGCTCTCAGGCAAAGATATGGGAATAGGAGTAACAGTTCTTTACTAGGAAGAATAAAAATAAAAAGGAAAATACAAATGTAGTAGTACAAAAAAACAAACAAAAAAACAAGCAAGGAAGCAAACAAAAATCCTGGAAAAAACCCTGACAGAGTCAGGGACACAACCTGGCATCCTGTTGGTCAGGGTGCTGGAAGCAGTCCAAATAAGTCCTCCTGGAGTAACAGATGTGGTTCTGTGGAGTAGAGATGGTCCTGTAGAAAGTCCAGTGGTGACGAGATAGGTCCAGTCTTCCTCTAGGAATCCAGTGGAAAAACAGGATACCTTGTGTCCTTCAGTCCCAGTTTTTATCTAGCTGGGAACAGTTGGCTCCTCCCCCACTGGGTGGAGCATCTCACAATGGGATGATGGAATGTGTCATGTCATTGGTGGGGCCTAATGGCCCATTATGAGAAAATGTCCCCCTGGAGGATGGAGGGGTGGTGAAAGAGATAAGAAACACTGCCCCACCTGGTTTTAATGGCTGGGCCATTATTAGAAGGCATCCGCCCTCTCCCCCCTGGAGTAAGAAGGATAACACATCTCCCAAAAAACAGCTTTCAACAGATGAAATAGAATACACATTTTTAGGTGACGTAATCCAAGACAGGTTTGCCATGGGTTGGCACAGTTTGGTTTTTAGTTGGGGAGGAATGTGGAGTGTTGCCCTGTCAGGACCGTGGAATTGTTTTGGAAAGGACAGGGACCTATCAGAGGCTAGTTTTGAATATTGGCATCTGCTTTGGCCACTGAGAATGTTGAGTGCGACTTTGGGAAGTACCCATATAAATCCTGATATTTGTTTGAGCCAGCCCCTTTTCCTCCCAGCCAGTTGAACAGGTAACATCGAGTCAGGCCATTTTTGTCAGCTGGCTAGGCCTTCCGCTCCCCCCCCTTTCGGGAGGGAACTGGCTCTGAGGCCTAGTCTGGTTCCATCAGCTCCTGGCGGGGGAGGAGAGGTTGCAGCTTAACATCAACTACTTTTAAAACCTCCCCGGAGCCCTGGAGCAGAGAGGGATCTCCGCTGGGCCCCTGATAACAGTTATGGGCCCGGTTGGGCGGAGGCCGCCCCGATTGTCACTGAGGGGTGGGAAGAGCCCCTCCCCCCTCCACTCTTCCAGTGATTCCCAGGCAGAGAGGAAAAAAGTAAAGGGGGGAAACCTGGCCGATCTGAGGTGCAGTGGTGGAAAGACTGCTGCCCAGCAGAGATCACCTGACCACTGCAGGCCTGGCCAGATTTAACCCTTTCCTGGCAACATGAAGCTTCCAAGACCTAACCCGTCTCTGAGAGAAAGAAGAAAAAGAAAGAGTGGACGTAGAAAGGACACCGAGTGAAGTCAGTGGAGCAAGAGTGAAAGAACTGATAAAGATTATTGGAAGAAGGGATTGAGAATGTGGACATTTTTAACCGGACTTCTCTGGTGTAAACTATTAAAAAATAGACTATTTCTTATAATATCTTAATGTTGTTTGGGGGAATGTTGGTTCTAGTCAAAAGTTGGGGATTGATATAATTGAGATTTAATTAAGAATCTTGAATAGAGTAAGCCCCTCGCTCCTGGGGTAAAGGAGGTCTCAGCCTTTGAGACAAAGATGATTTTAGAGAGAAAGTGATTTGAGGCCCTCAGCTCCTGGGGTAAAAGGACGTCTCTATTTCTTTTGAGACAGAGATGATTTTAGAGATGGAAGAGAATCCTTGTTTTATACTAGAAGAAGCATTCTTAAACAGTACCCCAAATACGCTGAGAGGCCCATAAGTAGCCAGGGGAAAGGCTGCTAACGGGTGGGACTGCACAATCTGCAAAAATTCTGGGTGTTTGCAGATTTGTGACATTGGGAGCCACCAGACTGCTTTTGCCTTGTGGCAAATGTCTCCATGGGACTCTAGAGAGACTCCTCTCCTAAAGTGATGAAAGATTATGTTTAAATGGTGAAATTGACTGAAAATCACTGGTTGTGTCTCTCTATGTTGTTTGTACGAAAGTTAACAGTTTGTAAAGGGAGGGAAGAGTGTTTTGAAGTTTCATTTTTTTTTCCAACTTTTTTTTTCCTTTTCCATTCTTTTAGTGTGTGTTAATAAAACTATTTGTTTTTTTTTAAGCTTGAGCCTGCTTTGCTTCTCCTAATCATCTTCCACAGGAAAAAAGAGAATAAAGACTAAGACCACTACACTAAATTTGGCAAACAAAATTTGGCAAACGTAAAACCACTACAGGGTTTAATTGTCCAATTACAGCTTTTTGTTGTGAAGTATCATCCTTCTTGTTATCCTTCTTCAATCCACCATTGTTTATGCTTTTGGGCCTGAAACTTGTACCCGTTGTCCTTGGTCTTCATCAGAAAAAGGATGTTTTGTCTACCTACTCTGTGAAGAGAGCTTACTAACACTTAATATGAGGCACAGAATGACATCCCTAGGCAGCACAGAATCCGAAAAACATGAAAGCTAAAACTTAAGGCATCATTTCTGAGGCAGGTATTGCAAATGGATTGCTTCAAGGCACTGTCCCACAGATATACCCCCTTGAAAACCCGGGATAGGATCCAAATATTCCAGAACAAATGGCGAGGTTAAAATGGCTTCAAAGCCTTGTGGTATATGGGTTAAAACATGGTGTCCCTAAAGCTATAAATTAGTCAGTGATTTACGAAGTAAAGCAGAATGATGATGAATCACCCACTGATTTTTTAAACAGGCTAAGAGAAATTGCCATCAAATATACAGATTTAGATCCAGAATCAACTGATGGCAAAGTACATCTAATACTTTTGTTTATGGGTCAAGCTTCAAATGATATAAGGAGAAAGCTGCAAAAGATAAGGGGAGTTTGAGACATAGATAAACTGCTAGAGGTTATCTGGAAGGTGTTTTGAGATAGAGGCCCAACAAAAAAAGTTAAATCCCAACCTAGTAAGAAAGCAACTCAAGAAAATTCATCCAAGAAAACTTCCCCTACAGAGAAGGACCAGTGTGCATACTGCAAGAAGTGGGGACATTGGAAGAATGACTGTCCAGCATTGAAAGAAATATTGTCAGTTCCCCAACTCCCAGTAGTACAAACTTCAAGCAGCTCAAGTTCCGAGTGATGGGGACTGAAGGTTTCTTCCCTGGCGGAACCTTAGGTTGTAGCTAAACTGGGGAAAGAGGACATTGAATTTCTGGTAGATACTGGAGCTGCTTATTCTGTGTTAAATGCCTTGGAAGGGAAACTGAGTCACGATACTGTACATATTGTTGGGGTGACCAGGGTAACTGAAACATGGCCTTTCTTCCAGCCTTTAAAATTTAAGCTGGGGAAGTACTGGGTAGCCCATCAATTCTTCTATATGGGTAACTCCCCAAAACCATTGCTGGGGAGAGACTTGCTAGAGAAATTGGAAGCAGAAATTAAATTTAAAAAGGGGAAGGGTGTACAAGCTGTAATTCCTGAATCTAAATTTGTTCAAATTGCTGCACTTTTTATACAGGAAAACTGTGGTGAAATCCCCGCTGAAGTTGAAATGTGGTAAATCCAATAGTGTGGGTCAGTGATATCCCAGGAGGATCCAAACGAGCAGAACCAGTGAGTATTGCACTCAAATCAGGAGCCACACCAGTAGGGCAAAACCAATACCCTTTAAAATTAGAAGACTGTAAGGGATTGGCATCTGTAATTGAAAAATTCCTGCAACATGGTTTATTAGTGCAATGTGAGTTCAAATTAAACACCCCAATTTTAGCTGTTAAGAAAGCAGATAGTAAGAGTTATCGACTAGTACAAGATTTAAGAGCAATTAACAAAATTACACCCAGTGGTAGCCAATCCCTACACCCTTTTGACCACACTGACAGGCAAATTAGGATGGTTTACTGTTGTAGACCTAAAGGATGCCTTTTTCTGCATTCCTGTGTATAAAACCAGCCCCATGATATTTGGAAAACAGCTAGCAAAGGAATTAAAGGATAGGAGAAGACAAGAGCCAGGAGTTATTCTTCAATATGTGGATGACATCCTGATTGCAGCCAGAACCAGAGATGACTGCATATAATTTACTGTAAGTTTATTAAACTTCTTGAGACTGAGTGGGTACAAAGTTCCTAAAGACAAAGCACAGATTGCCAAAGCAGTAGTTTACTTGGGGCTTAAGATCTTCCATGTACCCAACAGCTCAGCAAAGAACAGAAAGAAGCCATCTGTCGACACCCAGAGCCCCATACTGTGAAGGAGATGCAAGCTTTCCTGGGAATGGTAGGTTGGTGTCATTTGTGGATTGCAAATTATGGTCTGCTGGTAAAACCCCTATATGGAGCATTAAAAGCAGCTGAAAAAGGAATTATCATATGGACTTCAAACACTAGAGCAGCTTTTAAACAGCTGAAACACTCTAATGTCAGCCTCAGCACTGGGACTACCAGACTTAACTAAACCTTTTAAACTTTTTATATATGAGAGACTGAATATGGCTTTGGGTGTACTAGCATAGCACCTCAGGAACCAATGAAGGCTGTGGCCTACTTTTCCAAACAACTAGACAATGTTGCCCAAGGATGGCCAGGGTGCCTGAAGGCTGTGGCAGACACTGTCCTCCTGATCCAGGAAGCCCAAAAACTCACCCTTGGGTGACACATTGTAGTGTATGTACCTGTATTGGATTATATAACCTAGAAATGTGTATTTTATTTCATCTGTTGGAGGCTGTTTTTTTGGGAGATGTTTTGTCCTTATCTTGCCCCTCCAAGGGGGAAGGAGGAGGATGCCTTCTGATAATGGCCCAGCCATTAAAACCAGGTGGGGAAGTGTTTCTTATCTCTTTCACCACCCCTCCATCCTCTAGGGGGACATTTTCTCATAATGGGCCATTAGGCCCCACCAATGACATGACACATTCCATCATCCCATTGTGAGATGCTCCACCCAGTGGGGGAGGAGCCAACTGTTCCCAGCTAGATAAAAACTGGGACTGAAGGACACAAGGTATCCTGTTTTTCCACTGGATTCCTAGAGGAAGACTGGACCCATCTCGTCACCACTGGACTTTCTACAGGACCATCTCTACTCCACAGAACCACATCTGTTACTCCAGGAGGACTTATTTGGACTGCTTCCAGCACCCTGACCAACAGGATGCCAGGTTGTGTCCCTGACTCTGTCAGGGTTTTTTCCAGGATTTTTGTTTGCTTCCTTGCTTGTTTTTTTTTGTTTGTTTTTTTTGTACTACTAAATTTGTATTTTCCTTTTTATTTTTATTCTTCCTAGTAAAGAACTGTTACTCCTATTCCCATATTTTTGCCTGAGAGCCCCTAATTGCAAAATTATAATAATTTGGAGGGAAGGGGGTTTACATTCTCCATTCTAAGGGAGGCTCTAGTTTTCCCTGGCAGACAACTGTCTTTAAAAACCGAGACAGTACCTCATGCTGTAGCAGCTGTACTGGAACAAAAGGGGGATATTGGCTATCTGGTAACCGAATGCTTAAATATCAAGCACTGTTATTAGAACAGGATGAAGTTACCCTAAAAACAACTTCTGTTGTTGACCCTGCCATGTTTTTGTCCATCACCTTAATTGACAATGAGCCTGAACATAACTGTTTACAGACAATTGAAGAAGTTGATTCCAGACAACCTGGCCTAAAAGATGTGCCCCTGGAAAATCCAGATTGGGAGCTTTTTACAGATGGGATCAGCTTTATGAAAAATGGCAAAAGGATGACAGGCTATGCAGTAAACATATAGGATAAGGTGATTGAGGCAAAGGCCCTGCCAGCAGATGTGTCATCACGAAAAGCCAAACTAATTGCACTGACAAGAGCCCTAGACCTGAGCGAAGGAAAAAAGGTAAATATATGGACTGACTCGAAATATGCATTTAATGTTGTCCACGCCCATGGAGCCATCTGGAAGGAGAGAGGTCTTTTTAACACTCAAGGTAATCAAATCAAACATGCTAAACAGATACTTGCCCTCTCAGAGAGCATTAAAAAACCTGCAGAAATAGCTATCATGCATTGTAGAGGTCACCAAAAAGGGAAAACGACTCCAGAATTGGGAAACCGCTTTGCTGATAAAGCAGCAAGAGGGATTGCAGAAAAAGCTATTCTCACAGTAATTCCACAAAAAGAGATAGGTTTGTCGGGGTTCACCCCAAAATATGACTAAGCAGACCACAAACTAATCAAGTTTCTTAAAGCTGAGATCACAGAAAGTGGGTGGGCTGTTGCACATGCCAATTAGGTTGTAGTCCCACCCCATATCCTTCGAGAGCTAGCTCAAAGAGAACATGAAAACACATATTTCAGGGTTGAGAATCTTCTGAAACATCTAAAAAAGGTAGTGATAGGAAAGGAAATTACTGATGTTATACAATCAGTAGTGAGCAAATATGAAATCTGCTGTAAAAACAACCCCGACATGAGGAAAAGAGTTGTGTTAGGAGTAACAAAAGCAGGGGATCTTCCTGGAGATTACAGGCAAATAGATTTTGTGGAGTTAGCACGCAAAGAGGGATACTGGTACATACTGGTATTAGTTGACACCTTCAGTGGATGGCCAGAGGCTTACCCCTGTCACACTAATACAGCCAAGGAAGTGGTGGAAGTTTTGCTCAATCATATAATTCCAAGGTTCGGGGTTTCCTTGGGGATGTCATCAGATAGGGGACCGCACTTTGTTGCAACAGTGGTTAAAGAAGTTAGCCAGATTTTGGGAATTACTTGGGATCTGCATACACCTTATAGACCTCAAGCGAGTGGTAAAGTTTAACGTATGAATGGGACTCTCAAAACACAAATCAGCAAAATTTGTCAGGAAACCTCTATGACATGGGTTCAGGCCTTGCCTATAGCTTTACTGAGAATCCACATACAACCAAGGCGGAGAGATAACATCAGTCCCTACGAAATACTGTATGGCAGACCATATCAGATTCCACATATTCCAGGTGAAATTCACATGAAGGGGAAACTTTATTTACAGAGATATCTAATGGCTTTAGGTTACACTTTGCAGAAGCTCCAGAATTACATTGTGCTATCCAGACCCATTGGATTGGTCATACCTGCCCATCCCTTCCAACCTGGAGATTGGGTCTATGTTAAGTCGTGAGACAATGATGCTCTACAAGCCAAGTGGAATGGACCATTCCAACTTCTGCTGACCACCCTCACGGCAGTCAAAATTGCTGGCAAAAGACCCTGGATTCACTATTCCAGAGTTAAGAAAGTTTCTGCTCCTGAAACAACTGTAAAAACAGAGACTGATGCAGATGAAAACATGCTTTAAATGATTTCTCCTCTGTACTTAAGGAACTGTTTACAATAATCATCATTCTTCTCTGCATGACACCCAACTGTACAAGACACTACTACTGTTAGATGTTTATTAGTGTTTATTATTATTATTATTACTGCTAGATATTTATCTATTTTTATGTATTTATCTATTGTTAGATGTTTATTATTGTTAGTTGTTTACTATTGTTAGATACTTATCTGTTATTGAATACCTATTTGACCTAGGTTACAATGTAAGATGTGCCCAAAGTATGTATCCTATCACCATCTACATGAGCTGTTGAAACTAGGTTGGGCAGTGTTTCTCTTGCCCCCTCCCTCCAGACTATCTTCTGTTAATGGGCCATCAATGCCCTGCTGCATGACTCATAGATAACTCTCTCCAGGAGCTATCTCTGTTTAATGGGCAATCAAGGACCCATTGCATGACTCATAGAATGATATCAGCCCATTGTGAGATGGGGGAAGAGCCAAGCATTCCCACCTGGATATAATCTGGGATTTGGAACAGCACAGGCAGCCTTACCCACTGGATTCCCAGAGTACAAGAGCTACCAGACCTTTCCATGGGATCACTGCTTCAACAAGACCACTTCATCTAGACTGCTACTACCATGGTGTCAGGTTGTATTCTGACTCTGTCAGTGATCTTTTGTACTATTGCATTTGTTTTATTTTATTTTACTTTTCTTTTCTCTCCTATTAAATTGTTTTTATGACTTGGAGTCTCTCGCTGGTTTTGCTTTCAAGACAGCACACCTGCCTAGGCTGAAAGAGAAGACTTCCTTCGTGGTGTCTTGCAAGACTACTGCCAGTCTACCCTGGATTGCTTCCTTCATTGGTCACTTAACCCTGCCCTCCCCAATTTTTCATTCCTCATACCCCTCTATAGGTTGCCTTGCTGTTTGTACCGCCCCTGTGCCCTCAGACCATTGGCCACTGACCCCATACTTAACCCCGGAGCAGCACATGGTCTGTGTCTTCTGCCCATGATCCCTTTGGCATGCTAAAATAAACCTTGCTGGAAAATATCATACAGGAGGCCCTTCCTATCTTTCCTCCGCTGAGGCATATATGTGTGCATGGACTTGAAATGGCTGTTCCTGTGGCCTGCTCTGAGCAGCTTCTGAAGGAGATGCTTCAAGAATGTTGCAGCATTTTAAAATCCTGCCACAATGCTACAAGCACAGGTAATTTATTACCTAGGTGGCTAATTACATGCTTCCCAGATTTCCAGGATGAAAACATCTTGATATTTCCTAGTTAAGGAGCCCTGACATGAATGAAATGACCAGACATAAATAGGAAACATGGTGATGAAGTACCAGTGAGATGAAGAATGCAAAGGAAAAGGCATCCTGCATCCAGGAAAAATGAACTGTGGGATTTCCCCCAGCACCTTGGAGGAGTGGTGAAGGGCTTCACTCCTCCAACGCTGGCCAATTCCTTCACTTTCTGCAGGAAAATGGCTGCTAACTGAATTCCAAGCTCCTGTAAAGCATAGGGGAGAAAGTTTCATGAGTTCTGCATAAGCACTTGTGAGCTTTGGGGGCTGTGGGAAGGGGAAAGCTCTGAAGTCCTTCCCTCTGACCAGGGCTGGCAGCACCCCCTGGCCCTGCTGATGGATATTCCTCCCCATCAGACATCCAGGAAGGAGAAGTTCAGGTATGAGAAGCTCCCTCATTCCAGGTGAACCCTCCCATCTCCAGCTCCTCTCCACCCTGAGGAATCACCCCTTACCCTGATGCATTCTGAGCAGTGCAGGTAGGAAACACACCTCCATTATCTTCTGGTTTATTTGATTATAAAATGTTATGCTTGCTTGGTTAATGTCTTTGAGACAAGGTGTCCTATAAAATACATACTCCATGAACACAGCAAATGGGCCCATTTTCCCAGGATTTAAAATCGATGGCCTGGAGCAAATCCCATCCAGAAGAAAGATGCTTGGTGGAAGTGCCTGTGGCAGCCCACAGCCTCCAGCCACAGCACAGGAGCTGGGGGTTCACAGAGGGTTGGCAACAGCAGGGCCAAACAAAACTTTAGAAGAGTTTCTTTTTTCCTGGACAAGCTGGAGTGGTGGTACTGCAATGGGTTGTGGGGTCAGTGCCTGCTGGGTGACCCATTCCTGTCACCCATCAGCTGTGGAGGCTGCTCGTGGTGACCTGACCTTGTCCCATGGCCAACAGAGGGGACAGAGCTCTCCCTGCTCCTGGGAGCCCACCCTGGGGATCTTCCCATGAAGACAGGGAGTGATCTCAGCTAAAATTAGATCCAGACTTCCAGACCCCTGGGTGCTGTTTTAGCACCCCAAACCCACCCAGCAATGAGGATGTACCTGGTTCTTCTCAGGTGTTTCTCACCCGGTTTGCCCTTCAAGATCCCCCTGTTTACTGAAGGAAACTGTCCTGGAGCTGGCATAGCTCCCAAGGAAATCTGAGCAGGCAACTTTCCTGGAAGCCATGGAAAGATTCTGGAGCTCTTCTCTCTCCTGACTTTACAGAAGTGGCAGGAACAGAGATGGCACCACCTGGGAAGAGTCCTGAGCTCCTCCCTGGCTCTCTGCAGTGGAAGAGCAGCAAACTCTGTTTTTTCTCTTCTGGAACCCCATTTCACAGCTGGCAGCAGAGAAGGATGGGGCTGGGTGGTGCCATGGCCAGGGGATGGATGCAGCTCCAGTGGTGCCCAAAATGTGGATCATAGAAACATTGGATGGTTTGGGTTGGAAAGGACCTTAAAGCTCATCCAGTCCAACCCCTGCCATGGGCAGGGACACCTTCCACTATCCCAGGTTGCTCCAAGCTCTGTCCAACCTGGCCTTGGACACTTCCAGGGATGCAAATCCATTCTGGGAATTCTGGGATAAGATCCCATCTGGTGTCACCTTGTAACACTGAAATTCTGTGCATTTTCCCAAAAAAAACCCCATATTTGTGTGACACATGGGGCTGGGGTGATCCCGACTGTCTTTGGGAAGGGGAGTATTGGAGATAAAAGGAAGAGCAGGAAACGAGGTGTTTGGGGTATGAAAGGGGCCTCATTCCCAGGGATGAAAGGGAGGGATGTGTGTGCATGTCTTTGGATCTGCAGCATCTCCCAAAGCTCGAGGTTTATGCTTCTTTATCCTTCGACTTTTTCCTTAATGAGAAATTAATTAGCCTTGTAGCTCCTGACTGGGAACTTGTAAACACTCAGCGCTGCCTGTTTCTCCCCCCAGTCTGGGTCCCATCCCCCTTCCCTGTAGTCCAAGATATCTAACAAAAACACTCCTGAACAAAGAGTGCCAGCTAATTCAGGGAAATATCGGGAAGCTGGAGCAGGGCTGAGATAATCTGCCATAAATAGCGGCTGATTGCACTTCCTCTGGCTGTGGCGGCTCCCTTCCACCCTCCAGTGAGCGGCTCGGAGCCACGGGGTCAGGAAGTTACCAGGCTGGGGATGTCCTGCATGCTCCTGTGGAGGATGGTGCTGCTGGCTCCATTGTCTCACTTGTGGGAAAAAGAAAGGAAAAGCAGTGATTGCTTGGTGGTCCTGGTTGTGATGTCCCCACTGCCATGTCCTCACTGTGATGTCCTCACTTCCATGTCCTCCTCCCACCTGGGCTCTATGTTGTCCCCAGGCTACCCTGTGCCTTAAGCAGCTCCTGATGGTTCAGTCCCTGGGAGAGGAAGGTCAGCTCTGCAGCCCTTAACCAAGCCCAGCCTTAGGAATTCCTGGGCTCTTCTGCTTCATCCCAGCCTGTGATGGTTCTTTAGAGAGAACACATGGCTGTCGATGGCAAAAGGAGAGTCTGCTCTTTGTCTGGGGGGGATCAGGGCTTTATTTGGGTCCTGCCCCTCCAGCTCTGTCTTTGTTCCCCGGTCCTCATCCCGGTGCAAAAAAAGACCGCCCCCCCCCCCCCCCCCCCCCTTTCTCCCAGGGCTTTTACCCAGGGGGCCGGGGCTAGAGGCAGGGACAAGCCACTACCCAATCAGGGACAAGGTGGGAGTGGAACAGAATTGGGTTACATTCCAGTGTGGGGGATGGGCGGGGCGGAGCAGGGACAAACCATGTGATACAGTTTCCAGGGAACAGAAGAAACATTACAAAACCCAATAAAAAAAATGAAATACAATATAAACCAAATTAACGCACTACAACACCAGCCCTTCTCCAGCCTCTCCAAGTCCACCCTCATCCCTGCCAGCAGCCACAGCCTCTCCTACTCAACAGAGAGCTGGTAGCACATAATGGAAGTTGAGCATCCTCAGGAATACCTCCAGACCCATGGAAACACATCCCTGACACTGCACAGGACCTGTGAGCAGGATATGCTCCCAGAGCAGCCAGAGAGTGGTAAAAGAGGTGGGAATAAGGCTGGGAAAAGCCAGCTAAGCCCAGTGGATCACATTGCTGGGACATACCCTGGATCCATGGCATGGAACAGGGGAAGGATCATCTTCGTGCCAGGACCTCATCAGTTTTCATTAAAATATAATTTTTCCAAAAGGAGAAGTTTAATTGGCAGGGAAATTGTGAGATTAATTGTTGCAAATTTTGTGGGAATACAGCTTGAAAGCAGGACTCAAAGTACTGCTGAACTTTTTACAGAAGTAGATGTGCTAGAGGGTTACAAGCCCTGGCAAGTCGAGGCAAGACCCTTGTCTTGGTTTGGGACAAATTTGGGAGAAAACTCCTGTATAGGATCCCTCTAAGGAAGCAAACTCACGTGGCCCCTCCTTCTAACTGGTCCGGAAAAAAAATTAAAACTCTTTTTGGAGAAAAGTGGAAAAAACTATTTTACTAAACAAATGAAGTGCATATAAGTATAAAGAATGAATAGTATGAAACAATAAAACCTCTCCTTCTGAAGTGAGATGGCAAACTGAGAAAGTCTTTGCTGTGGGTGTAGCTCGGTTTTCTCTCTCAGCGTCTCCTCAGTCCCAGTCCCTCTGGCGCTGCTGGAAAATGCCGAGGTCCAGGCCCCGGTGGGCCGCAGGTGCAGCCCGCAGTGCTCCCCTGGGTTTTCAGTCTAGAGCAGGTTTAAACAGTTCCAAGAAAAAGGAAAAAAAACAGTCTAGGGAAATTCTCTGCTCTAGCTAGCTGACACTAACTAAAAGCAAAGAAAAAAAAATCTCTGTCTTGCAGTCTCTCTAAGCCTCCGCCGAACACCCCGTCCGCAGAAGAATGTGGAGGAGTCGGGCAGTTTTCTCAAAACAAACTCCGCGCTTCTCCTTGCTCTTAGAACTAGTCTTAAAGGCACAGGACTCAATATACAGCACAAACAGAACAGACGATTGGGGATACAGGCATCATAAAGTTACCCTAGGACATTCCACCCCTTGTATCTCTATATTGTCAATTTACTAAAACTAATATATATTCTAGCTCTACACACACATACATCTATATAAAAACAATATGCAATATACAGCTACATACAGTGGCAGTACTATTCAGCACACAGTGATAATTACACACGGTTCTCACTTAACAATCAAATCTCTCTGGGGTACACATCGTGTGGTTCTATCTTTTTGCATTACTTACTGTGTGCAGCCTGGTCTCTGAGCAAAGACAATCTCACGGATGGGATCTTCTGTACTTGAAGCAGAATTGATCTAAACTGTCTTCTCTAACAAACTTTTTACATGTACTACTGGGACTTTCTCTCTATTTACTGTATGTAGGGACTCGGATTGGGCAGGGCCTGCTCTGTTGGTGGAACTTCGGGTGTTAACTAACTAGGTGGCTTTAGCTAGATGCTGCTCCTAGTTTTTGAATGATCTCCCACCCAGTGCTTTCAGGGTGGTTTTTAGCAGTCCATTATATCTTTCTATTTTCCTTGAAGCTGGTGCATGATAGGGGATATGGTACACTTACTTAATGCTATGTTCTTTAGCCTAGTTGTTGATGAGGCTGTTCTTGAAATGAGTTCTATTGTCTGACTCAATCTTTTCAGGGGTACTATGCCTCTAAAGAAATTGTTTTTTAAGGCTTAGAATGGTGTTACGGGCCGTAGCGTGAGGCACAGGGTAGGTTTTCAGCCATCCTGTGGTGGCTTTTACCATTGTGAGCACGTAGCGCTTGCCTTGGCGGGTTTGGGGAAGGGTGATGTAGTTAACTTGCTAGGCTTTCCTATACTTATACTTGGACTATCGCCCGCTATACTATAGGGGCTTCACCTGCTTGGCCTGCTTGATGGCAGCACACGTCTTACAGTCATGGATAACTTGAGAAATACTGTCCATGGTTAGATCTACTCTTTGGTTTCGGGCCTACTTATAGGTGGCATCTCTACCCTGGTGACCTGAGGCATTATGGGCTCATTGAGCTAGAAACAACTTTCCCTTGTGTTGCTAATCTAAGTCTATCTTTGACACTTTTATCTTTGCAGCTTGATTTACTTGTTTGTTGTTTTGGTGCTTCTCATTAGGCTGATTTTTGGGGACATGGGCATTTACATGACGGACTTTGACAGGTAGCTTTTCTACCTGAGTGGCAATGTCCTTTTACTTATCTGCAGCCTAGATTGGTTTTCTTTTACGCTGTTAGTTGGCTTTTTTTCACTTCTCCAGCCATCCCCACAGAGCATTGGCTACTATTTACGAATCAGTGTAGAGGTAGAGCTTTGGCTATTTCTTTCTTTTAGCAATGTTTAGAGCTAGTTGAACAGCTTTGAGCTCAGCGAGTTGGCTTGACTTACTTTCTCCTTCAGTGGTTTGTGCAACCTGTCTTGTGGGACTCTATACAGCTGCTTTTCACTTTTGTTTCATTTTAATGATGCGGCAGGAACTGTCAGTGAAAAGAGCATAGCGTGTTTCTTTTGCTGGCAGTTGGTTGTATGGTGGAGCTTCTTCAGCACGTGTTACTTGTTCCTGCTCCTCTTCATCCATGAGACTAAAGTTTTCACTTTCTGGCTAGTTTGTAATTATTTTCAAAATCTCAGGGCGATTTGGGTTTCCAATGCGGGCACGCTGAGTGATGAGGGCAATCTATTTGCTCCATGTGGCATTGGTGGCATGGTGGGTAGAGGGAACTTTTGCTTTGAACATCTATCTCAGCACTGGTAGTCGAGGTGCTAGCAGGAGTTGTGTTTTAGTCTCTACTACTTCTGAGGTAGCTTGAACTCCTTCATAGGCAGCTAAGATTTCTTTCTTTGTTGGAGTGTAGTTGGCTTCGGACTCTCTGTAGCTTCGGCTCTAGAATCTCAGTGGTCGGCTCCGAGTCTCCCCAGGCCTTTTTTGCTAAAGGCTCTAGGATAGGCTATTGTTCCCGGCTGCTGAGTAGAGCACGTTCTTTACATTTGGTCTTGTCTTGACTGGGCTAAGGGCCACTGCATGAGCGATCTCTTGCTTGATCTGGGCAAAGGCTTGTTGCTGCTTAGGGCCCCAGAGGAAATCATTCTTCTTGCGGGTGACTAGGTAGAGAGGGCTTACAATCTGGCTGTATTCAGGAATGTGCATCTTCTAGAAACTTATGGCGCTTAGGAAAGCTTGTGTTTCCTTTTTGTTAGTTGGTGGGCACATTGCTGTGATCTTGTTGATGACTTTAGTGGGAATCTGACGCCTTCCATCGTGCCACTTTACTCTCAGAAACTGGATCTCTCGAGCAGGTCTCTTAACTTTGCTCTTCTTGATAGCAAAGCTAGCTTTTAGGAGAATTTGGATGATCTTCTCTCTTTTCTCAAACACTTTTATTGCTGTGTTTCCCCACACAATGATGTCATCGATGTACTGTAGATGTTCCGGAGCCTCACTCTTTTCCAGTGCAGCTTGGATCAGTCCATGGCAGATGGTGGGGCTATGTTTTTACTTCTGGGGCAGTCGGTTCTAGGTGTACTGCATGCCCCTCCAGGTGAAAGCAAACTGAGGTCTGCATTCTGCAGCTAGAGGAATGGAGAAAAATGCATTAGCAATGTTAATTGTGGCGTACCACTTTGCTGCCTTGGACTCCAGCTCATACTGGAGTTCCAGCATGTCTGGCACAGCAGCGCTCAACAGTGGAGTCACTTTGTTCAAGGCACGGTAGTCTACAGTTAATCTCTATTTTCTGTCAGACTTGCGCACAGGCCAGATGGGGCTGTTGAAGGGTGAATGGGTTTTGCTGACTACTCCTTGTGTCTCTAGCTTACGGATCATCTTGTGGATGGGGATCACAGCATCTCGAGTTGTTCTGTACTGTCGGCGATGCACTGTTGAAGTGGCAATTGGCACTTGTTGCTCTTCTACTCTCAGAAGACTTACAGCAGATGGGTTCTCTGATAGTCCAGGCAAGGTATTCAACTGCTTAACACTCTCTGTTTCTACAGCTACTATCTCGAATGCTCACTTAAATCTTTTTGGGTTTTTGAAATACTTATTTCGGAGGAAGTCTATGCCCAAAATGCATGGAGCTTCTGGGTCAGTCACAATAGGGTGTCTCTTCTACTTATTTCTAGTTAGGCTTACATCAGCTTTCACTAAAGTAAAATCTTGTGAACTCCCTGTCACCCCAGCAATGGAAATAGATTCTTCTCTTACATGTCTTGATGGAAGTAATGTGCACTGTGCACCAGTGTCAACTAAGGCTTTATATTTTTGTGGTTCTGATGTGCCAGGCTAACGAATCTACACAGTCCAAAAAACACGGTTTTCTTTAGCCTCTACCTGGCTAGAGGCAGGGCCCCTCTAAGCTTGATTATCCTTATTTCCCTGGGTAACTGGAGCTGCTTTTTTTTTGCTGGAACTTCTTCTCATAGTCTTGCTATTTAACAGTTCATGCAGCCGTTGTGTCATAGCATTAGTAGATTTTCTATCTTATTTTTTCATGTTTTCTCTACAATCACGCAGGAAGAACCACAGCTTAGCCTGTGGGATGCTTTTTCCTTTTTTATCTAGGGAACGTTTGCGTGTGGTGCCAGAGCCCCTAACTTGTACTGCAGAGATTTGGAGAATGTCTTGCTTGAGTTTTTTGTGATTTTCTTCTATTTTGTCTGCTAATCTCTGCACTTGTGTTTCTAGAGCTGCAATTCTTGCATGTGTTGGACCATGCACAGCATCTGCATATGTTTGTAGCTTCTTCGCTATATTAAGCACGGTCTCTTCTGTCTCATCTCGCTTCATTATTGCTAAAGCAGAGGAGTATTCTTGTGGCTCAAGTCGTACAAGTTTTCGCTACATCACAGGTGTACATGGTACTAAGTCGGGGTTCTTAGTGTTTATGTCATCTGAGAAGACAATTTCTGCTACTGCTATTTTTTTTAAGCGCTGGATCCTTTGTTCAATGGTTTTCCACTGGGTTTGCTGCATATAGAGATCATTGGCACAGAGATATCTTTGTGCCACACTTCCCAGGACCCGTTCCCAGAGACTGCAAGGATTAGCCTCCCTCATCATTTCTTGGTCAATAACTGGATCATGTGACAGGGATCTTAGATGTCTCGCTTCAGTGCCATCCAGTATTGTAGCTTCGCTTGCAGCATCCTAAAGATGGACTAACTAACTAATTATAGATTCATCAGGTCGTTGAGTATAATCTTTTTTTAGGCTACGAAGGTCCTTCAGGGAAAAGGACTCAATAGTATCTCCTGCTCTTGTAGCAGTTGGTCGGGCTCCTGCTCTTGCAGCAGTTGGTTGGGCTCTTGATGTTGTAGCAGCTGGTTGGGCTCCTGATCGTGTGCTAGTTGGTTGGACTCCTGATTTTGTGCTAGTTGATTTGGCTTCTGATTTTGTATCAGTTGGTTTGGCTTCTGACTGTGTATCATCAGTTGCTTTAGCTTTTGATTGTGTGTCAGGTGGTTTGACTCCTGACTGGGTGTCAGGAGGTATTGAGGATCCTTCACTTGAATCATCGTCTGCTGGTCGATCGGTTTTGTCTGTGTGCTTCTTTCCCTTTTTTACTGCAGCAACTGCTGGTGTTTTAGCCTTACTGTCTGGTTTAGCTGCAGCCTGAATAGCTGTGGGGTTGGCTGCAGCCTGAGTGACTGATTTATTTCTTTGCTCCCTTGCCTCTATCTGCTGCCCTACAGTGTTTAGCGGTGTGTGACTCATTCTAGAAAAGCTATAAACTATATAGAGGAAAGTCACTAGGTGAAATACTAGGAAGGCGGTGTCTTTAACATTCAGGAGACGCTGAACATTTTCTAAAAGTGATGTAACTGACTCAAAAGAGAAGAAGGAAAGAAGAGGCTGAAGAGCCTCATCCCCTACTCCTCTTCTAATAAACTGGGTGCAATTGTTGATAAATCCCTAAAACATGCTGCTGGAACTAGGACGCAGGGTAGGACGAAAAAACTATAAACTGAACATACCTAGAACAAACTCTAGTATTTTTATAAGTTTCTTGTAAACTATAATCACCGAACTCAGCAAAATAACTATTCTAATTTGTGCATTCTTAGTGTAAAAGCTGTATGTTAGGGACAATATTGGAGCTATTTCTGGGTAAGAAAACAAACTTAGGGACTAGAAAGGTATTAAAACTTCAAAAAAGCCTAGGGAACAGAAATGCAGAAAAGACTCTATTCTAAGAGACATTAGGAATTCAAGAAGCAACATGGCCACTGACTGTTTAATCCCCACCCAAAGGACAACCAAAAAATGCAGTTAATAATAATCAATACAAGTTTTTTCCCTCTCTTGTGCCCCGCAGTGGGCGCCAGTTAGAAATATGTCCTGGTTTGGGACAAATTTGGGAGAAAACTCCTGTATAGGATCCCTCCAAGGAAGCAAACCCACGTGGCCCCTCCCTCCAACCGGTCCGGAAAAAAACCCAAAACCCTTTTTGGAGAAAAGTGGAAAAAACTATTTTACTAAACAAATGAAGTGCATACAAGTATAAAGAATGAATAGTATGAAACAATAAAACCTCTCCTTCTGAAGTGAGATGGCAAACTGAGAAAGTCCTTGCCGTGGGTGTAGCTCGGCTCTCTCTCTCAGCGTCTCCTCAGTCCCAGTCCCTCCGGCGCTGCTGGAAAATGCCGAGGTCCAGGCCCCGGTGGGCCGCAGGTGCAGCCCCCAGTGCTCCCCTGGGTTTTCAGTCCAGAGCAGGTTTAAACAGTTCCAAGAAAAAGGAAAAAAAACAGTCCAGGGAAATTCTCTGCTCTAGCTAGCTGAAACTAACTAAAAGCAAAGAAAAAAAATCTCTGTCCTGCAGTCTCTCCAAGCCTCCGCCGAACACCCCGTCTGGAGAAGAATGTGGAGGAGTCGGGCAGTTTTCTCAAAACAAACTCCGCGCTTCTCCTTGCTCTTAGAACTAGTCTTAAAGGCACAGGACTCAATATACAGCACAAACAGAACAGACGATTGGGGATACAGGCATCATAAAGTTACCCTAGGACAACCCTGAAGAAGGAAGAGATCAAGGTGTATGTTTATATGTTTGTGTGCAAGACAGTACATGCCTGTACAAGTCTGTACTAGTCCACAGTTAAGCACTGTTACTAAGAAACATAGATATGTTTGTTATGCTTAAAAGGTATATAAAACAGCAGTGTGTTCAATAAAATTGGCTTCATGGTGCAAACCATGGAGACCCCATCTCTTCAATCACCTGACAAATTTGGAAGACAAGGAGTGCTCTGAGGCCACAGGGCAGCAAAGAGCACAAGCTGTGTACAAACTCCAGCACCGGGCAGTGATGGGGCACTTCCCACTCCCACCGAGCCAAGGAGGATGGACCCTGTATCCAAAGCCTGCACATTTGATCTACTCCAGCAAAACCAGGCTGCTTTGCCCCAAAATCCCTGTTCTGCCCTGCTGGTGGCACAGCTGTTGATGTGTCAAGGGACAGCTCTACAGCCTTGAAGCCCAGCTCTGCTGCTGACACACTTTTCCCAGCATAGTCAGTGAACAACTGAGGAGTTTCCTACCCACAGGAAGGTGGATCCCACGAGTGGGTTTGGTGGCCGGGAAGTCTCCTGATGCCTCCTGCTCCTTCGTCCTGTGATGCTCAGCTGATGGGACAGAATGGGTTTGTGTCATTTCCTCAAGGAGGAAATGTACTGTTCCAAAGAGGACTTGGAGCTCCTTCAGCAGTCATGACTTTGTGTATAAGCTAAACACTGGAGCAGAATCATAAATAAATAAAACTGCCTTCATAAACTGGAAATTAAACACATCCCATCCTTGTTTGTGATACACCATGATTCATGCTGCTGCTTCCTACTTTAGGGGTTATTTTAAACCAGGCTTTGCAGGCGCTTTGTGCCTTTTATCCATCCCTTGATTTGTCCTGTGCTGCTGCTCGAGGAACGTTGTTTGATATGATAACAAATTTCACCCTCGTGTTCCCTCTCCTCGTGCTGCATCCTTGTAGGGTTGGTGGCAGTGACAGGTGTGAAGGTGCTGGGCTGGAGGATGTGGGACATTCCCAGTTCACCAGGTCACCTCCATCTCCACGCATGGCTGAGGAAATGCTGCTTGGAGCAGGAGCCAGAGCTGGAATCTGTGCTCACACAGGGCTGACATCACTCCTTGCTGGAAGTGCTGATCCATTTCCCAGCCCCTCTCCCCTCCTCCCTATAGCAGCAGCAGAATTTGAGCAGACAAAGCTGGGTCAGGCACTTGATGACAGAATAGAATCATGGAATCACAAGATCTTTTGGGTTGGAAGTGGCTTTAAAGTTCATCCCAATCCACCCCCCTTCCACCATCCCAGGTTGCTCCAAACCTCATCCAACCTGGCCTCAGACACTTCCAGGGATGGGGCAGCCACAGCTTCTCTGGGCAATCTGTGTGCCAGAGCCTCACCACTCTCATCAAACCTTCTTCAAGATCAGACCTCATCAACTATTATTTTTTTCTCACCAGGATGATTTCCAGCTGGATCGATTCCCGAGCCTGACTCCTGAGGAACAGTGGAAGGAGCAGCTGAGATGCCAACACAGTGGATCTGTCACCCAAAAGAGAGGTGGGGAACTGCCCAAACTCTTCTGTCCAAAGCCTGTGCTCAGCTACCCTGGGATCCCTCCTGCCCGGAGATCCTTCCTGTCACAGGATCCCTCCTGTCCCAGGATTCCCCACTGTCCTGGGATCCCTCCTGCCCTGCATTGGGCATCACCTGTGGAAGCATAAATCACTTACCTATTCAGAGGTGAGGAGGTGCCTTGTACCCCAATCTCCCACACCCTCCTCCTCACTCCAAATGGGATCTAGACACTGGATCAGACCAAAAAAGCCATTCCCACAGAGCCTACATTTTAAGTGGGAGCTGGCTGATGTTCAGAGCCACCCAGCTGAAACTCATTCTGTTCTGCCTTCACAGCTGTCCCCCAGCTGAGTCTTGTGGCAGTGGTGACACCACGGAGGAGGCCCAGCAAGGATATTTTGGGATGTTTTGGCTCCTAATCCTGCCCCACCACCCCAGGCTCTGGGGTGTCTGTGGAGCTCTGGGCTCAGGTGGTCCCAAGAGCTCACTGGGTGAATAGGTTGCCTCAGGCATCTGGGGTCACCTTAGTGTTATCCTGCTCCTCATTTGGGCTGGGAAAAATAACTCTGACTCTGCCAACCCCTGGGCTGTGAGGAGGAGAGGCCTGAATGACTTGTGAGCCATCGGTGTCTTTTTCCAGGTGGGATGTCCTTCTCTGCCACTGGATGGAAGGGTTTGGACTGAGGCTGGGAGTCCTTGGAAGAACCAGGCTGGATTCTCCTGGCGGGTAGTGTCAGGAGCCTTGGTACATGCCAGGACACAAGCTGGGAAGACAGAGAGGGCCTGGAGGCTGCACACTCACCCTCATTCTTGTCCTCTGTTGGGGGTTAGGTTTGTTCCTTTTTGTCTTAAAGAATTGTTCCCCATAAGATGCTAAGAAACAAAGTGCTGGTACTTAGATGGTACTTAACTAACACAAAGGAGGGGGAAGATCACAAAAGTTTTGGGGCAGGAAAAGGACAGGGCCGGGGGAGCTAGGGGGGCTGTTTGCTCTGGGCATCGGAGAGGACGGCCAGGCTGCTCTTTGCTGCGGGAGAAGTCCACTGTCAATAAAAAGTCCGGTCCTGGGAGATCTACCATCATCTGCTTGTGTGCCCAAGAATTCTGAGCTCCTTTGCCTGCCCTGCTGGAGCTGGGCCAGCCCTGCCCGGGAGTTGCAGCTTCTTCAGCACTACTTTTTCTTTTTGCTACGCTATAGCCCCGAACTCCCCTGCCTGCCGGGACATCCCGCCCCTGCCTTGCTGACATCCTGCCTTTCCAGTCACCAGCCCCGGAGTTTCCACCGTTCCAGCTTAGTACTCTTGGAGTCCCAAGAGATCAGGCTGCCCCAAGCTTTGTGAAACAAAGCCCCTCAAAGTTCCTAGTTCTGTTTATTATTATTGCTGTAGTTGTTGTTTGTTTGCCTTATTATATTTACTAGTAAAGAACTGTTATTACTTTCTCCAGAGTCCTGCCTGAAAAGCCCCTTTAATTTTCTAAATTATAACTTGGAGGGAGGAGATTAGAATTCCCCCATTCCTAGAGAGGCCCTGCCCCTCCCTAGAAGATACCTGTCTTCCAAACCAAGATATCCTTTAGCACAGGTATCCCCTTAAATCCAGGTATTTCTTCCTGCCTGTGCCATACCCTAAAGACAAATCACTGGGTTCATCTCTTCCTTAATGCTGAGCCAGATCCTGCCTGTGATTCCACTGTGTTCGGAAACCTCAGAGATTTTGGTGCAAAAGGGTCCAACTCCCCTTCCTCAGTGAAATACCTGCAGCCCCCTGTTCCAACTCTCCCTCTTCAGTTAAAAACCTGCAGTTCCCGGCTCCAACTCTCCCTCTCCAGGGAAATACCTGTGATTCCCTGTCACCCTGGTTTTTCTGAGTTTTTTAAAGCCTTTTGATTGTTCATAAAATGGAGTCAGACTTTTTAGCTACTGTACAATATTAGGAGCAGTTTTCACTTTTTCTCACACATGTAACATAAACAAATCCTTTGTTTTTCATTCCCTGTCCTTTGTTTGCATATTTCTAACCTGAAAACAATTGTAACTGACAGCTGGTCTGGCCATTTGGCTGGGAGGTGATAACTCCAGAAGCCAATCCACAGCCAGACCCACAAATGTATAAAAAGTAAGAAATAAACGGGCAGAGGGGCTTTTCAGCCTTGGCTCAGCCTTGAGCTCTCTCAGAGGAACTCTCTGCCCTGCGAAAATCTCTCATCTCCGTGTGATTGCTTTGCGTATCCCGATCACAATTCCCTGTCTTGGCAGAGCTCAGCTGCTAGATCTGCTCCCTTCAAACCAGGCTGGAACATGTCAAACAGGAACACTAACTAGTATTCCAGCTGTCTGGAGCTCTCAATCCATAAAACACACACTGATGTTAAACCTCCCCACCTCACCAAGGAGATGCCAGTGATGCTGGGATTGCTGGGTTTTGGGGATTTCTTTGTGATTTTTAGAACTTGGAGGAAATCCCTGCCAGGGGTGATTCTTCTGCAGGACCTGCAATCTGGGACTGCTCCCCAGGTTGGGTGTCACTCCTTGGCAAAGGTAGGACAAGGCAAGTGAGACCATTGACAGCAGCAGCTCCAACAGGTGCCACCCTGGAGGCAGAAGTCATAGAATCCGAGAATAGTTTGGGTTGGAAGGGACTTTATAGATCATCCAGTTCCACCCCCTGCCATAGGCAGGGACACCTTCTACCATCCCAGGTTGTTCCAGGCCCCGTCCAACCTGGTCTTGGACACTTCCAGGTCTGGGGCAGCCACAGCTTCTCTAGGAAAACCATTCCAAGGCCTCCCCACCCTCAGACACTCCAGATGAGGAGGTGGAACAGCCCCAAACCTTGGACTCAGATCTGTCTGTTCCCTGCAGCAGCACTGAGATGCCTGAGGACCCCAGTCCATGCTACTGGGTCCCAATTTTGGGTGGAATGGTGCATTAACTGGGTCAGTCTGAAACCAATTTGAGTCCATCTTTGAACCCGATTCCTCTCTGAGATTGTTTGGGATAGACCTGATCCTAAAGGGAGCAGCAGACAAAGCAGACTAAACATGCAATATTAAATAGTAAGTGCTAATATGAGAGCCGTTAAACACTAGCCCTCTCCTGCCTCTGGAGCAGCTGGAATTGGGGCTGCTCTCCCGCTGACAGATCCTGGTGCTACCGAAAGCCAGGCCGGCCACACGTGTATGGATTAAATTGCTGGAATGAAGGAGAAATTCCATTTCCTGCTACCAATCTTTCTGGCATTCCATCCTCTGCCCCTGCTCTCAGCCGAGGTGGGAGCAGCTGAGGTCCTTTTTCCTTCGGAGATGTGGGAAGGAGGAGTGTTGTTACCCTGGTTTTTCTGAGTTTTTTATAGCCTTTTGATTTTCTTAAATGGAGTCAGATCTTTTTAGTTATTGTACAATATTAAGAGCAGTTCTACCTTTTTCCCACAGATGTAACATAAACAAATCCTTTGTTTTTCATTCTCTGTCCTTTGTTTGCATATTTCTAACCTGAAAACAATTGTAACTGACAGTTGGTTTAGCCACTTGGCTGAGGGGTGAAAAACCCCAGAAGCCAATCTTCTGCTAGACCCACAAATGTATAAAAAGTAAGAAATAAAACAAAGAGGCTCTCTCTCCGCCCTGTCTAAGCTTTGAGCTGGATTGGAGAAGGACCTCTGCCCTGCGAAAATCTCTTGTCTGCGTGTGACTGCTTTGTGTGTCTCGTGTAGAAGAACCAGTCTGGTGAGGTTTTCTTTCCCCTTTTCCCTGTTTTGTACCTGCCATGCAGGAGGATCTATTATTGGAATTTTGGGACAACCTCTTGGAGCGGAAGCATGCTGAGGTTTCCCGGGAGGGGCTTCGGAGTCTGTTCGCATGGGGCAGACAGCGTGAGTTTTTTCCCACTCCTGATGCTGTGCTCAGTCGACGGGAATGGTATCTCCTGGGAGAATTTCTGTTAGATACGCTTGATATAGAATATGACGAAGAAACTGCAGATTTGTTCTTGCAGTGGAAGTTGTTTGAGAGAGCTGTGTTTAAGTCGACCCCTTCCAGCTCGCAGGCTGGTAGCCCCAGTCCGAAGCAGGACGGAGGGCTGGAGGGGGGCGGGGTCATCATATCAGACCCGGAATCCGAACTACAGCTCCTTTGTGATCCACACACATTCTTCCCCTTCCTCCCCCGTTCCTGCATGGGGGGGTTTCCCCCCTTCGGGTTCCGGCACTGGTCTCGGGCAGAGGGGGGGGCAGAGCCCCGCCGAGCCTGGGGCTGGTCCCGCTGGTCCCCGCGCCGCAGGGCCACCAGAGCAGGGCGGGGCCGCCTCCTCTCCATGCCTTTCCGGCATTGGTGGGTGGGGGTGGCCCGGGAATGCGGGCTCCGCTTTCTTTTGGCTGAGATTCGGTCACTGTGCATTGTCTGTTCTGCCGCACGACCGTCACGTTTCCGATGGAATCGGGTGAAGCGGCGCTTCCCGCCCTGCCGCCTGGGCTGGGCCCGGAGGCGGCTGCATTGGCCGCCTCTGCCCCCGCGCCGCCTGCCGATGCAGCGGGGCGGGGACGCTGACGAAGGCAGGGCCCCGGTCGGTCCCTCGGCGGGCACTGCCCCCGTGCATGGGCTGACAGCTCCGCCCCGCTCGGGGGTGGGGGGCCTGCAGGCGTCTGTCCCCCCACGGGACCCCTTCTCAGGGGGGTTCCGGACACTCAGCCTCCCGCACCAGCCCCATGGGCTGCAGGCGGTGCTCGCGGCGGGGGGAGAGGCTCTGATGCGGCTAGTTCTAATGAGCTGCCAGCAGGGACCGACGCGGCCCCGCCGGTGATGGAGGGGCAGTCGCCGTCTCCGCCTGAATGCAGCCCAAGCTCCCCAGCCGCGCCGGTATGTGTGTCTGCCACGGAGCCATCTGACCGGTCTCCAGTGGCCGGCGCGGGCTCCAGCGCCACTGAGGATGCGGTGGGGCTGGCGACAGCAGCTGGTCCAACCCCGCCCCCGCTTCCCGCTGCTAGCATTGCGGCGGCTACGGGCGGCGAGGTGTTTAAGTTCAGCGCGAACGGGGACACGGCCGGAATGCGCCCGGTCTTTGGCAAGAGCAAAAGTTCTCACGCTGTTGGCTCCTCGTCAACAGCCTGGACGCTTCCCCCTTGTCAGGTGACTGTACGACCGAAAGACCGCTGGCGGTTCTGGGGGGAAGTGAAAGCTAAGATTGAAGGACTGAACGATGGTGCTGATGCTGGTGCTGGACCTGCAGTGTCTGATGTTCAGCTGGTCCCCAGCCGAGTGCCTGCCTCTGACCCTGTGGGGTCCACAGGGCAGGATAAGGCAGGTGCTGCTGCTTCATCTGAGGGTCTTCAGGCCTTCCTTCTCCTTCAGGGTACTACTCATAACACCTATCAACCATCGGCTTGGCAGGCTTTGACAGAACTGCGTGATGCAGTCGGGAAATATGGTTTGGACTCAGCCAAGGTGATGCAGGTTCTCTGTTATTTTAATGCCAGTCTTTTGACACCCTTTGACATTCGGAGCTTAGCTCGAGCTCTTTTTTCCAACAGTTGAATATGACTTCTTCGAGAATAAATGGACTCATTTGGCAGGCAGAACGGTGGAACGGAATAGGACACTGGGTCAGGGTGATCCTAGGCGTATGGTTAATATTGATATGCTAATGGGAACAGGCATTTATACCAGGGCCGAAGGGCAGGCTGGTTATGAGCCCTTGGTCCAGGAGCAGTGACAGCAGACAGGCATGGCAGCCCTGGTTCAGACCTTACAGCTGGCTTCTCCACAGCAGTCCTTTGCAACGATTGTCCAGGGAGTTGATGAGCCCTTCCTGTGCTTTGCAGGGAGGTTAACTGCTGCGGTTGAGAAGCAGGTGAGTGATCCGGCAACAAGGAAGCTCATGCTTCAGTTCCTTGCTCAGGGCAACTGTAATGCTGTTTGCAAGAGGATTATTGAGGCCCTTCCCGGGGAACCATCCATGTCGGACATGGTGGGGGCCTGTGCAAAGGTAACCCCTTCCAGCCAACAGATGGTTGCCGTAGCTATGGCTGTACAGCCAGCCATGGCTACGATTGTCCAACCGACGGTGACTACGGCGGTCCAGCCAGCCGTGCCTGCAGCCGTGCAACCAGCTGTGGCTGCTGCGGTGCAGCCTGCTTGGGTTGTTCCCCAGGGGGTGCACCAGCAGCAGTGGGGTGCTCGGGCCAGGAAGAAACAGGGCAGAAAGGCACAGAAGTCTACGGCTGTCTTGTCTTATTGTGCACGATGTGGACGGCCGAATCACGCTGCGAATGTGTGTAAGGTGACAGTGCATGTGAATGGTCAGCCATTGGGCAGTTTGGGAAATGCGACGCGGAGCGCGAAGGCGAGACACGTGCCGACACAAATGTCTCTGCCTCAGCCCCAACCAATGGAGATCTGCTCAGCAGGCTTGCAGCCAGCACCCACGGTTCAGCAGGTGTTGATGTCTGCACAGCTGAGTCTGTCGTGATTGATTCGGACAAAATACACAAGGTTCCCCTGGATGCCTTTGGTCCCTTGGGTGATGGCATGAGTGCCTTCCTGATGGGGAGGTCCAGTGCCACCATTCAGGGTATCATGGTGCACCTGGGACTGATTGATGCGGATTTTTCGGGACAGGTTCATGCAATGGTCTCCACACCCACCCCCCCTCTGACTATCCCAAAAGGCACACAAATTGCTCAACTTGTTCCTTTTAAGTCTTCTGTTTCCAGAATGGAGGACCGGTCACGAGGTGACGGTGGCTTCGGCTCTACTGGGCCGCCTCAGGTGCACTGGACTGCTGTCCTGACCAAAGACCGTCCTGAGACGCTGTGTACCGTGTCCATGGTTGGTGCCACGCCGTCGGAGATTAACCTTCATGGCCTCCTAGATACCGGGGCTGACGTGAGCATTCTCTCCTTGGCTGCTTGGCCCCCGCAGTGGCCTTTGAGCCTGGCAAAGACATCGATCGCGGGCTTAGGAGGAACGAAGCAATGCTACATGAGCCAGAATCCCGTGGCCATCACGAACCCAGAGGGACAGGCAGCCATAATTTGGCCTCATGTTACTGAGATTCCTCAGAACCTCTGGGGGAGGGATGTTTTGGCCGCGTGGGGGATGCGATTGGGGACGGATTTTTGATTGGGGCCACTGTGATGAAGGGCACAGAGTGTCCCACCCCTCCTTTACGGTGGCTGGTGGACAGACCCATCTGGGAGAACCAGTGGCCCCTCCCTCATGACAAGCTAATTGCCCTTCGTGAACTTGTACAGGAGCAGTTGGATCAGGGGCATTTGGAACCATCTACCAGTCCCTGGAATACTCCTGTCTTTTGTATCAAAAAGAAGTCTGGGAAATGGAGGTTGCTACAAGACCTCCGAAAGATCAATGCCGTGATGGAAGGCATGGGGACATTGCAGGCTGGTATGCCATCGCCTACCATGCTTCCTGCGGACTGGCCGCTCCTCATTGTGGATCTGAAGGATTGTTTTTTAACGATCCCTGTGCATCCCGATGACAGACCAAAATTTGCCTTCACGGTACCAACAATACATAATGCCGAGCCCGCACAGCGGTATCAATGGAGAGTTTTGCCTCAAGGAATGCGGAATTCCCCAATGTTATGCCAATGGTATGTAGCCCGTGCCTTGTCTGGAGTTCGAAAGCAGTTTCCTGATGCTCACGTCTGTCATTATATGGACGACATTTTGGTGGCTACGCCCACCCAGGATGAGCTGCTGAGGCTACAGCCTCAGTTGTTGGATGCTCTGCATTCACATGGACTGCAGGTGGCTCCAGAAAAGGTACAACACAACCTCCCTGGAAATATTTGGGAGTCAAAATTCTGGAACGGACAATCCATCACCAGGAGGTGCAATTTGTGCAATCGGTGAAGACACTGAATGATCCTCAGAAGCTGGTAGGTGTTATCACTTGGTTACGTCCTTACTTGGGACTGACCACAGCACAGCTGTCTCCCTTGTTTGAATTGTTGAAAGGGGACACTGATTTAAAGTCACCTCGTGAATTGACCCCTGAGGCACGAAAAGTGCTGGAGGAGGTTCAGCAAGCTGTTGCGGCTTGGCGGGTGTACCACATTGAACCTTCCATTGATGTCACTGTGTTCATTACCATTCCTGATTTGCATCCTACAGGTATCATTGGCCAATGGAATGATGATTGGACTGATCCTCTGCACGTCTTGGAATGGGTCTTCCTGCCTCATCAGCCGCATAAGACAGTGACAGCGCTGTTTGAATTGATTGCGCGCTTGATAATCAAGTGCCGGAAACGCTGTTTGCAACCGATGGGTGCAGATCCCTCAAAGATCATACTCCCGGTTCAGAGGGAGGAATTTGATTGGAGCTATGTGAACAATGTTTCACTGCAAAGTGCTCTCGAGGGTTTTCAGGGCAGGTCACTTATCATCTGCCTAGCCACAAGCTATTGCAAGTGGCCAAAAATACTCAATTTTCTCTACGACCCAAAAATAGCCAAGAGCCAGTGCAAGGACCCACCGTCTTCACTGACAGTTCGGGCAAAACAGGAAAAGCCATTGTTACCTGGCAGGATGGATCTGAGTGGCAGGTTTTGGAAGGCCATGAGGATGGCTCAGCCCAACTGGTTGAACTAAGGGCTGCTGTCTTGGCATTTGAGAAATTTTCCCAGGAACCTTTCAATTTGATCACGGACTCTGCCTATGTTGCCGACATCGCACAGAGATTGGGTTGTTCAGTTTTGAAGGAGGTCAGTAACCCTGCCTTGTTTAATTTACTGAAGGCCCTGTGGTGTGCAATTCAGGCCAGAGTTCATCCATACTACGTTCTGCATGTACGGAGTCACACTAATTTGCCAGGATTTGTAGCGGAAGTTAACGCAAGGGCTGACAAGTTGGCTAACCCAGCGTGGGTAGCCCCTCAGCCTGACGTGCTCGCGCAGGCCAAGGCATCACATGGGTTTTTCCACCAAAATGTGCATACGCTGCAGAAGCAGTTCCAATTGACAGCCACTGAGGCTCGTGAGATTGTCGAGTCGTGTGACGACTGTCACGCCCTTGGTGCGCCATTGCTGGCAGGGGTTAACCCCAGAGGCCTTAAAGCCTTGGAGCTTTGGCAGACCGATGTCACCCAGGTCGCCGAGTTTGGCCGGCTCAAGTATGTGCATGTCACGGTGGACACATTCTCCTCTGCGATGTGGGCTTCTGCTCACACAGGAGAGAAAGCCCGTGATGTCATTGCCCACTGGAGGCAGGCCTTTGCTGTTCTTGGCATACCTTCTGCTGTGAAAAGCGACAATGGTCCTGCTTATGCCTCACAGCAGGTACGGCAGTTCCTACAGTCATGGGGTGTGTCACATAATTTTGGCATCCCTCATTCTCCAACGGGACAGGCGATTGTAGAATGCGCTCACGGTACACTCAAGCATGTTCTTCAAAAACAAAAACGGGGAATGCAGGGTGAAACCCCACACAGTCGGTTGGCAAAGGCTTTGTACACCATCAATCACCTTACGGTGCCGCAGAACTCAAATAATCCTGTCATTTTGAACCATCATCTCTCGTTGCAGGCTTTGGACGGTGAGCAACAGCCTCGAGCGAAGGTACGGGTCCGAAATTTAGTCACCAAGCAATGGGAAGGACCCTATGACCTAATCGCTATGGGGCGAGGGTATGCGTGTGTGTCCACAGACACTGGGACACGCTGGCTACCTTCAAAGTGTGTCCGTCCTGACCTGCGACCACAGAGGCAGAATTCGGCCGACAGGCAAGGTGGAAGCCGTGATCAACTTGAAAGTCACCAAGTGGATGAATCCTCGAGTGATCACTCGGATGATTCCTCCACAGACAGTGACTGAACTTGTATATATTCCCTTTGTAAATTTGTTCATTTTTCTTTTTCTGTTTTTTCTTTCTTTGTAAAGTTAAAAGGGTGAGATGTCACCCTGGTTTTTCTGAGTTTTTTAAAGCCTTTTGATTGTTCATAAAATGGAGTCAGATCTTTTTAGCTATTGTACAATATTAAGAGCAATTCTACTTTTTTCCCACAGATGTAACATAAACAAATCCTTTGTTTTTCATTCTCTGTCCTTTGTTTGCATATTTCTAACCTGAAAACAATTGTAACTGACAGTTGGTTTAGCCACTTGGCTGAGGGGTGAAAAACCCCAGAAGCCAATCTTCTGCTAGACCCACAAATGTATAAAAAGTAAGAAATAAAACAAAGAGGCTCTCTCTCCGCCCTGTCTAAGCTTTGAGCTGGATTGGAGAAGGACCTCTGCCCTGCGAAAATCTCTTGTCTGCGTGTGACTGCTTTGTGTGTCTCGGTGACAGAGTGTGGCTGTCTAGCTCCTGGCTCTGGGAAGCTTGGCAGGGAAGCTTCTCCCCCAGCCTGCTGGAAAATTAGAGAAATCTTATTTTGTTTTGGGATGAATCCAAGAGGTTTTGATGTCCTGGGAGGGATCTGCTGGCCTTGCAAAAACTTCTCTCCTCCTTTCTCTCTCTCTCTCCCAGAATTTCAAAGCCACAGCACTGGGATAAATCCAGGAGAGGGTTCCTGGATGGTCACAGTGAAGGGGAGTAGATGCAGAGCACCTGGGCTTAGGCCAGAGGTTTTCCAGCTGTGCTGGGAACAGCAGTGACAGGGAGGTGTTGGTGGAGGAAATCACCCAGAGCAGCCTGAAAGGAAAACCCCCGAGCTGGATCCCTGTTTGCTCCACGCTTGTCCTGCACTTCCTTCATATCTCACTCTCCCTCTGGATGAAATTCCAGGAGAAACTGGGCAAACATCAATAGTCAAGTTCCCCATGCGCTGTGTGGGCTGCAACAGTGAAGGAATGAGAGAAATCCTGACCCCATCCCTGAGCACGATCCCCATCCCATTGTCAGCAGCACTTGTGGTCTCAGATCCTTGCCCTATCTGCTGAGCTTTTCCCCTTTTCTGGAGCCTCTTGATTATCACTTTGGAGCAAACCTTCCACTTGACTTAACACTAACCAGTCCCATCCACATATCTGTAATTCCTTTCAAATTAGCCAGGGACAACGGATGGAGAGCCTGTCAGCCTTCCAGCCTTTCCCCTTTCGGATCCGTACTGGGAATGGAGGTGGGGCCCCTCCTGGTGCTCCCAATCTGTCGTGGGCTTTCCCCAACATTCAGGTGGTTTTAGAGTCTCTTTGCCCTCTGCAAAGCTCTGTGCCAAACAGATGAAAGAGACGGAGTCTTCAAGTTCTGATTTTTCAAGGTTGCATGCTTCGTTTATTTTTTTTATCTTACAATTTTTTCAGTGCCCAACAAAGATGTTTGCAGCTGCCTGGACATCTGACGACTCCCCCCGAACTGGGCTGTCATTATCTTTTATACTAATTGCTACGTATTCTTTATTTACCATTAATTGCCAATACCTATCACTTATACTAAACAGGTCATCTCTACTTTGACCCAATCTCCTTAAACTACTTTGTGCCACCGTCACTGCTGAAATGGAGTGAGGGAAGAAGAAGGAAGAAGCAGGAGACAACGCCCCAGATCCTCCATCTTGCCCCCATTCACTTCAATGCTATAAATCTAAATTTACTGTTTTTTCACCCTGTGATAAGCTAAACTACAATCTTTCACACTCCTGTGGCCTGCAACCCCTCTCGCAGTGCAGGAAGCCTTTCCCATGGACTGAAATCAAAGCCAGTGTCTCTCTGGGCTCTGGGCTGGGGTCCCAGACCCCCCTGTCCAAGTCTCTGACCCTCCAGGGCAGCCAAAGGAATGCCCTGGACTCCAACACCAATCCACTCTCTCTCTGCTTCCTCTGTCTCCTCCGTGAGGTTCTGGAAAACATCCTTTCTTCTTTCCTCCTCTTTTCTCTCTCTCTCTCTCTCTCTCTCAATGAAGGGATTTTTTTGGTGTTTCAGTGAGGCAGCATCCTGAGGAACCAACATCCCAGCTCTACAGAGGTGAGGAGTCTTCCCATGTCCTGCATCCCAAAAGATGGTGCAGCCTGACTCTCCAAAGTGGCTCCTGCTGGCCCAGGAAGCAGCCAACCCCCAGGGCAGGGGTGGCCTGTACCGGGACAGTGTCTTGGTTTGAAAAGACAGGTATCTGCTAGGGAGAGGTGGGGCCTCTCTAGGAACGGGGAATTCCAATCCCTTCCCTCCAAGTTATTAAAATTTAGAAGATTAAAAAGGCTTTTCAGTCAGAGCTATGTGGTAAGGAATAACAGTTCTTTACTAGTAAATATAACAGGACAAACAAACAACAACTACAGCAATAACAATAATAATAAACAGAACCAAGAACCCCGAGGAGCTTTGTCTCACAAGCCCCAGGCAGTCTGATCTCTTGGGACCCCAAGAGCACCAAGCCGAAACGGTGGAAACTCCTGGGCTTTTCCATTTCCTGTAGCCTCTCGAGTGCCTGAGCACAAGCCACTGAGTACCTGCCATGGGAGCCTTGTTCCTCTGTCACTGAGTGCTGTAAGTGCTCCGGGGAGGCTGTGGAAAATAAGGAATGGTCTGGGATGTTCCTGTGCAAAGAGGCCCTGCACTGATCCCAGAGTTATTAGGGCTGGAAGGAAGCTCCCCCAGCTCACCTGCTCCACTTTATCCTGCACATCAGGCTGGCAAACCATCCCTGTCAGATGTGTGCTTGGCCTTATCCTTGGATATCTCCAGGAAAAGCAATTCCTCAGCGTTCCAATGGCTGAACTCTTGTCAGAGCTATAAAGGTTTCCCTAATGTTTAACTTTCATTTTCTCCACTGCAACATAATCCCATTATGAGGCTTTGAGCTCCTGGATGGCTTCTTTCCCCTAAGCTCCCATTTCAAGGAGCTGGGAAGGACTGGGATGAACTGACTCCCCCTCGGCTCTGACACAATTCCAGCTAATTCCTTTTAATTCGAGTTAAGGTAGGCAGAGTTTATGTGATCAGAGCAGGTTTTAAATGAGCTTAGGCAACACTCGAATGTCCTCTTGTGAGATGAGATGAGCTGTGGAGCTGCTGCCCTGGCTGTGTCTCCTCCTGCTGGCTTGGGAATGAGGAGGAAGTGACCCCTCTGAGGGGCAGGTGGGCATCAGACCCACAGGGGGTCACTGGGTCCATGGGGAAGAGTGACACGGGGGAAATGAGGTCTCAGTGGGATTTGAGGATCCCTCCCCTCTGTCCCCTCTGCAGCAGCTCCCCTCCCTGTGGGCATCCACCCTGTCCTGGCACCCAGAGACTGGAGCGGATGGGATGTGCAGGGACATCCCCATTAGCCCCAGCTGGTGGAAAACCCTCTCCCTGCCCCGACAAAGGAGAGTCTGATGGTGCAGCAATGGAACCCACAGATGTTTACAACCATCCAGGTTCCAGCTGAACCACAGGGGCAGTCACAGCCAGCAGCAGTTGCCCCTGTAGAAACAAAGAAGTATAAGGTGAAATCGGCAAACTCAGGTAATAAGGATAAGAAAGAAGGACCCTCACAACCCAAAGCGGAGCCAGAGGTTGAGATCATCACTGAGTCTCTGTCGGATGAAAGTCTGCGTAATCTGCAAAAAGATATTGTAGAACGGGGACTTGAGCCTTATACAACCTGGGTACTTTGGGTCTGGGACCTTATGGGTATGGGTGTGCAGATAGACAGTAGTGAGGCAAGGAATTTGGGACCCTTGACCCAGGACTCAGGTTTGAATCAGGTATTTGTAAGGGAGCCAGGGCCCCTTTCCCTTTGGGAGTGGCTTTTAATGAGTGTATGGGAGAGGTTTGTCCACAAAGAACGAATGCAGGCGCACCATCATAGAATGCGCTGGAAGACCCTTAAGGAAGAGATCCAAAAGCTGAGGGAAGTGGCAGTATTGGAGGTACTTTTTGGGAGGGGTGGACAGCATGATAATGACCCTGAAAAGGTTAGATGAACAGGGCAAATGTGGAATCTGGCAACTCTAGGACCATCTCAATATGCCACATTCATTGCAACAATTAATGCCGAGGACAACTGAAAGACAGTTGGTTTTGTAGCCAACAAACTCAGAAATTACGAGAGCATGATCAATGGCCCAATGCAGGCTCATGTCTCTGCCGTAGTTAAAGAACTCAAAGAGGAAATGAGGGAGATAAGGGAGGAGATGAGGATGAACAGTCCCCATGTGGCACCGGTGCGAGTTACAGGCCCTAGAGTCAGAGCTCAATGTTCCCCAGCTAAAGAGAGAGGGTACACCCCACGAGCTGACCTGTGGTTCTTTCTGCGTGACCATGGGGAAGACATGGGAAGCTGGGATGGGAAACCCACTTCTGTCCTGGCAGCACGGGTGCGTGAGCTCAAGGAGAGAAACGCTTACCAAGGGGGTTCCACAAAGATGAAGGTAGCCTCAGCATCCCATGACCAAGCTGCCAGGTATTATAGAAGTGAGTAGGCTCTGAAGGAACCCCTTGAAGGATCCTCTACTATGTATGCGCAGGAAGGGAATAATAACCAGTGCTAGAGGGGCCCTGCCTCTACTCAGGAAGAGGCACGGGAAAACCGAGTCTTTTGGACTGTGTGGATCCGATGGCCTGGCACATCAGAGCCACAGGAATATGATGCTTTGGTTCATACTGGTTCTCAGTGTACCCTGATGCCATTGGGACATGTGGGGGCAGAACCTATTTCCATTGCCGGGGTGATGGGGGGATCACAGCAATTGACTCTATTGGAAGCCGAGGTGAGCCTGACCAGGAAGGAGTGGCAGAAACATCCAATTGTGACCGGCCCAGAGGCCCCATTTATTTTGGACATAGACTTCCTCTGGAATGGCTATTACAAAGACCTTAAAGGGACTAAGGTGGGCTTTTGAAATAGCTGCTGTGGAAGCAGAGGGCATTAAGAAATTGAATAGCTTGCCTGGACTGTCGGAGAACCCATCTGCAGTAGGACTTCTAAAGGTAGAAGAGCAACAAGTACCAGTTTCCACCTCCAAGGTGTACTGCCGACAGTATCTGACAAATTGAGATGCCGTGATCTCCGTCCACAAGATGATCCGTGAGCTGGAGACCCAAGGGGTGGTGAGAAAAACCCACTCACCCTTCAACAGCCCCATATGGCCCGTACACAAGTCTGATGGAGAATGGAGATTGACTGTAGACTACCATGCCTTAAACGAAGTGACTCCACCATTGAGCGCTGCTGTGCCAGACATGCTGGAACTCCAGTACGAGCTGGAGTCCAAGGCAGCAAAATGGTACGCCACAATTGACATTGCTAACACATTTTTCTCCATTCTTCTCTCAGCAGAATGCAGGCCTCAGTTTGCTTTCACCTGGAGGGGCATGCAGTACACTTGGAACCGACTGCCACAGGGGTGGAAACACAGCCCCACCATCTGCCATGGACTGTTCCAGGCTGCACTGGAACAGGGTGAGGCTCCAGAGCACCTACAATACATTGATGACACCATTGTGTGGGGGGGACACGGCAATGGAAGTGTATGAGAAAGGAGAGAAGATCATCCAGATTCTCCTGGAAGCCAGTTTTGCCATCAAGAAGAGCAAAGTCAAGGGATATGCCCAAGAGATCCAGTTCCTGGCAGTAAAGTGACAAGATGGACGGCATCAGATTCCCACTGAGGTCATCAATAAGATCACTGCGGTGTTCCCACCAACAAGCAAGAGAGAAACACAAGCTTTCCTAGGCACCATATGTTTCTGGTGAATGCACATTCCTGAGTACAGCCAGATTGTGAGCCCTCTCTACCTGGTTACCTGCAAGAAGAACAGTTTCCACTGGGGCCCTGAACAGCAACAAGCCTTTGCCCTGATCAAGCAGATCATTCATGCGGTAGCCCTTGGCCCAGTCAGGACGGGACCAGAGGTGAAGAACGTGCTCTGCTCTGCAGCCGGGAACAATGGCCTGTCCTGGAGCCTTTGGCAGAAGGTGCCTGGTGAGACTCGGGGCCAACCACTGGGATTCTGGAGCCGAAGTTACAGAGGGTCTGAAGCCAACTACACTCCAACAGAGAAGGAAATCTTGGCCACCTTTGAAGGAGTTCAAGCCGCCTTGGAGGTGATTGGCACAGAAGCACAACTCCTGCTGGCACCTCAACTACCAGTGCTGGGGTGGATGTTTAAAGGAAAGGTTCCTTCTACCCATCACGCCACCGATGCCACATGGAGCAAATGGATGGCCCTCATCATTCAGCGCGCCCGTATTGGGAACCCAAATCGCCCTGGGATTTTGGAGATAATTACCAACTGGCCGGAAGGTGAAAACTTTGGCCTCATGGATGAAGAGGAGCAGGAACAATTGACACATGCTGAAGAATCACCACCATATAACCAACTGCCAGACAAAAAAACACTCCGCACTCTTGTCATGGGTTAGTACAGTTTGTTTTTTTAGTTCTAGAGGACTGTAGCATGATTTTCTGGGTCAGGACCTGGGAATTGCTTTAGAAAGGACAGGGACCTATCAGACGGTTAGTTGGAATATTGGCATCTGTTTCTGACCACTGAAAATTGTCAGCTGCGACTTTGGGAAGTACCGTATAAAACCCCTTGATTTCCTGTAGGTGGGCCTTTTCCTTTTTCCTTTGTCCAGAGAGAGACAGGTAACATCAAGTTAAGCCTGCTGCTCCCTCCTTTTTGGGGGGAGCTGGCTTGAGGCCTGGCAGGATTCTATCAGCTCCCGGGTGGGGGGGGCAGGGAAGGAGAGGTTACTGCTTTACAACATCTGCTTTCTCCAAACTTCCCTGGAGCAGGGAGAGATCTCTGCCGGGCCCCTGATAAGAGCTATGGGCACCATTTAGGCTGAGGCTGCCCTGATTTACACGGAGGGGTGGGCTGAGAAGGTGTTTATGATCCTGCCTGGTTTTTTTGTGATTCCGAACTGCCCGGGTGCTCTGACCTCTGATGTTTCTCTGTGAGTTCTTCCTCCCTCACCAGCGCAGCCTTGAACAGCTAACACCATGAGCTACCACGGGAGAGAAAAGACTCTAGGCAGATTTAACTCTTTCCTGGCAACATGAAGCTTCCAGAGCTTGGCCCTTCTCTGAGAGAGAAAAGAAAGGGACAGAATGAACATAAAGAAGAAACAGCATGAAGTCAGTGGAGCGAGAGTGAAAAGACTATTGGGACAGAGGGTTGAAGAGTTGGTTGTTCCATTCTTATTTGAGCCATGGAAATGAACTCTATATTTAGATAATTCCTTTAAATCATGGGAAAGATATGCATTTGGGGCGATGATTGTTTAGATTTGTGTGTGAATTTGAGCAAAGGTGTTTGTGATAGACTAAGTAATATTAATCCTATAAGATGCTTGAACAGGGATAGAGATGAGAAGCCCTCTGCACCAGTGAAGAAGTGAGAAGATATCTCTGTACCTTGAAATGAAGAATCCTTTGCCTTTAGTTATTCATCTTTAAAAGGTGACACCCCAATATGCAAAAGTCTAAGACCCATGACCCATAAGCAGCTTGGGGACCTGCTAATGGGAGGGGTCACAAAGGCAGGTTTCTCTGGGCGGTTGTTTTTGTAACAGTTAAAACACCCACATGAGAACTGTTCTAAGCTGTCAGTGGGATTCATGACTCTAAGAGAGACTCTTCCCCTAAAGAATTGATGAAAGACTATTGTCAGATAGTGAAACTGACTGAAAATTACAAGTTTTGTCTCTTTATGTTGTTTTGTAAGAAAGTGAACAGTTTGTAAGGGGAGGGAAGAGTGTTTTTGGCGTTTTATTCTGTTTTGTTTTAGTTTTTTCCCAACTTTCTTTTTCCATTCTTTTAGTGTGTGTTAATAAAACTATTTGTTCATTTTTAAGCTTGAGCCTGCTTTGTTTTTCTCCTAGTCTCTCTCCCACAGAAAAAGAGTGAGTACTAAGACCAGAATTTAATGAACGTGAAACCATTACACCTCTTTTCACTGACGGTTCCTGCCGCATCGTAGGGATTAACTGGAAGTGGAAAGCAGCCGTATGGAGCCCCACATGACAGGTTCCACAAGCCACTGAAGGAGAAGATGGATGGAGTCAACTTGCTGAACTCAAAGCTGTTCAACTGGCCCTGGACATTGCTGAAAGAGAGAAGTGGCCAAAGCTCTACCTCTACACTGATTCGTGGATGGTAGCCAATGCTCTGTGGGGTTGGCTGGAAAGGTGGAAAAAGGCCAACTGGCAGCATAGGGAAAAACCAATCTGGGCTGCAGAAGGGTTGAAAGACATTGCCACTTGGGTTGAGAAGCTACCTGTGAAAGTCCACCAAGTAGATGTCCATGTCCCCAAGGGTCAGGCTGTTGATGAGCACCAGAACAACAAGCAGGTAGCTCAAGCTGAGACGATAGAGGTGTCAAAGACTTAGATTGGCAACACAAGGGAGAGTTGTTCCTAGCTCGATGGGCCCATGATGCCTCAGGTCATCAGGGCAGAGATGCCACCTATAAGTGAGCACGAGACCAAGGGGTGGATCTAACCATGGACAGTATTTCTCAGGTTATCCATGACTGTGAGACATGCACTGCAATCCAGCAGGCCAAGCGGGTGAAGCCCCTATGGTATGGCAGGCGGTGGTCCAAATGTAAGTATGGGGAAGCCTGGCAGATTGACTACATCACCCTTCCCCAAACCCACCAAGGCAAGTGCTATGTGCTGACCATGGTAGAAGCCACCACTGGATGGTTGGAGACTTACCCTCTGCCTCACGCTACTGCCCAGAACACCATCCTGGGCCTTGAGAAGCAAATCCTGTGGAGACATGGCCCCCCAGAGAGAATCGAGTCAGACAATGGGACCCATTTCAAGAACAGCCTCATAAACACCTGGGCTAGAGACCACGGCATTGAATGAATATATCACATCCCTTATCATGCACCAGCTGCCGGGAAAGGTGAACAGTGCAATGGACTACTTAAGACTACCCTAAAGGCACTTGGCGGGGGGACCTTCAAAAATTTGGAAGTGAACTTAGCAAAGGCCTCCTGGATGGTCAACACACATGGCTCCATCAATCAAGCTGGTCCTGCCCAGTCTGAACACCTGCACACAGTGGATGAAGATAAAGTCCCTGTGGTACACATGAAAGGTATTCTAGGAAAGACTGTTTGGATTAACCCTACCTCAGGCAAAGGCAAACCCATCCGTGGGACTGTTTCTGCTCAAGGACATGGTTCTACTTGGTGGCTAATGCAGGAAGATGTAGAAAACAGTTGTGTAGCACAGGGAAACCTAATCCTAAGTGAGAATTGGGTGTAAGGGTTCATTGTGTATAATAGAGCTTATTGGTTTAGGTATAATGCAGATGGTAATAGAATAAGGGGTGGATAATGTCTTGGATTATGTAACCTAAAAATGTATTCTATTTAATCTGCTGAAAGCTGTTTTTTGGGAGATATTTTATCCTTCTAACTCCAGGGGGGAGCAGGGGGCAGATGCCGTCTGATAATGGCCCAGCCATTAAAACCAGGTGGGGCAGTGTTTCTTATCTCTTTCACCATCCCTCCATCCTCCAGGGGGACATCTTTTCATAATGGGCCATTAGGCCCCACCAATGACATGACACATTCCATCATCCCATTGTGAGATGCTCCACCCAGTGGGGGAGGACCAACTGTTCCCAGCTAGATAAAAACTGTGACTGAAGGACACAAGTTATCCTGTTTTTCCACTGGATCCCCAGAGTGTCACCCTGGTTTTTCTGAGTTTTTTTAAAGCCTTCTACTTGTTCATAAGATGGAATCAGTTTCTTTCATTTCTGCACAATATTAAGAGCAGTTTTCGCCTTTTCTCACACATGGGAACATAAACAAACCTTTTGTTTTTCATTCCCTGTCCTTTGTTTACATATTTCTAACATGAAAACAACTGTAACTGACAGCTGGTCTGGCCACTGGGCTGAGAGGTGGTAACCCCAGAAGCCAATCCACAACCAGACCCACAAATCTATAAAAAGTAAGAAATAAACAGGCTGAGGGTCTTGGACTTGGGCTCTCTCTGAGGAGCAACTCTGCCCTGGAAATCTCCTGTCTCCGTGTGATTGCTTTGCGTGCCGCGATCACACCAGGGGAAGGCTGGACCCATCTCATCAGCACTGGACTTTCTACAGGACCATCTCTACTCCACAGAACCACATCTGTTACTCCAGGGGGATTTATTTGGACTGCTTCCAACACCCTGACCAATAGCGTGCCAGGTCACATTCCTGACTCTGTCAGGGTTTTTCCAGGATTTTTGTTTGCTTCCTTGCTTGTTTTTTAGTACTACTACATTTGTATCTTCCTTTGTTTTTTTTTTTGTTTGTTTTTTTTTTTTTTTTTAATATTCCTAGTAAAGAACTGTTACTCCTATCCCCATATCTTTGCCTGAAAGCCCCTAATTGCAAAATTATAATAATTTGGAGGGAAGGGGGTTTACATTCTCCAGTCCAAGGGAGGCTCTAGTTTTCCCTGGCAGACAACTGTCTTTAAAAACCAAGACATCCTTTTTCCCTTTTGGGCCCATTGTTTGTGCTGGGAAGGATGTGCCAGGTGGGAGGGGAACATCTGCCGAGATATTCATCAGGGAGATCCTAGGGGATGAGACATTATCTGGGAATTTAATAATCGTTCTTGTTCTTGCTTGATCAAACCAGGAACATTTATTTATTTATTATTTATTTACTCACTCATTCTTTAGGACAGGTTTTGATGGGACAATTTCAATTCCAAAACTTGGGGGAAAGGAAAAAAATATACAAGACTGCCCATACATTTTTTCAGGAAGATTTTGTTTTGCTGCTCCAAAAGTGAAAATTTCCTTGTCCTCTCACTTAACACAGGCTCATCTTTCGAAAAATATGCCCATCATAACAAAAGAAGTGAAAGGAGGGAAAGCATTAGCTGCAGCCTAGATAAAACACTGGGACGAACCTGTGCTGATGCTGTTTTCCTTTCTTAGCTCCATGGAAAAGATATTATGTTTTAGCCCAATGCAGATTTTGTGTTTTTATTTTATTTGAAATCTGATTTTTCAGCAGGCAGGAAACTGTTTCTTTGACAGCTTTAATCAGAAATTGAGAGGAATGACAAGATGTGTCTTTACAAACAAGTCCTGGGTCTGCTGGTAGATAAAACTATCACTGAGAGATAATCAATGGGAAGGATTCTACTGATTGATGAATGGAAAAGAAGATATTTGCCTTTACAAACAAACCTACGGTCATTTATAAATGAAATTGAATATCGAAAGATGAAAGTAACAATGGGGAAAATCCATAAATCCCATAAGAATTAAAAATTAGGGGGGTTATACATTAAAAGGGGCATTTTGGGAAGTCTGTGCCTCTCAAGTACCTCAGCCAATGGGGAAAGAGAGAGGGAAATGCGGCCAGGAAATTAGGATAAAAAGGAGGCTGCATCCTCTGAAAATCTGAGAGAATCCAGGGGAAATGCCCCATGGCCTCTCCCTTTATTCGAATAAAGTAAAAGGACTCTTCTGTCTCCTTTTTGGACACAAATGTCTGGTGTTCGTGGATTAATTTTCCTAACAAATCAAAGATTTGATCATGCAGGGAGATGGAATTTCAACTTCAAAGCCCCAGCACAAGAGGTGGATGCAGGTACCGGTGTGCTGCAGTGCTCTGGAAATGAGAAGGATGATGGGAGGCAGCACTACTGGAGGAAATTAAAGGGGGGGACAGCACTGGGGAATGTTCCCAGCAAGGAGAAGGAGTCTTCAATAGGAAGGTGTTTAATTCTTGTAAAAAACAAGGCAGCAAACAGCAATTAGAGCCCAAAACCTCCTCGCTGTGCAGCCACAGTGCCCAGGTGAAGTCATGGGGAGCAGCCGGAGTCAATCATGCTCTTCACAGAAGTAATGGTGAATGCTCATTTATTAAGGGTACACAGGGTTCTTTTATACATATATCATTCTCCTGCATAAGCTGTTCATGCGGCATTTTACTACTTGCTATTGGTTAACCTCTAGTGTTCACGAGCCCCAAGTGGCTATACTATTGGCTAGTGTTATCTGCATAAGCATTCCTTTGCAGTTACCTGTTTACAACTTTACCAAGGGATAAAGCCCGTTCTCAGGCTCATTGTCCTTGACAGTGCTAAAACAAACAGCATTTCCCCAACACTGCAAGGCCTTTGTGTCTATCTCCAGAAATCCTTCTACAATTCCCCCTTTTTCTTTTGTACAAGCCAAGCATTAGATATTGTCTTACGCAACATATTCTTAATACAAGACATTACACAACTTAGTACTAATGATCCTACTAATACAAGTAATAATATAACAAACACTTGTTTAACAACAAACTTGAGCCATCCCTTAATCCTAAGGCTACTTAACTAATCTCTAAATACATCATCACTTTCTTTTAAATCATGTAATTTGTTCTTCATTAATTGCAATTTTTTTTGGAATTGATCCAGAATGGTCAGACAGGTTCATTCAACACATTCCTTCAAACTCCTCACACCTATGGTTATGCACTAAAAGCAAAAAATTCAATCGCAGTACGGTTTTGCAAACTGCATGGTTAACACTAGTAACATCCGCTGATAGCTCATCCAAAATTTGACCAGTCACATTCAATTCTGGTTTGGTCCAGCATGCCATCTGCTTCAATGTGGTCATTGCTCTAGCAGCTGTTGCTCCTGGAATGAACATGGATGATAACACTGTCCTAGCTTGGGATCAGAATTTAGGATCTTTTATGTCTGTACAGTCCAACTCATGTATGGCACATTTTCTCCGAGTGACTTTTGCCAAAGTTATCAATGCGGTTATGTTAGGGTGAAACAAGGTAAGCTTCCCTAAATAGCTTGGGCCCCCATGTGGGCTGGCTGGGACTCCATTCCAAGCACGATCTCCACATATTAAAAATGTTCCTGGTGGAAGGAGTCGCGCTGGTTTGCCAGTCAAGTTACATTTGGAATAAAGTTGTTTGTGTACCCTGCCACTAGATAGTCAAGCTGAATTTATTGCAGCCCATTTCTGGCTATGTATATTTAGAATCTGCTCTGTGGGGGGCTCAAAGGACACCCAACCTCCCTCCCTTCTATTCATAGAGCTGGCATTCATACATCCAAGGAGGTCTAATTCTTCAGGTGGTGAAGTAAGCGTGTCATCAAGTTGCACTACAATTTTACACTGATAGCCTTCATCAGCCTGGGCGGCTGTGAAACCTGATGTCCACACCGTGGCATTTGCCACAGTAAAATTCAGAAATGTCTCATTTTTCACATAACCTTTAAATTTGTGAGGGCTCCAAAGGGGTGTTCCTATCAAACAAGTCTTGAATGGGTCATGGGGATTGGCCAGGCTAAGGCAAATAGAATCCTGTCCAGTCACACTGGCAAATGTCACCCATACATTAGTTCTCTTAGAAAATTGGTGAGCTAATTGAGGAGATCCTGCAACACTTATTGACACCATGAGCAAATGGCACGCAATATGCGAGAACGTCTCGAGAACGTCTTACCATGTGGACCTGACATATCCCTCTCTTTTTTTTTTTTTGTCTTCTTAGATAATGTTTATTTAAAAAATAAAATTAATTGATAAAGATACCACACTATTTTACATGCCGGGCACCCCTTGGCTCACAGGAAGCTGTTCAGTGTGAAACCGCTTTGTCAACAATGCACGAGTGAAAACCACTTCAGCTTGGCTCCCACCTGTCAGCTGCTGTAGCCATACAACTTAGTAAGATATCTCTGGGTTTTTACTAGCTTAAGTCTTTAGTAAATAAATTCCAAGTGGACACTAAACAAGTATTTCCCTAAGAGGTGATGAAATATTAAAATTAAAAGCAAGTCAGATTGCAGCTGTAATTATACTACATTAGAAACTCCAGTTGGTGGGGATCCATTCACCATATAGAGAGAAATTAGTAATCAAGGTAATTACAAAGACAGAGCATTTGTTTCCTGCATGCTTTCCCAGGCTTGGAACCAACAGAGTTGACTACATGGAGAGTTGACTAGGGTGAACTCGGAATTCACTCTCTCAGGCAGGAGACTAGTTAAGGAGTGTTACTAATAACAAAGAAGAAAAGTTATGCAACACTGATTATTATAAATTACTTTGTTCTCATCTGCTTTTAGCATTTGTCTCTTACAAGTCTTCATCCATTCCTGTAGAAACCTAACTCTTTTTCCATTCCCCTGTGGCAGCTCCCATCCCTAGTGGTGGTTTGAGTGCATGGGGCAGCCCTTGATGCGGAACAGGTGGATGTGCAGGTGGGCAGCAATTCCGGTTGCACATGCTGACACAGTATTGGAGCAGGTCAAACAGGGACAGGATCAGGGCAATCCAGAGGACAATATACTCATCAATAAAGCTGTTAAAACACTGGTCAAGGAACAACAATGCTGAGCCTATGAGTGCTGTGTCATATAGATACATCTCACACTTGGTCATGTGGGCAACCACCAGTTGATTTGTGATCTTGGCAGACACCAGGCCAAAAGTCAGGATGTAGAGGCAGGGGTGCCTCTCAAAGAGCTGCACAGCAGATTTCTTGTAGATCATTTCAGCCAAGACAATCATGGAGCCAATATGGAGAAAAGGTGAGAGGACACTCGTTCCTGCTAAAGTGGATCCATTTTTGCCAACTCCAGTTTGTACAGGAGACTATGGTTCCTGCCACAGTACAAAGAGCTGGGAGTATTTTCACCTGAATGTTCAGTCTTGGAATCAGAGATTGCTAAAAAGGTGGTCCTCCACTCTCTGCCAGTAAATGCATGATTATTGTGAAGATTTGTACTTCAGTCACATCAATCATACTGAAGCACAGTGTTCCTGAGACGTATGTCTGTCAGTGCATGCAGTAAAACATGAATGTCACAGCAAAACAGCAGAAGAACATCCAATCAGGGTTGGTACCCACGTGCACAGCAATACAAGTTCCCAAAACCACAAAGACTGTGAACAGTGAATCACAGCCATGATCAAAAAGCTCTCCTAACGGAGTGCTGCTATTTGTCCTTCTTGCTTGTTTTCCATCTATAGCATCCAGGGACTGGGGACTGCTTTCTGCAGTTTCTTCTAGCAATCATTGCATTGGAGTTAACTGGGAGCTGAAAGATGTTGGCTCATCTCAGAATTACAGAATTTTTTAGGTTGGAAGAGACCTTCAAGATCATTGAGTCCAACCCATCTCTAATACCTCAACTAGACCATGACACCAAGTGCCACATGCAGTCTTTTTTTAAACACTTCTAGGGATGGTGACTCCACCACCTCCCCAGGCAAGCCATTCCAGTACTTTATCACTCTTTCAGTGAAAAACTTTTTCCTAATATCCAGCCTATATCTCCCTTGTTGCAGCTTGAGACTGTGTCCTCTTGTTCTGTCTGTTGTTGCCTGAAGAAAGAGACCAACCCCCAGCTGACTACAGCCACCCTTCAGGAAGTTGTAGAGAGTGATAAGGTCACCTCTGAGTCTCCTTTTCTGCAGGCTAAACAACCCCAGTTCCCTCAGTCGTTCTTCATACAGCTTGTGCTCCAAGCCCCTCACCAGCCTCGCTGCCTCCTCTGGACATGCTCAAGCATCTCAACGTCCTTCCTAAACTGAGGGGCCTAGAACTGGACACAATACTCAAGGTGTGGCCTCACCAGTGCCGAGTACAGGGGAAGAATGACCTCCCTGCTCCTGGTGGCCACACCATTCCTGATACAGGCCAGGATGCCATTGGCCTTCTTGGCCACCTGGGAACACTGCTGGCTCATGTTCAGTCGGCTGTCAACCAGTACCCCCAGGTCCCTTTCCTCCTGGGCACTGTCCAGCCACACCATCCCCAGCCTATATCGTTGCAGGGGGTTATTGTGGCCAAAGTGCAGGACTCGGCACTTGGACTTATTAAACTTCATCTTGTTAGACTCTGCCCATCTGTCCAACTTTTCCAGGTCTTTCTGCAAAGCCCTTCGTCCTTCCAACAGGTTGACACACGCTCCCAGCTTAGTGTCATCTGCAAATTTACTAATGAAAGACTCCATGCCTTCATCCATGTCATCAATAAAAATATTGAACAGAGCTGGCCCCAGCACAGACCCCTGAGGGACACCACTGGTGACTGGCCGCCAGCTGGATGCAGCATCGTTCACCACCACTCTCTGGGCCCGGCCATCCAGCCAATTCCTAACCCAGCGAAGAGTGCTCTTGTCCAAGCCACAAGCTGCCAGCTTATTTAAGAGTATGCTGTGGGAGACAGTGTCGAAGGCTTTGCTGAAGTCCAAATAGACAACATCCACAGCCTTCCCTGCATCCACCAGGCGGGTCACCTGGTCATAAAAGGAGACCAGGTTGGTCAAACATGACCTACCCCTCCTAAACCCATGCTGGCTGGGTCTGATACCCTGGCCATCCTGTAAGTTCTGTGTGATGGCACTTAATATAAATTGTTCCATTATTTTGCCAGGTACTGTGGTCAGACTGACTGGTCTATAATTACCAGGATCCTCCTTTGCACCCTTTTTGTGAATGGGTGTCACATTGGCCAGCTTCCAGTCATCCGGAACCTCACCAGTGAGCCAAGAGTGATGGTAGATGATGGAGAGTGGCTTAGCAAGCTCATCTGCCAGCTCTCTCATCACCCTGGCATGGATCCCGTCTAGTCCCATAGATTTATGGATATCCAGGCATTTCAGTAGTTCTCTGACTGCCACCTCTTCAATAATGAGGGGACCATTCTGCTCCCTGACACCATCTACCAGCTCAGGAGGGCAGTTGTCTTGAAGGCAAGTCGTCTCCCCACTAAAAACTGAGGCAAAGTAGTTATTAAGCACTTCTGCCTTCTCCTCATCTGCAGATATTAAGTTCCCTCCCTTGTCCAGTAAAGAACAAAGGTTGGTCTTACCCTTCCTTTTAGCATTAATATATTTGTAAAAACATTTTTTATTATCCTTTACAGAAGTTGCCGTTCTAAGTTCGAACTGAGCTTTGGCCGGCCTAATTTTTTTCCTACATGCTTTAGCAGCTCCCTTAAATACTTCCTGAGAGACCTGACTCCCCTTCCAAAGCTGATACATCCCATTTTTATTCCTAAGTTCCTCCAAAACCTCCTTGCTCATCCAGGCTAAATGTTTACCTCGTCAACTTACCTTTTGGCACACAGGGACAGTCTGTTCCTGTGCCCTCAAAATCTCTGTTTTGAGGCATGCCCAGCTTTCCTGAACTCTTTTGTTTTTAAGGGCTGCTTCCCAAGGGATGTTCTGAATAAGTCTCCTAAATAGGCCAAAGTCTGCCCTCCGGAAGTCCAATGCAAGAGTTTTACTGGTGCTCCTCCTGACTTCACCAAATATTGAGAACTCTATTATTTCATGATCACTTTGCCCCAAGCGACCTCCAACCACCACATCTCCCACCAGTCCATCTCTATTCACAAACAATAGATCTAACATAGTTCCTCCCCGGTGGGCTCACCCACCAGCTGCGACAAAAAGTTGTCCTCCATGCACTATAAAAATTTCCTGGACTGCCTCTTTTCTGCTGTATTAAGTTCCCAGCAAATGTCTGGTAGGTTGAAGTCACCCACAAGAACAAGGGCTGATGATCTTGAAACATTACCTAGCTGCTTATAGAATAAGTTATCCACATCTTCTTCCTGATTGGGTGGACGATAACAGACTCCCAGTAGGATGTCAGCCTTGTTGGCCTTCCCCTTAATTTTTACCCATAGGCATTCAACTCCATCTTCCTTAGTTTCAATTCCTACAGTATCAAAAGTCTGCTTAATATAAAGGGCCATCCCTCCACCTCTTCTTCCTTGCCTGTCTCTTCTGAAGAGCTTGTAGCCATTGAGTGCAGTGCTCCAGCCATGTGACTCATCCCACCATGTTTCCGTGATAGCAACTACATCATAGCTCTGCTGTTGCACCATGGCCTCCAACTCTTCTTTTTTGTTACCCATGCTGCATGCATTGGTGTACATGCACTTCAGCTGGGCTACTGACTTTGCCCCTAACTCAGCCTTGCAACCCTTGGGCCTGCTTTCAGACAGTCCAGCTGCATCCCCTTCCCCCTTCAAACCTAGTTTAAAGCCCTCTCAACAAGTTCTGTCAGTTCATGAGCTAAGAATCTTTTGCCCTTAACAGAGAGATGTATCCCATTTGGTTCCAGCAAAGCAGGTGCTGTAAAAATTTCTCCATGATCAAAGAATCCAAAATTTTGCCAAAGATACCAACCCTTAAGCCACTTGTTGATGGTGTGAGTTCTCCTGTTTCTTTTATCATTTTCCTCTGCCACCAAAGGGACTGAGCAGAACACTACTTGTGCTCCTGCCCTATCAATTACCTGACCCAGTGCCCTAAAGTCTCTTTTAATTGCCTTGACACTCTTCAATCTCATCACTGCCAGCCTGGAGTATCAGCAGTGGGTAATAATCAGAGGGCTGAATCAGCGCAGGAAGTCTCTCAGTGATATTTTGTACCCGAGCCCCAGGGAGGCAGCAGACCTCCCTGTGGAATGGGTCCAGTCGACATATGGGGCCCTCTGTTCCTCTCAGAAGGGAGTCACCTACTACAATTACCCTTCTTTTCTTCTTGATGTTAGAGGTGGTGATGCATCTTTCAGGTGAAACATAACTGGGGGACTCACTGGGCAGACAATTTTCTTCTAAATCATCTAGTTGGCCCTCTAGATCCAGGACCTCATATCTATTCTGAAGTGGCACCTGGCTGAGGGAAGGGGAGAAGTTTTTGTTATTATCTCCCCGAGCGGGGATACATTTCCACTCCTCTTTATTTATCAGGTGCCCTTCTATTACCTGAGAGCAAGAGGCATGTAAGTCCTCAGACTCATGGTCAGAGGCCTCCCTTAAAGATGGAAGGGCTGAACTCCACCAGTCTATTTCCATTTCACTTTCCCTGATACTTCTTAATCTTTCAATTTCCTCCCTAAGCTCAGCCACCAGTGAAAGGAGATCACTCACTTGTTCACACCATAGGCAGGCCTCCTCCACAGCACCCCCTGAAGCCACCGATAAGGTCAAACATTCTGGGCAGGAATGGGTCTGTACAGACACATCCTTTTTGGAGGGCTCCACTTGGTCACATATACTTATACTAACCACAGTTTTTGACCGTGTAGAAACCATTACTAGCAGACACCCCAAAAGCAACCAGGCAGCAGAAATACTTTAAACAACACAGAGGACACCTTACTTGCTCGCAATACTGCCTGCATGAACTGCCTTGTCCACACCCCAGTTTGCCCACTCCTGTTCACCGTGCTCCCCAGAGACCTCTTATAATCAGCCACTCTATCAGTGCAGGAAGCTCCACCCCTTGCTCCTCAATGACTCACAATGCCAAATCTCGATTATTAACAGTTGTTGTGGATAGTTCTTGAGCTCTTTCCAGCAGCAGCTCAGCTGCTGCGTATGCCCTCTCATCCAGGCACTGCATCACCGCCTGAATTTGCTCAGTCAGTTCTTTTAATCCAATCGTGGGTTCTGCTGGGGGAGGCACTGGTCCATCCTCGAGGCCCTTCTCTAATTCGTCCGGCAGCGGAACAGCGTCTGGGGAAGGTGGTCGACAGCAGGGGTCACCCGTTCCCCTCTGTTGGTCGACCAGTATCTCCTGGGGCACAGCCGATAAAGGGGGGGCAGTAGGCGCATGCGTTGTGGGAGCGGCGGGGCTGGGAGCGGCTTCGGAGGCTTTTTGAAGCATTTTGGCTACCGTGCTACACTGGGTTGCCATCAAGCCTTTGATCGGGGGGGGCGCCTTGCTTCCGAGAAAAGCTCAGAGCCGGCTTGGTGGTGGCGGTGGCAGTGCGGCAACAGCGCGCCGGAGCTCGGGGAGGGACAGGGGCAGTCCACAGGCCGGGAGCGGCAAGCCGGGCGTTGGCCAGCGATGGTGCCAGGGCACCCGGGGCGGCGGGAGGGCACGGCAGGGGCCCCGCGGCGCCTCCCCGTCTTTGCAGCGCCACAGGGTTGTTAAATGTCCATTTCCCCGCGCCCAGTTAACTAGCTTGTGCAGCACATTTTCTGCTACTGTTTCTCCTCTCTCAGAGAGTATATTAATAAATAATTTAACTGCGGCAGCAAACCTGCATTCCATGCTTGCCGTCTTCTGTGGGGCAGGGAAGGGAGTACTCAGAGCCTTCCACCTTTTTTCAAGAAAACTGCCCCCTGTTCCCCTTATCAGCTCAGCCTCTCAATATGTATCTGCAAGGACGACAAGCTCCTAACTCAATGCTGCTGCATCTCTTGGTAGATCAGCGTCCCTCCACGATTTTCTGGGGGTCTCACCTCAATGCAGCTGCATCTGTCGGCGAGCCAGCATCCTTCCACAATTTTTTCCCCGGGTCCTCACCTCAAGGTCCGATGTTCAGGCTCCAATTGAAGTGAAGTCGCGGGGAGCAGCCAGAGTCAATCACACTCTTCACAGAAGTAATGGTGAATGCTCATTTATTAAGGGTACACAGGGTTCTTTTATACATATATAATTCTTCTGCATAAGCTGTTCACGCAGCATTTTACTACTTGCTATTGGTTAACCCCTAGTGTTCACGCGCCCCAAGTGGCTATACTATTGGCTAGTGTTATCTGCATAAGCATTCCTTTGCAGTTACCTGTTTACAACTTTACCAAGGGATAAAGCTCGTTCTCAGGCTCATTGTCCTTGACAGTGCTAAAACAAACAGCATTTCCCCAACACTGCAAGGCCTCTCTGTGTCTATCTCCAGAAATCCTTCTACACCCAGGCGAGGTTAAAGGCTGGGGAAGGGGGGATGTGATGGCTCACCCTTCTTCAGCTCCTTGGCAGTGCCAGGCTTTGAAACTTGGCTGTATCTAGCAGCCAGTGGCAGATATGTGACAGGGAGATGGGAACTGCAGTGGCACCCACAGCCAGAGCCAGCTGTGGCCATGGAGCAGGGCTGGACCTGGGGCTGGGCCTGCAGCTGGTTCTGAATCTGGTGCTGTTGTTGGTTCTGGTGCTGGTGCTGGTGGTGGACCTGGTATCGCTGCTGGTGCTGGTGGTGGTTCTGGTGCTGATTCTGGTGTTGGTCCTGGTGCTGGTACTGATGCCTCTAGCGGCTCTCTCTCTTTTCCCTTGGAGCCCGTGCTCTGTTTTGGTTAGCTTGAGAGAGAAACCACTTCAGAAGGAATCTTCCTACCAGGGCCTTAAAGCTACCCAGAGGCAAACCTTCTTGTTTAGAGAGAGCAGGCATCCATCAATGGCAAAAGGAAAGAGTCTGCTCTTTGTCCAGGGGGGATCATGGCTTTATTCAGGGGTCTGGCCCCTTTTGAGTCCGGAGCCCAGTCCAGTCCCCATCCCCGTCCTGGTGCCAAAGAGAGCTCCCCCCCTCCTCCCAGGGCTTTTACCCAGGGGGAAGGGGCTAGAGGCAGGGACAAGCCACTACCCAATCAGGGATAAGGTGGGGGTGGAACAGAGTTGGGTTACATTCCAGTGTGGGAGAATGGGCGGGGCAGAGCAGGGACAAACCCCGTGATACATTTTCCAAGGGAACATAAGAAACATTACAAAACCCAATATAAAAATGAAATACAATATAAACCCAATTAACGCACTACAACAGATGCCAGTACTGGTGCCAGTTCTGGTGCTTATGCCAGTGCTGGTGCTCAGCTGGGACAGGCACAAATTCTCTTTTCCCCCTGGCATTTGTGTTTCTAAAATGAGTCTGAAGTAGCTCAGGATCACCCTGTGGGGTCCCTTTCCCAGGATATTTTCCCCGTTGTGTACAGCTGGAGGCAGTAAAGGTGGAGAACCCATCCTGAGACATTAATTTTAAAGAATTAAGGATTTTTAGTAAAGTTAAGATAATAAATTGCTGAATTAGCTGAAGTAGATAGGTAAGCTTTGTTCACAGTTAACAGAAGCCAGATCTTAGATAAGCTACCCCAGATTTAGTAACTCATTGCTTGTCAGCTTTATGTTTATGTAGTGTGCTTGTAATGAAAAACAAAATGTGGTAAATAGGACATAAGATAGCTGCAGATTTCCTGCTTAAAGGACCCATTGAACACAGGAAACTATAAGTTCTACCAAGGATTCATTTGTCACGAATGCATTGAAAAGGTAGAAAGGTCAGAACGAGGAAGACTCATCTTACTTCCTCATTATTGGTGACCTCTCCCCAGAACAGACCCCCGACTCATTTTAAGAAACAAACTACACATGCTTAATAGCCTTTTTGCCAATTAGCATACCAAGCGAGGAATGGGAGGTGACAAGGGTATGAATATGTATTTGTATTTGGGTATTCAACACTTTTATAAATAAAAGGCTTTGTAGTTACCTGTGAATTTCGCAGTGCGAATTAGGGAAATATCCCGCGTGCTGCCCGGCCATAATAAACATACACTTTCTAACTTCAAACTGTTTGAGAGTTTTTGTCCATCACAGTTGGGCATCGATACTGGATCAATACCCATATTTCTTTAATAACTCAATCCCTTCCCAATGGCCTTGGAGCACGCCCCAGGTGGGGAGGTGGCTGCAGTGCCCAGCAAGGGGTCCCACAGCTCCCAGGAGTGATGAGCAGCTCCTGTGCCAGAGGCTGCTCTTCCCATTAGGAACTGGATGGAACCTGGATGATTATTTCCCTGAGCTGAAGGAACAGTGGAAAATGGGGCCTTATACCCAGCATGGTGACCAGGAGCCACCCCTTGGAGTCAGCCCTTCCCATGCCAGCTCTGACCAGGAAATTCTTGGTCATGCATGGAAAAAAGGCTTTTGCTTGAATGATGTCCTGGGATTTGCTTTTCCAGGCTTGACTCACTCCCTGGAAGGAAAATGGGGCGTCTGAAACCTGGGGATGTTCTGCAGGCTTTGGGAAGAAAGAAGCCTGATCCATCCATCCATCCATCCATCCATCCATCCATCCATCCATCCATCCATCCATCCGTCTGTCCGTCGCCTGAGAGCGCAGGTGTCACAAAGCACAAAGAGAGGGACCACAGGGAAGCGCCTAAGAGATTCCCCGCGGATCTCCACGCCTGCCGATGCCCTGGAAGCAGCAGCTAGCCGGGAATGACAGGGCAGGATCTGGGCTTTGCTGCGCGCTCCCGGCACCTTGATGTCCGAACCTGCTGCTAATTAGCAGGAATTGGGTTATAATTGCAGCGGCGGTGGCAGAGCGGGAGTGTGGCCTCAGCAGCCGATAATTCCTGACACAGAAGGACAATCTGGGGGCACCTGGAGCGCAGCTCGGAGCTTGCAGCCCTTTCCCAGCCGTGATTAATCCCCAGGAAATGTTCTGTGGTCGGGCCATTACCACTCCAATCTGGGGCTGAAAATGAATCAGAGCCGCAGATGGCTGTGGGAAAATTGTCACCAAATTTGGATGGCTTTGCTTTGTTTCACCACAAAACTCTTAATGAAGCATTGAAATGGAGATGGATTCTCTGCCTGGCCCCGACATTAACCCTTAGTGGCCCAGCCAGGCTTGGGCAGCAATTCCACACTCCAGTGCTTGGCTCGGTGGAAATTCCTTCAGTCAAAACAGCGAGACTGAGGGAGTGTTAGGGATGAGCTGGGCTCTGCTTTGGCTCAGCTACTGCCCTGCTCTCCCAGCCTGCACAAAACCTGGGAGTGGGTTCCTGACTTGAGAGGTTTGGTATTCTGGGAGCTCCCTAGGTCTCCTCCAGCCCCTCGGAGCAGCTCCCTCAGCTCCAAGCCTGCTGTGTCTGGGTGGCTGTTTGGGGACCATCCTCACACGGCCGTCAATCGGGGGCTGTAATGAGGTTTCTGGCACCGCCAGTGCCTCTCACAAAGTCCTTCTGCAGCCACTTGCTAGCCCCAGCCACAAGGGCCTCCCCCTGCCACCACTCGGGGCTCAAAGGGAGCTCTGTGAGGCACCACAGGCAGAGCTTTCTTGCTGGGGACAGGCAGCAGCAGGCAGCCTGCAGGCACAGCCCAATCCATGGAGCCTCAGGAGTGTGGGAAGGGAGGAGGAGAGGGGAAGAGATATGGAGGAGATGGGACACAAGGGATGCGGACACCCATGGGCTGTGGTGGGAGGAAGGATTTGGGATGGGGAGACATGGCGTAATGACACAGGGGGCTTTAGGAGGGAACGGCTTCCCAATGCCAGAGGGCAGGGTTAGATGGGATATTGGGAAGGAATTCTGCCCTGTGAGGGTGGTGAGGCCTTGGCACTGGTTTTCCAGAGAGTCTGTGGCTGCCCCTGGATCCCTGGAAGTGTCCAAGGCCAGGTTAGATGGGGCTTGGGGCAACCTGGGCTAGTGGAAGGTGTCCCTGCCCATGGCAGGGGGTGGAATGAGATGAGCTTTAAGGTCCATTCCATCCCAAACCATCCTGGGGTCCAATGATGATGGGACAGACTGGATCACAGCACCGGGCACATGACTGGAGGATGTCAGGATCTGTATAGAGCTCATCCAACCTCGCTGAGAGCTCCCCATGCAGGCTGAGCTTGGAGCCATGGAAATAAATCTGTCCATGCTTTAGATCCCGGTGTGTTTGGCCCCTCAGCTGGGGAAGGAGCAGTGCCAGGCAGGGCTGCACACCCAGGACTGGGGAGAAATGTCAGGGATGGCAGGATCAGCAGGAACCCAGACTCCTTGTTGAGGGTTAAGTTTACTGTAGAATTTTTTCCCCCTCCCAAGTTGCTAGGAGATTAAATGCTGAGTGCTTAACCTGGACAAAAGAACTGATAACTTAGTTTGGGGGAGGGAGAAAAACTCCCGGAGAGAGCTGAGGGTGGGGGGGGGGGGGTCTCGCGGCTCTCTTCTTCCGGGGGGAGCACCGATCGGGCCACTGCTGGCTGCTGGAGTCCACGGGTAACGGAGGGGTCTGGCCCTGGGAATTCTACCATCTGTTGGAGCACCCAGGAATTCGGAGTTTTCTTCGCTGTCCTGCTGGATTTTGGGTGAGCCCAGGTCCAGCCGCTGTGGCTTCTCCGGCACTGCCAACTCTGCCTGCCGAGGACACCCCCCTGCCTGCAGAGGACAGTCCACCGCGCCCGGCTTCCAGCCATCAGCGCCGGAGCTTCCACCGTTTGCCCTCGGGGTTCTTGGTTCTGTTCTACTATTGTTATAATTGCTGTTGTTTTTTTTTTTTTTTGTCTGTCCTGTTATATCTACTAGTAAAAGACTGTTATTCCTTTTCCCCATAGCTCTGACTGAAAAGTTTTTTTTTTTTTTTTTTTAATCTTCCAAAATATAATAACACGGAGAGAAGGATTTGAATTCCTCATTTCCTGGAGAAGCCTGCCTCTCCTTAGCAGACACCTGTCTTTTCAAACCAAGACACTCCTGGAGCTGGGAAAGAGCTGCAGCCTGCTCAGGGAACCCAGTGCACTAAGGGAATACAATTCTCCAATGTTTTTTTCACACATTTGTGGATATAAGAAAATGTTTCAGGTAGAAAGAGGCAGAAATGTGTGTGCACAGCATCAGCTCTGAAATTCCATCTCCAAGCCAAGGTGTACATAGACATATTTTGAAGTGTTTTCATTTAAAAGAGTAAAAAAACTCTGGAAAAGGAGCAAATTCTTTGGCTAATAGGATCCACAGGGAAACTGCAAGAAATTAATAGCTCTGCAGGAAAATTTGCACAGCACCTTCCCAGAGAGGATCATGGAGGACACAGGGGACTGGATGGGAGAAGTGGAGGGCAAGGAGAGGGATGAGGTCACAGAAGCTGTTTGGGCCTGAATATCATGGAATGGTTTGGGTTGGAAGTGATCCTAAATCCCATCCAGTCCCACTCCTGCCATGGGCAGGGACATCTTCCACAATCCCTGGTTGCTCCAAGCTCTGTCCAGCCTGACCTTGGACATTTCCAGGGATGGGACAGCCACAGATTCCTTGGGGAACCTGTGCCAGGGGGTGTCACAGGGTCTCCTGAATGGCCGCAGGTTGTGGTTCTGTCACCCTGTCTTGAGCACAGCAGAGGTCCAGGAGCCCTGGGAGGTTCCTGGCACCATCAATACTGGTTCTGTAGGTGGAATTTGCCTTGTGAAATTTGCCTCTGTACCCTCAGCACCTTGGCTAATGGGCTACAAACCCACCTGGCCTGCAGCAGAGCCCAGCCAGGGGAGGGGGAAGGGAAGAGAAGAAATAAAATGGTTTGAATTTTTCAGGGAAGCAGAGATTTCTGAGTGGGAATGGGGCTGGAATGCTTTAGTAACCCAATCCAGTGCTAGGCCTTGTGCCTGTGGGAAAAAGAGTCAGGAGTTTTGGAGACCTAAAGCCATCTGCTGCCGCAGCTCCTGGCACACCAAAACCTGGAAAAGGCTTCCGCGAGCTCTGTGCTGCCTGACTTGTGTTTATGGTACCTCCTTTGCACTTTGTGGTTTACATGGATTGCAATACACTGGATTTGAGGTGTGATCCCACTGGTGGTTGTGCTCCACCTCTGGAGTCTCCTCTCTCTCTGTACACTCTGTTGTATTTATGGACTGTGGGATCCTCACACTTGTGGTTTCTCTACCATACACTCAGCTCAGTGAAATGTTATTTAAAACATGCAGAGCAGCTCAGGGTGTGCTGACAGTACCCCAGGATTGGAGAGGAAGCACTTTTCCATGGCAAGAGTGGGTCCTAAAGGAGAAGGAAGAGGTAAGGAAAGAGGAGAGAGAAAATGTTGGAGTCCAGGGCATTCCTTTGGCTGCCCTGGAGGGTCAGAGACCTGGACAGGGGGGTCTGGGACCCTGGCCCAGAGCCCAGAGGGACATTGGCTTTGATCTCAGTCCATGGGAAAGGCTTCCTGCACTGCGGGAAGGATTGCAAGCCACAAGAGTGTGAAAGATAGTAGTTTAGCTTATCACAGGGTGAGAAAATAGTAGATTTGGGTTTTTAGTATTGAAGTGAATGGGGGCAAGATGGAGGATTTGGGGCATTGTCTCCTGCTTCTTCCTTCTTGTTCCCTCACTCCATTTCTGCAGTGACGTTGGCACAAAGTAGTTTAAAGAGATTGGGTCAAAGTAGAGATGACCTGTTTAGTATAAGTGATAGGTATTGGCAAATAATGATAAATAAAGAATACGTAGCAATTAGTATAAAAGATAGCAACAGCCCAGCAAAAGGAGTCACCAGATGCCCGAGCAGCTGCACAGACCTTTGTTGGGCACTGAGAAAATTGTAAGATAAGAAACAATAAACGAAGCATGCAACCTTGAAAAATCAGAACCTGAAGACTCCGTCTCTTTCTTGCGTTTGGCTCAGAGCTTTGCAGAGGGCAAAAAGACTCTAAAACCACCTGAATCTTGGAGAAAAAACCCGAAAAGAAAAGGCAAGGGAAGAGGAGAGGACACGCAAGGGAAGAAGACGGAGAGGAGAGGAGAGGAGAGGAGAGGAGAGGAGAGGAGAGGAGAGGAGAGGAGAGGAGAGGAGAGGAGAGGAGAGGAGAGGAGAGGAGAGGAGAGGAGAGGAGAGGAGAGGAGAGGAGAGGAGAGAGGGCCTCGTTTGCCACCCCCCACCTGAGCTGCACCTCATCCACATCCCTCTGGAAAGAGGCCGAGCCTGTCTCAGAGCACCTCCACTGAAGATCCCACCTGGGAATGACAGCCCAAATCACTACCATGATTCCATGATCCCAGGATTCTGGGGCAGAGGCAGCAGCTTTGAGCTCTGGGGCTAGCTGCCTCACGGAGCTGCAGTGGGATACAGAACCAGCCCTTCTGTCTCTCCTTTATCCCAGCCAGGTTGTCACTGCTCTCTTTATTTGGTCATTTTTGGGAAGGGAAGAAGGGAGGGGTGTCCAATTTTCAGCAGAACATGACAGCATAATGAAAGAAAAACACACTCTAGAAATCCAGGGACTTTCACATATTTTCCCTGTTATTCCATCACCCTGTATCATGGGTTGGCACAATTTTGTTTTCTGGTTATAGAGAAATGTGAGATGTTTTTCCCTGCCACGACTGTAGAGTGGTTTTGGGGGGGAGGACAGGGACCTATCAAAAAGCTGGCCGGGATATTGGCAGCTGGGTTGATCAATGGGAAATGTCGATGTGACTTTGGAAAGGACATTTAAAACTAATCTGCTGCTGATCGGTCTCTCTCTTGCTTTGGAATCAGCCATGAGGTAACATCATGGGCAGGGGGCTGGCCCAGGTCGGGCCCTGCTGCCCCTCTGGGCGGCCAGGCCTCCGAGGGCCACTGCCCGCACAGGGAGGGCCTGGGCCGGCTGAGCCCCTTTCCCCTGCTTGCTGGCAGGGAAGAAAAGCGGCTGCAGTTCGGCAGTGCTGACCACATGCTCAGGACCCCGGCAGAAGAGGCCAAGCCATGGCCCAGCTTAATTGCCGCTGGAAGCGGAGAAAGAAAGCCTGCAGTTGCATAACAACTTTAAGCCAAGCTGCCCTGGATGAGACCGAGGGGTGGAAAAAAGGACATCTACCAGCTTCCTCCATCAGCACAGCTTTGCATTTTCTTCAGCCTCATGCAGCCCAGCGCGTGCACGTGGCCCTTGAAGGCCTGGGCAGATTTATCTCTTTCCTAACAACATGGAACTTTTAAAGCACAACTCTGCCTTGAGAGAAAGAAGAAAGAAAACAGAGGGTACGTAGAACAGACACCAAATGAAGACAGATTAGAAGTGAAAAAACTAATAATATTGGAATAGAATTGAAGAAGTGGACATTTTTAATTGGACTTCTCTAGGGTAAACAATGAAGAAATGGACTGTTCTTTGTAGCATCTTAGTGCTGTTAAGTCAAATGCTAATTCTAATCAAAATTGAGGACTGATGTGATTGAGATTTGGGAACTTGTCCTAGGTTACAATGTAAAATGTGGCCAAAGTATGTATTCTATCACCATCTACATGAGCTGTTGAAACTAGGTTGGGCAGTGTTTCTCTTGCCTCCTTCCTCCAGACTATCTTCTGTTAATGGTCCATCAATGCCCTGCTGCATGACTCATAGATAACTCCCTCCAGGAGCTATCTCTGTTTAATGGGCAATCAAGGACCCATTGCATGACTCATAGAATGATATCAGCCCGTTGTGAGATGGTCTGCCCAGGGGGAGGAGCCAAGCATTCCCACCTGGATATAATCTGGGATTTGGAACAGCACAGGCAGCCTTACCCACTGGATTCCCAGAGGACAAGATCTACCAGACCTTTCTGCGGGATCACTGCTTCAACAAGACCACTTCATCTGGACTGCTACCACCACCACAGGGTATCAGGTTGTATTCTGACTCTGTGAGTGATCTTTTGAACTATTGCATTTATTTTATTTTACCTTTTTTCCTCCTATTAAATTGGTTTTTCTGACTGGGAGTCTCTTGCTGGTTTTGCTTTCAAGCCAGCACACCCAGGTATTTACAGCCCGGAGGGTTTTCCCCACAGGAAGGGTAGAATAACAGCATGGAAAAGCATCAGGCCTTGGGAATGCTGACAGCATCCTTTGCTCAGGGAGATGGCAGTGCTGGCAGGAGGAGGAGCAGCTCAAGAGGTTGTTTGGTTGTTTCCTGGTTGTGAAAAAAGTCATCTGGTTCCAGGGTGAGCAGAGGAGGAGGGAGATGCAGGGAAGGGGGTGGTGACCTGCTGGCATTGTGAGCAACACTTCTGGCACAGCTTTGGCCAGATGGAAGCCTGGATTCCTGATGAGCCAGGGCTGAGGGTGGTCAGGTATCCCTCATCTCCCATGGGCGGTGCTTCCTGGATGCAGAGCCTCCTCCCAGGCCAAACAGCTCCAGCACTCCTTTGTCTCCTGCAGAAACCTTGCCGTGCTTGGGATGCTCAGGGGAAGGTGCCTCGTCCCACATTCTCCTTCTCTGTGATCTCACACCTACAAGGCAAATTCACCTGGCTCTGGGGTCCCAGCCAGGGCTGGAGCTCAGGGGGGACCTCACAGTTTTAGAGGGACCTCAGTGCTCTCCACAAGCACCTGGAAGGGGATTGTAGCAAGGTGGGGGTCAATTGCTTCTTCCATGTACCAAGTGAGAAAGGAAAATAGCCTCAAGTTGCACAGATGAGCTTCAGATTGGATATTAGGAAAAATGTTTTCACTGGAAGAGTGGTCAGGCCTTGGAATGAGTTGCCCAGGGAGTGGTGGAGTCACTGTCTCTGGAAGTGATCAAGAGGTGTCTGGATGTGGCCCTTGGGGCCAGGGTTTAGGGTGAGGCTGGGTTGGTGGTTGGACTTGATGATGCTGAGGGTCTCTTCCAACTTTGATGATTCTGGGATTCTGCAGGATGCCAGGCAGCCAGGACCCTTCCTGTGCTCCCAAGAGTCCCTTCCCAGCCTTGGCAGTGCCTGTGACTGTCACAAGCCTCCTGCACCACAGGGAGATGACAACCAGATTTGGAGACAAATGTCCCAGTTGATGCCAGGCCCGAGGAACCCCTGTGAACCCTCTCTCCAAGCAGGGAGCATCTCTCCCAGCTCCTATCCCAGATCGCAGAGAGCTGAGCCCTCAAACCACTGGGATCTGGGACTGTGGGATGCTGGGGAGGCTAATGATCAGACTTTGGCCATTTCAAGCATGGTTTGAGTTGCTTTTCTTTTTCTGGACCACACAGGCCCACCTTGAGGCATTATTCCTAGAAAAGTAAGAGCACTGAAGGATTTATGGGCTGAGGGAAGAGCTGGAATTCAGTTCTCTGTCCTTGGGTTCCTGCTCAGGAGCTCCAGCATGGCCCTGTCCCCATCCAAGGAGGGGCAGGAGGGGGATGAGGGACTGTCCCAGACACACAGGGATGTGGTTGGGGGATGTCACCTCTCCAGCAGGTCTGGGGACTCTGTGTCCCTGTGAGGCTGTGCTGATGTGGCCCTCCCTCAGGGCTGAGTGAGGTGACACAGGGGTAGCAGAACTCAGCCCAGGGTGCTCCTGGGCAGGAATATCCCTGGGGATTTGTCAGGGAATGACTGGACCCATGGTGAGATGCTGTACCATCTCACAGCATCCTGAAAGGACAATAAAACTCCCCTGGGACACAAAAAAGTCCTGGTGTTCTGACCAGGAAAGGGAATTGGGAGCTGGAAACACTTATCTCTGTCAGTGCCTAGGGATGAGCAGCAGGGAGCTCTGCCAGAGCCCCTGCCCTGGGCTGGATTTGGCACCAACAAAGGGAGTCCTGCAGCTTTGTCCTGCCCAGCCCAGGCACTGGTGTCCTACAGGGCTCCCAGGAATGCAGGAGCTCTGCCAGGATCCAGCCAGGCCTCTGGGCTTGGCATGGGAGGAGCGAGGGAGAGCAGTCCATGGGAGGATGAGGGTTTAGATCATGGAAGGCCTCACTGTGGAACCGGAGAAAAATCTGTGAAAGTTCATCTTCACAGGGAGACAGTCAGGCTTTGGAAAACAGGGGATGGAGGGCTGTGGGGAAGGGTCTGCCCACCTACAGGGAAAACTGGATGAGGATTTGAGGCTTAGTCTGGATTTCCTTTGCCTGAAGGGGCTGGTGCTGCTGCAGTGATAGGAGAACATGGACCAGGTGTAGCACAGACACTGACTGTCCTCACACTACTGGTGTGAACTTTCCCTGCTGCTCCTCATCCCTGTCCTTCCCCTCTCCATCACTCCATCACACCTCTGTGCTTCCCTCTCCACCTGAGCTCAGGGAAGTGCCAATGATCCCCTGGGAAGTCTCTCCATTGCCACCAGTGCCTGGTGGCATCACATTCCAGCCAAGCACACACAGCCCCTTTCAGGCCACTCAGCTGTGAGTTGGGACATGAAACTCTCGTGAGAGGCTCATCCTCCAGACCTGGCCCAGGAAATGAGCTGGGATCCTGCTGCTCTTTCACAGGAGCCTGAGCAGGAGGTGAGGAAGACATCTGTTCCCTGGAGCCTGGCACAGGGAGGATGGATTTTAGCTTCCCGCTGACTGACAGCAGCTGGCTGAGCTGGCCAGAGGGCTGGTGCTGCTTCCTTAGGGAGCTTCCTGCCTTTTCCTAGCCCTTAGTGCTTTCTCTTCCCTGCACTCCTTCCTTCCAGCACACTCCCAGTGCAGCACCTGGAACGTGGGTGCTGTACCCTTGGGCAAGGCAGGAATATGGAAATGTCAGTGTTATTTGCAAGTGTAAGAGTCTGTCTGAAGTTCCCCTCATTTGCCTCACGATCATCATAAGGACCCTGAGGACCCCACTGCAGTTCTGGCCTGCTCGAGGTGGATGCTTGCCAATCGTCTGCAGGCCCATTTCCCTGTGTCACCACGCCACGGTACACTGGCTTTGAGCAGTGTAATGGGAGTTCTGTACCTGAAGATTGCACCTGCTTCACGGTCCCTGCTTCACGACAATAGCCTATGAATTTCCCCACCTCTTGGCCAAGGGAACTATCTGGGGTAACTTTGGTGGTCCCCCATGGAAAATCCTTCATCTGCTTCACAACCACCATGACAGACGGAGATCAAAGTCCCCTTCCAAGGACTAAGACTGAGACCTCTATACGAAACCGCTCTCAAGGACTGAGACATGAGACCCCTACAACCCTAATACAGGGGGTGGGGGCTGACTTAACCAAAGCAAGATGTTTGCCTGCAGGTGTGATCGTTGGACCAAGAAGACAATGGATCTCGCTTACTGCTAAGAACATGGACTACCTGTTCCCCCTCGGTGGCTTCAATAGATTTACCTGTTCCCCCCGTGATTGAGGACTATAATAAAACCCCCTGAGTTAACCAGAGATTTTGAGAGACTCTCCCTGATGTGACAGGCGGACCCATCAACTGGACCACGAGGACTTCGTCTCCACGTTTGGTAGCTATATCCCCCCTTTCCTCTATCTCTCTTTCTCTATCTCTTTCTCTCACTCTTAATCCCTCTATTGCATTTGCAATGGTCAATCAATAAAAGGTGCACTTGTTTTAATGCTGAAATCCCCTCTGTGTTGTGTTTTGCACTCTGAGATCAGTAAACGAACCATCACGACCCCCGCTTGTACGAGCGGATCGTGACATTAAATTGGCATCACGGACAGGATTCTGATAGACGGAGGGGTTTGCAGGGTTGTGTGTAGTCTGTAATAGGGGAAGGACGTTTCGCTCCAGCCGCACCTAGCCTGTCATTCCTGAAAGGGTTGAACAGAGCTAGAAAGGAAGGGGGGCAACTCAAATTTCCCACAAACTGCACACGCCTAGGTGATAAGCACCCCCATACTCAATTGAGGGTTCTGTCTTCAGAATTTCACAAAAGATCTCTTAGTGCAAAAAGGGGAAACTGTTTTTGTGTTTGTGTGTCTCTGGACTGTCTGGGAAGGAAGGGACAACCTGAAGAAACTAAGCAGGGCCTCCCAGGCAGATTTTATCTCTTCACCCACTCAGGGAAGCGAAGGGAGACACAGCCAAGCTGTGTGTGTGTGTGTAACTAAGTGTTACCTCCCTGTTGTGGTTTTGATCCCTTCACAAAATGACTGTTGTAGTGGTGCGAGAGTGGTTTTATTAAGTTATTAAGTTATTTTTGTAAGATTTTTGAGTTGTTTTTGTAATGGTTTATTCCACTGTACCCCCTGTGTTTTGTAATAGTTTTCCCCCTTATAAGTTGGTTGTTTAACCGACGTTTTCTGTCAATCATTCCTTCCCTGCACCTGTCCCTGTCAGTTCCCCTCCCTCTCCTCGTGGTCGCCCTGTCTGTCACTTTGAGACCCTTCCCTGGATTCTGGAAAGATCCAGGAGAGGTGTCGAGTGGTAGGCTGGTGCCCGGGGAATCCCCTCCTACCCTCCTGTGATTTGTTATTGGTTCAAAGGTTGACACCCCTGTTACCACCCCCATGTTCCCTGGTTGGCTGACCCGTTGTCAGCCCTCCCCCGTTTATAAGTGGCTGTCAAGCTTTGATCTCTGCTCTCTCTGGGCAGCAGTGGTCTGAGGCGGAGCTCCTTGCCGGAGTCCCCTTAATAAACTACCTTCTACCCTGCCTAAAGAGAGACGACTCTTTTTCCGTCGCCGCAGTCGCATACTCCATCGGGTCTACTCGCTGGTGTGGAGAACCAAGAGCCCACCGGCAGGAGGTTACTCGCCCTGCCTGTAACCCCGACCGATCCTCGTAGTAGCAGTGCAGAACTGAGCTAGCCTGCACGCCCACCAGGCGTGAGAGAACACTGCTATAGACTGTAAATCTTATTGCAAAATACAAAGCTGCATTTTATGCATTTCTTGCTAAACACAATGCCAAGCCTTCTCCGGGAGGAGAAGAGTGGGCACAGTGTAATTGGTTTAATTTGGAAAATGTTATTGATAGAGTATGTTCTTTACAACATGAAACAAAAATTAGACTGGGCAAAACCAAAGCTATCCTCTGCTCAGTTTTGGGAGCTTGTCTTTCAGCAGCTGTAGAAAGTCGCTTTAAGCAAAGAAGTGAGGAAAAAGCTATAATAGACTCCCTTCAAAACCTAGTTGAAATTTTGCAAAAACAATTAAATGAAGAAAGGAATGAGATCTATCCACTGAGAGCTGCTCTTAGAGAGGAACGTGTTAAAAACTCCTATAATGTTGATTCCTCTATGGAAACAGAGGAGAAGGAAACTCCTCACATTAAACAAATCTATCCCCATAAGGAACTTGAAGCAGTCAAAAACTGTGGGGAAATCTGCTGTCCTCACTTGAGATCCTTGGTTAAAACAGAATATAATTATATAAATGATGAAGACTTCGAACCACATATCACAACCAAACATATACCATACAGCACTACTGAATTGGCTAAGCTAAAAAAGGAATACAGCTGCCTCCCACAAGAATCGGAGACAGAGTATGTCTTCCGAGTGTCCCTCACTGGTGGAGATCAAATTAAATTAACTGAACATGAGGCCAGTGGATATCGGGGACATGGAGTTTTCTTGACAACAGGAAATAAACATATTCCGTGGTCCCTGACTCAGTTTGCAGCTTATTGGGTGGGGGGGCTTAGCCCCTTGGAAAGGGGCGATCCTTTGGCTATAATCGGTGGCCCTGACCAACTGCTGGAAAACATTCACAAAGCTGCCTGCTTGCAAATGATACATGAAAAAAATTTAATTTCTGGCTATGAATCACCAAAGCAATTACCAGCGAAGCCAGAACTGATGACCCCTTTGATTCAGGGGCTTCCAGAATCACTCAAACCTACAGCAATTACTTTACAAAAGACCATAATGGCATTAGGTCCTGTGGAAAGGCTGGATAGATTCCTTGGAAACCCAAGCAACCAAACTGGATCTACCGATCCTGGGTTTGCTCCATATTCAATCCCCTCTCAGTTGCCAGCTTCTCAATCTGATTCATCTGCCAGTGATCATAAACTTTGGACTGGGAGTCAGCTTGCAGCAGATCTCATTAATTACAGTAAAAAGTATAGACCTGTAAAAACCCCGGAGGACACTTCTATTAGGCTTTCCCAAGGGTACAAACATTCCCTCACCCTAGCTCAGGATGCCCAAGAGTTAGAAAATATACCCATAGGTCACAATGTAGCTGTCTATCAATACATTGATGATATCCTTGTGGGAGGAGATGAAATAGAAGAAGTGGAAGATGTCCAACAGAAAATAATCTCTCACTTAGAAAGTCTTGATTTGCAGGTTACCTCAGAGAAAATTCAAAAACCTTCTCAGGAAGTGAAGCTTTTGGGAATTTGGTGGAAGGGAGCTATGACCTGTATTCCACCGGATACCCTAAACTCTTTAGATCAGATTAAAATGCCTGAATCCAGGAAAGATCTCCAGCAAGCTCTAGGACTATTAGCGTTCTGGAGAAAACACATTCCAGATTTCTCAATAATTGCCAGGCCCCTTTACGACTTACTGAGGAAAGGGGTTAAATGGGATTGGACCCCTGCTCAGGAAGAAGCAATGCACTTGCTGATTTTTGAAGTAACAGCTCATCAAGCCCTGGGCCCTATTCACCCTACAGACCCTTTCCAGGTAGAATGGGGATTTGCTTCCTCAGGGCTATCCGTACACATATGGCAGCAAGGTCCTGAGGGTCTGATGAGATCTGCTGGTTTTTATTCCCATAGTTTCAAAGACACTGAAAAAAGATATACTACCTGGGAAAAAGGATTGTTTGTGGTTAGCTTAGCTCTCATAGACGTGGAGAAGGTTGCACAACAACAACCAATTGTCTTGAGAGGCCCTTTTGAAGTTATTAAAACAGTCACTACTGGGACCCCCCCACCTGACGGGGTGGCCCAGGGGGCCTCAGTAAGAATGTGGTATGCTCAGATTGAACATTACTGTAACATCTTCTCAATAACTGAAGAAGCTGTGAAAGGTGTGAATGATAAATGGGCAGTAAATGGGTGCCACAAAATCACCGCTTTTTGCCCTACACCTCCAAGCATAATTCCCTCACCACAGGGACCTGATGATCCTAAGAATCCTGCACATTACCCTGGACAACCTGCTCTGGTGGACCTCCCTACTGTAGGGGAAGTACCCCTAGTGCTGAAAATCCCTCTGAATAATTATGCATGTATAGTCTTTGATGCCCTAGGGAAAGAGCATCGGGTAAATTACATCCTGAACAATTCCATCATTCTAATTTTCTGCCTCTTAGTGGCAGATTTTGTTGTGTTTGCTTTTCATAGGAGAACTCCGAGGGACATTAAAGATCATCTGAACCATGATAAGACTAGTGATACTTTTCTGTATCCTAGCACAACCCCATGGCCAGAATTTTTGCGGAATGGCCTTGGTCCCAAGCTTTTGTTCGCTCTACCGGATCCATGGGAAATGTGGAAGATTTAAAACTATCAACTCTTGTTATGCATGAAAATCAGATATACACTGGGCAGGAATGGGAAAACCAAAAAACCTGGCAGCTTCAAGGGATAGTGGGGGAAAAAATTAGTATAGTGTGTCCGGTTGTGTCCCCGCTCCAGGTGGGAGCTGACCCCCAGCTAGCTCGGGTCAACACAGACACAAAGTTTCCAGTTCGTTTTGTCTTCTCGGCTTAGCAGCTGGACCCAAAGGTGACAGTCAACAGCAGCAGAAGAGAAAAGGCTGGCTCTCAGCTTAGCAGGTTAAAAGATGTTTATTAGCAGAGATCTCCAAGCTCCGAGGCGAGCGGCTGAGAGCTTCCAGGCTGAGAACCCAGTGGCTGAGAGCTTCCAGGCTGAAAACCCAGCGGCTGAGAGAGCCTCTTCCTCCCTCCTACCCCCTATAAGCGGGGGAGGGTCCCAGGGAGGATACAACAAGACAACATATCAGGGGTTTCAGGGGGTAACAAGGTGTGCCCACCCCCAAGCTTCAGACCACTAAAATCCAGAGCCAAAGGAATTTCCCCCAGGCTACCTATCACCTGAAGCCCTCTCCCGGAGATTTCACAATCCGGGAGGGACCCCGGGAGTGATAGACAATCTGCCCCAGAGAGGGGGGTTGGGGCAGAGGGGATGTTACATGTCATGTGAGGTATGGGATGATTGACACAAAACACCTTATTATACAGACAACACAAAAGGGATACAGAATTGGGGATATAGTGAAACGAACCATAACATAAACTTCTTACAAAAATCTAATAAAACAGTTCTGCACCACCACAGTATAGGGTACCGAATGATTAATGGAACCACCTATAGTAAAGCAATCTCAATCAGTGTTTGGACAAACCAAACATATAAGCACAAAGAGGTCTGCACACATCCAAGCATACAGGACTGTTGGAACAATTTCACACTAGCACAAACAGTAGAAGTAGTTTGTCTTTGGGCCAAAAATACTGAAGGGCTTTCTTTCAAGTTTAAAATAAATATCACAGCCCAATCTACTACAGCTCATACCACCACCACTCCAACCCAACCACCGGTTATGCTTGGCTCCGGATATTAAGAGAAATAACCGGTGTTATGGGAACAGGATTGGGAATTTTAAATACTATTAATGAATAAATTGGCTGCCACAACTAGAGATTTGATCAAACATATTACTAAATTGGGAAATACAAAACAATGGTTTCTTTGGCCCTCAGCTGTACCCAGGCACAATTGTGGATGCAGTCAATTGCTGCCTCTAAGGCACTTTTCCTACTGAAATGTGGAAAATAATTTGGGACAATGTCACTGATTTTGAAGAGAATTCCAATCCTGGTGGAACTTAGTAAATTTTACTTACAACCCCATGACAAGCACAGCCATAGCTTTTGTGTTAACCATACGTAATGCTTCAGTACATTTGATATTCCCTATCATTGCATTAGGATTGAATCATGATGGAGCTATTCTCTATCCTTCCGAGCATAGGGAATGGGCCCGTCAAATTGGTGAGAAATGGCAAACTGTTAACTTAGAATCTTGTATTGTCCGAGAACAACAAGGGTTTATCTGTGAAAGTAATGCAATTATAGCCCAAGATATTTGTCTGGATACAGAACAAAATATCTGTCATTTTGCAATTCATCCTAACGAGGCCCCTGGAACAGTCCTTATATATATAGGTAATGGTTGTGCATGCTTTAGAACTATTTGTGATATGGTATTTGTAGAAAACATGGTAGCAGACACTAAAAATCATTCAAACTTCTGTGCTTGCAATTTTACTAAAATTACAGGATGTGATTTTTCTTATAAAGCTCCAGTTATTTCTCATTACCTTTTGCAATTGAATTATACATTGATTCACAAACTATCACCGACTCCCATTGGAATGAACCTTGCTTTGGTAAAGCAATTGTTGCTTCACCAGGACTTAATAGAAATTTTGGAAAAGATCAAGAAAGATGGGCAGAAAACCCTGATAACTGTTCATCATAATGTGAAAGAAATACATTGTGTTATAGAAAGGGTAAGAAAAGATGTCAAGCACAGGTGGTGGGATACTCTTTTTGGGTGGTCACCTACTGCCACAAGTGCCTTGAACAAATTGTGTCATCCTATCATTGTCCTTTTGATTTTAGTTTTAATTGGTTTTCTTTTATCAGCAATCTTATTCATTATGAAATGGAGAATGATGAAACGGTTAACACGGTTGGCGTCCATAATTAATGCTCATAACCTGGCCAATGTCCTCTCTGCTATGGACATCCCCAAGGCTATTGACACAAGGCGATTATAAAATTTGAATGTATGTTTTGAAATTATTTCCTTTTGTAATCTTGTGAAAATTACTTTTGATTTTTGTGATTTGTTATGAAAAAAATATTTTGAATTAATACTGATTGTTATTATTGTTCTGATTAACTGTGATTTGTTTGATAATCTGAATTAATATTATTGTTTCCTTTTCCTTTTCCTTCTTTTTCTCCCTCTCTACATACTACCTCTGTTTCTCGGGATATATTACCAATGTTGATGAGTCCTGAAGACTTCGCAACGCCACTATGGAACCCTGCTGAAGAAGATCTCTTGAAGAAAATCATGAGTCACAGGGTGATGTAAGAGTCTGTCTGAAGTTCCCCTCATTTGCCTCACGATCATCATAAGGACCCTGAGGACCCCACTGCAGTTCTGGCCTGCTCGATGTGGATGCTTGCCAATCGTCTGCAGGCCCATTTCCCTGTGTCACCACGCCACGGTACACTGGCTTTGAGCAGTGTAATGGGAGTTCTGTACCTGAAGATTGCACCTGCTTCACGGTCCCTGCTTCACGACAATAGCCTATGAATTTCCCCACCTCTTGGCCAAGGGAACTATCTGGGGTAACTTTGGTGGTCCCCCATGGAAAATCCTTCATCTGCTTCACAACCACCATGACAGACGGAGATCAAAGTCCCCTTCCAAGGACTAAGACTGAGACCTCTATACGAAACCGCTCTCAAGGACTGAGACATGAGACCCCTACAACCCTAATACAGGGGGTGGGGGCTGACTTAACCAAAGCAAGATGTTTGCCTGCAGGTGTGATCGTTGGACCAAGAAGACAATGGATCTTGCTTACTGCTAAGAACATGGACTACCTGTTCCCCCTCGGTGGCTTCAATAGATTTACCTGTTCCCCCCGTGATTGAGGACTATAATAAAACCCCCTGAGTTAACCAGAGATTTTGAGAGACTCTCCCTGATGTGACAGGCGGACCCATCGACTGGACCACGAGGACATCATCTCCACGTTTGGTAGCTATATCCCCCCTTTCCTCTATCTCTCTTTCTCTATCTCTTTCTCTCACTCTTAATCCCTCTATCGCATTTGCAATGGTCAATCAATAAAAGGTGCATTTGTTTTAATGCTGAAATCCCCTCTGTGTTGTATTTTGCACTCTGAGATCAGTAAACGAACCATCACGACCCCCGCTTGTACGAGCGGATCGTGACAGCAAGGCAATAATGTTTGGAGTCGCTGAGGTCACTCTGCATTAACCTGCTGATGACACTGTTCAATCTTCCCAAGAGGTTGGTATCAAAGGGAAAATACAGAAAGCTCATTCCCAGGACTCTGTCCTGCACTTGGGGTTTACAGTCAGAGGATTGCGGGCTGTGTTTGGACTTGGCTGGGTTAGGAAAGGCCTTTGCAGAGGTTTGTTTATTCAGAGGTTAATGCAGCAACTGGGAGGGAGCTACCAGCCAGGGCAGGGGACAGAAGTTCCTGTGCTGGCCCTTCTGCCTTACCTGGCACAGCACTGGTTCAGGTGAGCACCCAGAAGTGGTCACTGACTGTCGCTAGAGGACACAAAGAGATACTCAATCTCCTGACTCCATGAAGATGAAGGCTGAAGAAAAAAGAACTTTATTGTTTACAAAGACCTTGCTTACATAGATTCTGAACAATGACCAGGGATTGGAGAACAAGGTTACCACCTCTCCATCCCACAGGCCAGGCTAGAAGTCAATCAGTTGACTCTCATCAGAGAGGAATGTGGAAAACACGATTGTTTATAGTACAAACTGCGAGAACTCGACTACAGAACTGTAAACATCACAAAAAGCTCACATAATATGGCACCAACCGACAGTGGGCACAGGGGGGGGCAGGTCCCAGAGCCAAGTCACAAAGTCACTGTAGAAGCAGCTGTCATGGATTTAGATGTTGCCATCCACCGCTGAGCTGGGATTACAGCTGGGAGTTCTCTCCGTCAGCTTCAGGGCAATGTTAGCAAGGTCCATGTCTGAGTTAGCAAGGAGTGTTTATGGAGCATAATCAGGGATTCCCAGAATGGTTTGGGTTGGAAGAGACCTTAAATCCCATCCAGTCCCACCTCCTACCATGGGCAGGGCCACCTTCCACTATCCCAGGTTTCTCCAAGCCCTGTGCAACCTGGCCCTGGACATTTCCAGGAATGGGAAGTCCACAACTTGTTCTGGAAGGAAGATGAAAACCAAATATGGGACACATCCAATTCTATGTCCAGAGCTGGGAAGATCCAAGCTGTGGTCACAGTCCTGCTCCAGAGGCCAAGGCCCCTGTTCTCCATTCCCAGGCTACCAATTCCTGCTGTCCTTGCACTTTGCTTTTTTTCCCTCAGAAGCTGTTGAGGAATCAAACTCTTGTCCGGGAGTTTTTTACAGCGGGGCACCAAGTCTTCCCATATCTGACCTGACCAACCATGGCCATGGATGGAGGCAAATTGTCTTTCCTCTGTCCCTTCCCATGGAATATGGAAAATAAAAGCTTAGGAATTACTGTAGAGGCAAGAAAATCCTTCAGTACAGCTCTGTACCTGCAAATTCAGGATCAATTCCCCATCTCCCAAAGGAATCTGTGCCAAAAGCAATCGGATGTGGGGCATGACCTTTGTCAGCACTTCCGATACCTTTTGTTGGTCACTTCCATAAGCTCCTGCCTGGTCTTGAATTCACAAAGGGAAAGGATCTGATCCCATCCTTCATAAACACCAGGAGGATTCCACTCACTGATGTGATTCCAAGGGAGCCTGAGCAGGGAGAGGGACTCTGCGAGACAAAGTTCTTGGTTAAACAACATTGATGGCTCAAATATTTACCAACACTTGTGAACACAAATATTTATGCCGGCAGCAGGAGCTAAGGCAGATTTTTCCTTCCAGATGTATTAAATGTTTCCTTGAGCGTGCAGAACTGGGAAAGGGCTCTTCCATCACTTGCCGGTTCATTTTCCAGGCCACTGGATGTGCTCACTAATTTGGCAAATCTTGCTGTTAATGGGTTTTTCTCAGCTGATTTTCCGGACTTTCCTGCTTTCCCTGACAATCCTGGGCAGGGAGGGAGAACAAATGCATTTTAACTCCAGCAACCCAACCATTGTCACCCACTGCCAACTCTCACTGCCAAAGAGGATGATCTGGGGTCCTCCGTGTCCCTTGGACCTGCTCAATGTCCCTGTGGGAAGGGAGGACGTGGAGCAGGGTCAAACATCCAAGAAGTGTAGGCCCTTGTAAAGACACCAAGGCTGATGCATGCTGGATGCAGCCCATTCCTTGGCACATTCCAGAGGCTGGAGAGACACTTGAAACTGAGGGGTGACTGCTGCCACCCAAACTGCCCCATTTCCAGAGGAATGCTCAGCCTGGATAAATTACATTCTTTGGGAGGTGCCTTCCCTGGTGGAGAAGGACCAGCAGTGCTCCTGATGCTCCTGTTATTGCTCAGTGGTCCTGGGAATGCCTCTGATGCCAGGATACTGCAGGAGAGAGCTATGATCTTGCTCAGACATTCACATTCCTCTTATGTGCCAGGATATTGTGCTTATAATAAATGGGAGGTTTGTTCCCAGCCCCAAACACTGGCAAGGAAAAAGGGGAAGTGGCAGCTCCCTCCCAGGGAATTGTGGTGGATTCAGCAGCAGCAAGAAAACTTCAGATCCAAGGGGATGAAGGGAGGCACTGGACAGACAAACCAGTCCAGGAGCAGGGATTTGCATTTCAGGGATGTGCTACAGGTCCGTTGGAAGAGAAATTAAACATCAGTTTAAGGCCTGGTGTGGTGCAATTCCATAGATAATTATGAAGGGGGAATATTGTGAATGAATAAAACTCCAAATCCCTTTCCAAGCTGTTTGGCTCCTATAAAGTGAAGAAAAGCTCACACATGGTTTTGATGTGGGTAATAGAGGGCAGATGAGGTTGGCCTTCCTCTGCCAAGGCAAAGCAAATCCAAATTGAGCCACCAGAGATGTTCATCCCACTGGTTAGTATCCTGCCTCTGGAATAAATGTACCCAGAATTTTTCTGGAAAAAGATACTTTAACACACAGGCAGTGGGGAAAATCCTGTGTGAAATTGGGTGGAAAAGTGGGTGACATTGGACGGGAGCTTTGTTTTCCTCCAGGTCTCACTATCCCAGTAAAAGCTCCAGTAGGCAGACTGGGAAGGGGCTGCAGGATGGCAGGAGACACAGAAACATTCCAGGGATACAGCCAAGCCGGAAAATGGGAAGGGACTGCTCTGGCCCAGGGAAATGTGAGCAGAACTTCATGGATGCTGAGGATCAGATGTGGGGAGGGTGTGTTGAGGGACAGGAATGCAGGACTGGGGACAGCTGGGAGAAGCTCCCCTAACATCTTCCCACTCCTTGTCTAGCTCCATCTGGCACTCGCAGCCCTTTGCTTAACAACATAATCCAGCTTGGCACTTGGAATCACACCCCCAGATCTGCAGGGGAAAGTACAGCCCTGGCCTGCACTTCCAGCAGGGATCATCCCGGGAGTCGGGAGTCGTTCCTGTGCCTCACAGGGTGACAGGAGCAGGGTACTCCCTCCTGCCCTGCTTCTCCACACCCTGCAATTAATTAACCCTTGTCATGTCTGACTGAGAACCGGGAGAGAAAGAAAGCAGGGAACAGATGATCCCAGGGTAAATCATTGGGACAACTGTCTGGTTCCCTGCCTGGGAAAGGTGAGGGAGGAACGGACACATGGCACTGGCCTTCAGACTGTGACGCTCTCTGGAACCACCCCAGCAGGGTTCATGGGGTCATAGAGCCATGGAATCTCCTGAGATGCAAGGTACCCACCAGGATCATCCAGTCAAACTCCTGGCCATGCACACCTCAACAATCCCATCCTGTGCCTGGGAGCATTGTCCAAATGCCTGGACCTCTGGGAGCCTTGGGACTGTGCCCATTCCCTGGGGAGCCTGGTCAGTGCCCGACACCCTCTGGGGGAAGAACCTTTTCCTAAAATCCAACCTAAACCTGCCCTCACACAGCTCCAGGTGTTCCCTTGCATCGACCCCATGATACTTCAGGAGCAGCTCCCCTTGGTTTTGGCCATGGTGAATGTTCTTAGGGTGTGGATAGTGCTCCTCCCGCTCCGTGGATAAACCCAAGCTGTGTTTCCTGGAGAGTGGCCCCTCTCCAACCCCAGGGAGGAAATGAGGGTCTCTGGACTCTGTTCCTTCCTCATTTGGCAACAAAAAATGGAGATATTGGGAGGAAATAATCCAGAGAAATATTTCACATCAGTGAGACACACTCCAAAGTATTTTTGGCAACGTGGTGTGGGAATTTGGCTTGGAGAGTTGCTTGGAAGCTCAAGACTCCCATAGACAGAGCAAAAAGTGGCATCTCCCTCTTTTGTGTCTGGAGTGTTTCGGGTCCTAAATGAGGGATTCATAAGAGGCTGATAATGGAACTAATGGTGGTCTGAGGGATTTTCTTTAGGGAAAAATCCTTCTGAGTCCCTAACAATGGTGAATGCTGGGAGCCGTGGATGTTGTCCATGGGTTTGTTGGCATAGCAGCAGTTTTCCTGTGCTTCCTGGAAAGCCATGGCTGTTTCACACCCAGGAGGGCTCCAGCAATCCATTGTGTTATCCCAGTTTGTTGAAGTGCCTGAGGAGACGGCTCTCGCTGTGCCTGGTGCTGCCTTTGGAGCACTGGGAGCAGCAACTTCCAGCCTCTTCTGGGGACTGGGATTTCGAAGGAAGACAACAGCCAAGAGGAGCCAAGCTCAGGCCTTGCAGCACAACTTCAGGGTCCATAAATTAACATCTCTATTGTTTGCTCCTGAATTTTGGAACTCGAGTGTATGGATCCTGCTCCTTTTCTGACCCAGAGCAGTGATAAAGAAAGGATTATTCCCATCAAAAACATCAGGCCTTGCAGATATTATTAAGAAAAGGGAATAAACCAAATATCCAGTTCCCTGTCTTTAGTTCAAGATATACCTTTAACTCTGAAAACTCAGGAATCTCTGGCAGGATTCCTTTTCTTTTGCTAGAAAAACAAACGAGAAATGCTGTTTTCTGGTCAAAAAGCCCAAGCTGTTAATTTCTTTGGTCTCTTTGTTTTTTACCTCTTTTTTTTTTTTTTTTTTTTTATTCTGGGGCTGGTTTGGAGCAGCTCAGTGAGGAGGACATGTTGGATAAACATGGCACCAGAAGGGTGTTTGGAATGCTCCTCACTCCGGACCTGCTCTCCATGGAGAGGAGGAGGCTGGAGGGATGGAGGAATCTGGGTCATGGAGCAGAGGGCAGGGAGAAGACAGCTCCTCTGTTATCCTGGCGTGTCCAAAGCTTCTCAGCTGAGGAGAGCAACTGGGGTGTGCTGGGCCTTTCATTTTGTGTTCCCAACTTCCCCTTTCATCCCATGTGTCAAACAGCTTGGAAGCTTTGATTCCAGAAGCCAAGGAATTTGAACTGCAGGCCCAAATCCCTCAAGGATCTTTTTAGATATAAAATCCTAAGGGAATGTTCAGGGGTGCCTTGAGCTGGCACCCTGGGGGTGCAAGTCAGGAGAGCCTGGGGGGTGGAAGTGTCTTCAGCCATTCCTGGGTGTATAAGTTAAGGAGTGGGGAGTCTTCCCAGGGAATGCAGGCACCATTTCAGTCTGAACTCACACAGGGTGCTTGGATTCTGGAAGGTGCTTGGCCACAGAGGGAAAAGCTTCCTAGGAAGGGATGAGAATCCAGCAGGAATACCTGTGGATGGCCCTGCTCTGGGAATTGGAGCAGGATTATGCCAGAAGGTGAGGCAATCCCTGGAGTTTGGCTTGGGAGCTGTGTCTGCCTATCCAGGACTCTCTTCTGGCTCACACTGTGCCTCCAGTAAATCCATACCATGAGCTATGGGAGTCCCAGTAACATCCTAAAGGGAACTTTTCATAGAATCCCACAGTCCCAGACTGGTTTGGGTTGCATGCCCCCCCTCATGGACAAAGACACCCCCACCAGACCAGGGTGTCTTTTCAGTGCAGAAATGGGATATCCTTCTCTAACAGGGAAACTGAGGCACAGGGAAGGTGGAGGTTTTCAGGAACAGCTGTCCTGCTTCCCAGCCATTCCACATTTGCCCTGGGAGTTTGGCCAGTCTGGAGAAAACTTCGCCAGGCAATGAGCAGTGAATGTGCTGCTGAGGATTTCAGACATTCCTGTTTCTGGTGAGATGGAAGAGCATCAAGGATCAGCCCTCTCCAGGGATGGATGCAGAATTCCAGGTTCCTGATGCTGGCCAGGATGGAGTGGGAATGCTGGGAAATGCAGTCTCCATGGCCATAGCTCTACACTGCAGAGCAACAAGTCTATCCAGCATTTAGGTCCTGCCTTGGTTTCCCAGTACATGGCTTCTCCCAGGGAATAATGGTCACAGTGCAAGACCATTGAATACAAGGGAGCCTTTGTGCTGATGTCAATGAGCTGGAGCCTCTCCTGTGTCCAGGGGCCTCCTGCTGCAGGGAATGAGCAGCAACTCTTCCATGTCTGCAGGAGGGACTGGGCTGCATCAGCCCCCATCTGTAAACACAGCTCAGCTGGGCTTTTACTGCCACACTCATGACTGGAAGTGTTTAAAAGGAAGGAGGGGAGAGCTTTGGCTGTGCCCTCTCTGCCCAAGGGTGGTACTGAGCCCCAGCCTGATCCCAGGGAGGTCTGGGCACTGCCTGGAGTAGAGCTGAGCTGCCCCTCTTCAGAAGTCCTTCCCTTTTCCCCAGGGATCCATGGTGGTGGTTGTCTTGGTTTGAAAGACAGGTGTCTGCTAGGGAGGGGCGGGGCCCCTCTAGGAATGGGGAATTCCAATCCCTTCCCTCCAAGTTATTATAATTTAGAAGATTAAAGAGACTTTTCAGTCAGAACTATGGGGAAAGGAATAATAGTTTTTACTAGTAAGTATAACAAGACAAACAAACAACAACAGCGCTGCTGCTCCCACATGCGCTGACTGCCCCCGCCTTTCTCGGCTGTGTCCGAAGAGATACCGGTCAACTAAGAGAGGGGAACAGGTAACCCCTGCTGTTGACCACCTTCCCCAGACGCTGTTCCACTGCCGAATGAATTCGAGGAGGACCCCAATGATGGAGCAGTGCTTTCCCCCAGCAGAACCCCCGGCAGAACCCACGATTGGTTTAAAAGAACTGACTGAGCAAATTCAGGTGATGATGCAGCACCTGGATGAAAGGGCACACGCAGCAGCTGAACTGCTATCCACGGCAACTGTTAATGGTCGAGATGAGCCAACATCTTTCAGCTCCCAGTTAACTCCAATGCAACGATTGCTAGAACAAACTGCAGTAAGCAGTCCCCAGGCAACGCCTTCGCCTGCCCCCCCCGTGACTCGATGGTCCGAAATTATGCGTGATGCTATACTAGAAAGGCAGTGGGAACCCGTAGGACACATGGCATGTCCTGTAGTGTGTCCTGTCATGTTCAAAGATGGCAATCCTGTGTATGAGCAGCATGAATGGAAAATTTTGCAACAGGCAAAAAATACAGTAAAGGAGCACGGCTTGAAATCTGAAAGTGCTCAAACAATGTTAAATTGTATTCATACTGCAGATATCAATTCTCCAGCCTGATTGCCCCCAATCTGATCACCATCATCTGACTGTTAATAAATATATTTACAACTCTGTTATTAGTATGTTACTGCTCAACAGCTTCAGAGCAGGCATACATTGCTTGTGCCTGTGGCATTCCAGTCCCTGGATGCTATAGATGGAAAAAAAGCAAGAAGGACAAATAGCAGCACTCCATTAGGAGAGCTTTTTGATCATGGCTGTGATTCACTGTTCACAGTCTTTGTGGTTTTGGGAACTTGTATTGCTGTGCACGTGGGTACCAACCCTGATTGGATGTTCTTCTGCTGTTTTGCTGTGACATTCATGTTTTACTGCATGCACTGACAGACATACGTCTCAGGAACACTGTGCTTCAGTATGATTGATGTGACTGAAGTACAAATCTTCACAATAATCATGCATTTACTGGCAGAGAGTGGAGGACCACATTTTAGCAATCTCTGATTCCAAGACTGAACATTCAGGTGAAAATACTCCCAGCTCTTTGTACTGTGGCAGGAACCATAGTCTCCTGTACAAACTGGAGTTGGCAAAAATGGATCCACTTTAGCAGGAACAAGTGTCCTCTCACCTTTTCTCCATATTGGCTCCATGATTGTCTTGGCTGCAATGATCTACAAGAAATCTGCTGTGCAGCTCTTTGAGAGGCACCCCTGCCTCTACATCCTGACTTTTGGCCTGGTGTCTGCCAAGATCACAAATCAACTGGTGGTTGCCCACATGACCAAGTGTGAAATGTATTTATATGAAACAGCATTCATAAGTCCTTGACCAGTGTTTTAACAGCTTTATTGATGAGTATATTGTCCTCTGGACTGCCCTGATCCTGTCCCTGTTTGACCTGCTCCGATACTGTGTCAGCATGTGCAACCGGAATTGCTGCCCACCTGCACATCCACATGTTCCGCATCAAGGGCTGCCCCATGCACTTGAACCATCACTAGGGATGGGAGCTGCCACAGGGGAATGGAAAAAGAGTTAGGTTTCTACAGGAATGGATGAAGACTTGTAAGAGACAAATGCTAAAAGCAGATGAGAACAAAGTAATTTATAATAATCAGTGTTGTATAACTTTTCTTCTTTGTTATTAGTAACACTCCTCAACTAGTCTCCTGCCTGAGAGAGTGAATTCCGAGTTCACCCTAGTCAACTCTCCATGTAGTCAACTCTGTTGGTTCCAAGCCTGGGAAAGCATGCAGGAAACAAATGCTCTGTCTTTGTAATTACCTTGATTACTAATTTCTCTCTATATGGTGAATGGATCCCCACCAACTGGAGTTTCTAATGTAGTATAATTACAGCTGCAATCTGACTTGCTTTTAATTTTAATATTTCATCATCTCTTAGCGAAATACTTGTTTAGTGTCCACTTGGAATTTATTTACTAAAGACTTAAGCTGGTGAAAACCCAAAGATATCTTACTAAGTTGTGTGGCTGCAGCAGCTGCCAAGTAAGAGCCAAGCTGGGGTGGTTTTTACTCGTGCATTGCTGACAAAGCGGTTTCATGCTGAACAGGGTCCTGTGAGCCAAGGGGTGCCCAGCATGTAAATTAGTGTAGTATCTTTGTCAATTAATTTTATTCTTTAAATAAACATTATCTAAGAAGACAAAAAAAAAAAAAAAAAAAAAAAGATATGACAGGTCAGCATGGTAAAATGTTCTCGTGTGTTGTGTGCCTTTTGTTCATGGTGTCAATAAGTGTTGCAGGATCTTCTCAACTAGCTCACCAATTTTCTAAGAGAACTAATGTATGGGTGACATTTGCCAGTGTGACTGGACAGGATTCTATTTGCCTTAGCCTGGCCAATCCCCATGACCCATTCAAGACTTGTTTGATAGGAACACCCCTTTGGAGCCCTCACAAATTTAAAGGTTATGTGAAAAATGAGACATTTCTGAATTTTACTGTGGCAAATGCCACGGTGTGGACATCAGGTTTCACAGCCGCCCAGGCTGATGAAGGCTATCAGTGTAAAATTGTAGTGCAACTTGATGACACGCTTACTTCACCACCTGAAGAATTAGACCTCCTTGGATGTATGAATGCCAGCTCTATGAATAGAAGGGAGGGAGGTTGGGTGTCCTTTGAGCCCCCCACAGAGCAGATTCTAAATATACATAGCCAGAAATGGGCTGCAATAAATTCAGCTTGACTATCTAGTGGCAGGGTACACAAACAACTTTATTCCAAATGTAACTTGACTGGCAAACCAGCGCGACTCCTTCCACCAGGAACATTTTTAATATGCGGGGTCCACACTTGGAATGGAGTCCCAGCCAGCCCACATGGGGGCCCATGCTATTCAGGGAAGCTTACCTTGTTTCACCCTAACATAACCGCATTGATGACTTTGGCAAAAGTCACTCGGAGAAAATGTGCCATACATGAGTTGGACTGTACGGACATAAAAGATCCTAAATTCTGATCCCAAGCTAGGACAGTGTTATCATCCATGTTCATTCCAGGAGCAACAGCTGCTAGAGCAATGACCACATTGAAGCAGATGGCATGCTGGTCAAAATCATAATTGAATGTGACTGGTCAAGTTTTGGATGAGCTATCAGCAGATGTTACCAGTGTTAATCATGCTGTTTTGCAAAACCATGCTGCAATAGATTTTTTGCTTTTAGTACATAACCATACGTGTGAAGAGTTTGAAGGAATGTGTTGCATGAACCTGTCTGACCATTCTGGATCAATTCAAAAAAAAATTGCAATTAATGAAGAACAAATTACATGATTTAAAAGAAAGTGATGATGTATTTAGAGATTAGTTAAGTAGCCTTAGGATTAAGGGATGGCTCAAGTTTGTTGTTAAACAAGTGTTTGTTATATTATTACTTGTATTAGTAGGATTATTAGTACTAAGTTGTGTAATGTCTTGTATTAAGAATGTGTTGCGTAAGACAATATCTAATGCTTAGCTTGTGGAAAAGAAAAAGGGGGAATTGTAGCAGGACTTTTGGAGTCAGACAGAGAGAGGCCTGACAATGCTGGGAAAGTTCTGTTGTTTTAGCACTGTCAAGGAGGAAGAGCCTGGGAACAAGCTGTTGGCCCCTCAACAAAGTGTAACAGGTATATGCAAAGGAATGCTTATGCAGATAACACTAGGGAAAAGTATAACCCCTTGGGGCTCGTGGACACCAGGAGGTAACCAATGGCAAGTAGTAAAATGCCGCATGAACAGCTTATGCAGGAGAATGATATATGTATAAAAGAACCCTGTGTACCCTCAATAAATGAGCATTCACCATTACTTCTCTGAAGAGCGTGATTGACTCAGGCTGCTCCCCACATTCTCTTTCACCTTTACCCCACAGAGCATTGGCTACCATCCATGAATCAGTGCAGAGGCAGAGCTTTGGCCACTTCTCTCTTTCAGCAATGCCCAGGGCCAGCTGAACACCTTTGAGTTCAGCAAGTTGACTCTATCCACCTTCTCCTTCAGTGGCTTCTGCTACCTGTCATGTGGAGCTCCATACAGCTGCTTTCCACTTCTGGTTCATCCCTATGGTGCAGCAGGAACCGTCAGTGAAAAGAGCATAGCATGTTTCTTCTGCTGGCAGTTGGTTGTATGGTGGAGCTTCTTCAGCACGTGTCACTTGCTCCTGTTCCTCTTCATCCATGAGACCAAAGTTTTTACCTTCTGGCCAGTTGGTAATTATCTCCAAAATCCCAGGGCGATTTGGATTTCCAATATGGGCATGCTGAGTGATGAGGGCAATCCATTTGCTCCATGTGGTGTCGGTGGCATGATGGGTAGAGGGAACCTTTCCTTTAAACATCCACCCCAGCACTGGTAGTCAGGGTGACAGCAGGAGTTGTGCTTCTGTGCCAATCACCTCCGAGGTGGCTTGAACTCCTTCATAGGTGGCCAAGATTTTCTTTTCTGTTGGAGTGTAGTTGGCTTCAGACCCTCTGTAACTTTGGCTCCAGAATCCCAGTGGTTGGCCCCGAGTCTCACCAGGCACCTTCTACCAAAGGCTCCATGACAGGCCATTGTTCCCAGCTGCTGAGTAGAGCATGTTCTTCACCTCTGGTCCCATCCTGACTGAGCCAAGGGCTACCGCATGAGCGATCTCCTGCTTGATCTGGGCAAAGGCTTGTTGCTGTTCAGGGCCCCAGTGGAAACTGTTATTCTTGCAGGTGACCAGGTAGAGAGGGCTCACAATCTGGCTGTACTCAGGAATTTGCATCCTCCAGAAACCTATGGCGCCTAGGAAAGCTTGTGTCTCCTTCTTGTTGGTAGGTGGAGACATTGCAGTGATCTTATTGATGACCTCAGTGGGAATCTGACGCCCTCCATCTTGCCACTTTACTGCCAGGAACTGGATTTCTTGGGCAGGTCCCTTGACTTTGCTCTTCTTGATGGCAAAACCAGATTCCAGGAGAATCTGGATGATCTTCTCTCCTTTCTTATCTTTGTTACCTGGGTGCTCTGATTTCGTCTTATATTTCTTTGTTTCCACAGGGGCAACTGCTGCTGGCTGTGACTGCCTCTGTGGTTCAGCTGGAACCTGGACCGTTGTAACATCTGTGGGTTCCGCTGCTGCGCCATCAGACTCTTCCTCTTCAGGGCAGGGGGTGGGTTTCCCACCCGCTGGGGCTAATGAGGCTACCTCTGGGGAAATGTGCTCCTTCAGTATCTTGCCTACCTCCTTCACCGGAACCCCCACCCACTCTGGATGGTTCATTTCTGAGGTGGGCTGCGGGGCAGGGTCAGGTGCTGGGCCAGCATCCCTATTCTGTGGGGCAGTGTCAGGCCCCGTGGCAGCATGCCTAATCTCTGGGGCAGTGTCAGGCCCCATGACAATATTCCCAGTCTCTGGGGCAGCTGTCTGTGCAGTGATCCAAGTCAACCTCACCTTTTTTCTGAAAGCTAAATAGGCTAGGATTATCAGCAACACTTGGTTAGTATCTAGAGGAAATTGAAACCCTTCAAAAGCTGGTGGGGTAGGCACAAAGAACTGGTTGAAGGGCAGGGAGAAAACCTCACCTACTGTCATTTCCTCACAGAAAGTACCATTCTTAAAGTAACCCCAAAAACATATTCTTTGACTTATTAAAGAAATATGGGTATTGATCCAGTATTGATACCCAACTGTGACGGACAAAGACTCTCTAACAGCTTAAAGTTAGAAAGTGTATGTTTATTATGGCCGGGCAGCACGGCAGGATATTTCCCTAATTTGCACTGCGAAATTCACAGGTAATTACAAAGCCTTTTATTTACAAAAGTGTTGAACACCCAAATATAAATACATATTCATACCCCTGTCACCTCCCATTCCTCGCTTTGTATGCTAATTGGCATAAAAGGCTATTAAGCATGCATACTTTGTTTCCTAAAATGAGTCGGGGGTCTATTCTGGGGAGAGGTCACCCAAAATGAGGAAGTAAGATGAGTCTTCCTCGTTCTGACCTTTCTACCTTTTCAATGCATTCATGACAAATGAATCCTTGGTAAAACTTACAGTTTCCTGTGTTCAATGGGTCCTTTAAGCAGGAAATCTGCAGCTATCTTATGTCCTATTTACCACATTTTGTTTTTCATTACAAGCACAACTACATAAACATAAACCTGACAAGAAATGAGTTACAAGATCCAGGGTAGCTTATCTAAGATCCGGCTTCTGTTAACTGTGAACAAAGCTTACCTATCTACTTCAGCTAATTCAGCAATTTATTATCTTAACTTTCCTAAAAATCCTTAATTCCTCAAAATTAACATCTCATTCTTAGTGTGTGATAGCCATGTATCCATGTGCCCACCTTCCAGAGGAAGTTAAAATTCCATGAATTCCTCACCTTATCAACCCATAAAGCAAACTGGATAACAACCACAGTAGCTTTAGTTATAGGGCCCATGTTTAGATAAGGGCCTGCAAATGGAAGAAATATAGCTACAACCACGTGTCATCTGAACCAGGGTAAGTTAGACCACATGATGCTACTTCACGAGGTTTCTATATCCAGTACACAAGAAATTAGGTCACTCAAGAACTGTTATTCTTTTCCTCTCAATGCCACACACTAGGGCACCAAAATCTGTCTTGGTTTGGAAGACAGGTATCTGCGAGGGAGGGGTGGGACTTGTGCAGTGTGATATATGACCTAAAGTTAATTCGTGTTAGGTAATGTGATATGTAATTAATTCACGGTGAAATGTAGTGATATGCAATATAAAATTGATCTGCGTTCGGTCTGATTTAAGATCTGTAAACCCAAAGTGTGTTTAGGGTTAACTAAGACTAAAGCTGCACGAAGGGACACGGGGGTTGGAGAAAGAAAGAATTTCTGCCGGGAACTGCCTCGGGATAACAACAAAAAAAAAAATGCTAAAAGAATGGAAAATAGGAGAGTGGTCGTACCTTCCCCGGAGATGGGCGTGCTAACGATCGAACAATTTGGAGAAGATTGGTATCTTATCTGTTCCGGCCCGATTTAACATTTCCAAACCTTCTCCGGACCCGGCAATCATGGCATTGTTCCACTCCGAGAACCTATTCAACTGACCCTGGACCTGAACATGAATACCTAATGAAGCCACCACGAAGCAAGAGTTCTATGGTCGCTGTCCACTCTCAGTGAAAGACTGTATAAAAACCAGCAGTGCTGGGCGCAATTTGTTAACAGAGGGGGTGGCGGAGCGACAGAGTCCGTTACCACGTTCACCCAGTGCCGAAACCCCCGGGGTTCGATGCTGTTCCTTTTAATTGTGGCTATTGGAGACTGAATTTAAGTCTCAAAATAAAATTCTAAATTTTGATTTACCGAATTTGGCTTGTCGATTTATTACATCTAGGAATGGGGAATTCCAATTCCATCCCTCCAAGTTATTATAATTTAGAATATTAAAGAGGCTTTTCAGTCAGGGCTATGGGGAAAGGAATAACAGTTCTTTACCAGTATGTATAACAAGGCAAACAAACAACAACTACAGCATTAGTAATAAACAGAACCAGGAACCTCGAGGGGCTTTGTTTTACAAAGCCTGGGGCAGTCTGATCTCTTGGGACTCCGAGAACACCAAGCTGGAATGGTGGAAACTCCCAGGCTGGTGGCTGGAAATGGCAGGATGTCCCCAGCAGGCAGGGGGAATGTCCCGGCAAAGTGAGCAGTGCTGAAGAAGTCACGATGGCTGGACAAGGCTGGCCCAGCTCCAGCAGGACAGGCGAAGGGGCTCAGAATTCCTGGGCACACAAGCAAATGATGGTAGATTTCCCAGGACTGGACTTTCTGTTGACAGTGGACTCCTCCTGCAGCAAGCAGCAGCCTGGCCGCCTTCTCCAATGCCGAGAGCAGGAAGCACCCCCAGCTCCCCCAGCCCTGACTTTTTCCCTCCCTCAAAACAAGTGTGATCTTCCCCCTCCCGACTTTAGGCCACGTCTTTTGTGTTGGTCAAGCACCCTCTAAGCACTAGTACTTAGTCTCTTAGCAACTTATGGAGAAAAATTCTGCAGGAAGAAAAAAAAAGGAAAAAACCTAGCCCCCAACATCCTCCCCCTTCAGAGGCTGAAACCATTCAGTTCATAAAACACCAGCCTGGAACCTCTGGCAAAGCTGCTGTTCCTTTGCCCAGACCCAGCGGGGATCCTTCAGGCTCAGGGGGGCCTGTAGGGTCTGTACCCCTGTGCCCAGGTCTGTGGCACTGGGGTACTCTCCCCTCCCTGCAGCTACAAAACCTGGGTTTTACTTCCAGCTTTTCCATGTGTTATAAATGAAAAACGCTCCAATTTATTAATTGAAGGAAATTTATTAAAAAAAAGGTCCAAATAGAATTTTAGAGAGCAACAACAAGGGAAAAACAAGCAAAAAAAAACCCACCAAAAAACCATTATCAAAAAAAGAAAAAAAAAGGTCAGTGCCGAGCCCGGGTGTCGGCCCTGGGTGAGACACAGGTTTGACTGCTGCAGCAGAGGGTCTCCTGTGCTCCACACTCACTGTCCTGTCTGAGCAATTTTTATACTGTTTTTTCGCCTGAGGCTGAGTCCCTTTTCTTCTGTTTCGGACTACACGTATTCATGAGGAGTTCTTTCTCTGTGGCAAGTTGAACAAAACATGTCTGGAGAATGATAAGCACCCGTGATCGTGTTCCCGGAATCGGGCATTGAGATGTATCTCTCTGATGGCCCTGGTTAACTCAATCTCCGGATATTTATCACATATTCATCGCCCGGGCGTTCCTTGGATCAACTTGATGGGTGATCCATCTCCCAGCTGGCCACACTTATTTTATTGTAGATGAAGTCCTCCCTCCTTTGTCCAGGTGGTTTTGACATTATGTTGCAGTCTATGGATTGTGGGTTTTAAAACTTATAATAGTATATTTTAACAGTACATAAAAAAAATATGACAATTTTATTTGCACAAATTATCATATACACATATAACAATCCCTCCCCTTCTACATAAACATATTAATTCGTGCTTTCTGTACTTTTTACAACTAGTTTTACTGGTGCTTGATACTAATTATCTCATTTCTCAACTTTTAGTAACTTTAAGGCTCATTATCCCAATCTTCCTCCGGAATTCCCTGATACAATCTGTAGGCCTCTCCTTCCCCTTTTATCTGTTCCTCGAATCTGGCTAAGGCATCTGCTGCTCTATGGTGTACGTTTTCTTCTCCCAGTTTCATTATTTTTGATACTGTAGTGGTTTTACGTTTACTAAATTTTGATCTTGGTACTTACTCTTTTTGTGGGAGAGACTAGGAGAAAAACAAAGCAGGCTTAACTTTAAAATTAACAAATAGTTTATTAACATACACTAAAAGAATAGAAAAAAAGTTGAAAAAAAACTAAAACAGAATGAAACTTCAAAAACACTCTTCCCTCCCCTTACAAACTATTTACTTTCTTACAAAACAATATAAAGAGACAAAACTTGTAATTTTCAGTCAGTTTCACTATCTGATAATAGTCTTTCATCAATTTATTAGGAGAAGAGTATCTTTTCGAGTTATGGATCCCACTGACAACTTAGAACAGTTCTCTTGTGGGTTTTAAACTGTCACAAAAACAACCGCCCGGAGAAACTTGCTTTTGTGACCGTCCCAGGAGCAGTTTCCCAAGCTGCTTATGGGTCATAGGTTTTAGACTTTTGCATACTGGGGTGTCACTTTTTAAAGATGAATAACTTTAAAGCAAAGGATTTTTCACCTTAAGGCACAGAGTTATCTTCTCACTTCTTCACTGGCACAGAGAGCTTCTCATTTCTATCCCTGTTCAAGCATCTTATAGGATATTACTTAGTTCATCACAAACACCTTTGCTTAAATCTACACACAAATTAAAACAATCATCTCCCTAAATGCATATCTTTCCCATGATTTAAAGGAATGATCTAAATATAGAGTTCATTTCTATGGCTCAAGTAAGAATAGAACAACCAACTCTTCAACCCTCTGTCCCAATAGTCTTTTCATTCTTGCTCTACTGACTTCATGCTGTTGGTCTTTATGTTCACTCTGTCCTTTCTTACTCTCTGAGAGAAGGGCCAAGCTCTGGAAGCTTCATGTTGCTAAGAAAGAGTTAAATCTGCTCGGAGTCTTTGTCTTTCACTCTCTGTAGCTCGTAGTGTTAGATGTTCAAGGCCGAGCTGATGAGGGAGGAAGAACTCACAGAAACATCAGAGATTAGAGCACTCAGGCAGTCTGGAATCTCAAAAAAAGCAGGCAAGATCATAAATGCCTTCTCAGCCCACCCCTCGGTGTAAATTGGGGTGGCCTCGGCCTAAATGGTGCCCATAGCTCTTATCAGGGGCCCGGCAGAGATCTCTCCCTGCTCCAGAGAAGTCCGAAGAAAGTAGTTGCTGAAAAACAGCAACCTCTCCTTCCCCCCCCTTTCACCCAGGAGCCGATGGAATCCGGCCAGGCCTCAGGCCAGCTCCCCCCCAAAAAGGGGGGAGCAGCAGGCTCAGCTCCATGTTACCTGTCTCTCTCTGGCCAAAGGAAGAAGAAGAAAGGACCCACCTACAGGAAATTCACGGGGTTTTATATGGTACTTCCCAAAGTCGCAGCTAACAATTTCAGTGGTCAGAATAAATGTCAATATTCCAACTAACTCTCTGATAGGTCACTGTCTCTTCTAAAGCAATTCCCAGGTCCTGACCTGGAGAATTATTCTACATTCTTTTATAACTAAAAAACCAAACTGTACTAACCCATGACAGATACTTGATTAGTTTTTCCCCTAGCACATTCTGGGTCTGTGGGCATGGCTGCTATTTGCATGACCTGCACTACAGAATGTATCAGCCTAATAAAACAAGGTATCAGGCAGGGTAGAAATATGATCCTGGCTAGTGAACACAATATAAAAAATATTACCTTCTTCCACCATGCTCTGTTGAACAGCTGATCCCACCAGGAAGCTTGGAGTATGGAGTTCCATTTTTGTACCGGAACATGTGCTACCCTTTTAATTTTTGTTGCTAGGCTTCTGATGGTTTCCCCATAGTCGTCAATCTCTATACAACATTCTGATTCATTAAATTTCCCACAGACTCCTCCCTCTTCTGCTAATAAATAGTCAAGGGCTATTGTGTTTTGATATACAAAGGCCCTCATCTGGGAGTGTTGTTTAGATAGCAGCTCGAGAGCATCAGAGGTGTGGTTAGAAACAATCTCCACTACTGCCTGCAGTCTTATCAATCAGTTTAACAGATAAATCGGGGTCCTATACCCCCAGCTTCCATCCTGGGCCCATGTTGCAGGACCATAATTTTCTATTATTCTTTCCGCAGGCCACTCCTCCTCCCCCCAAGTCTGACCCCCACCAAAAATAGGGAACTTCTTTTTTTACCTCCCTTCTCCTCCTGCTCAGTGTTTCATATAAGGGGGCTCCAAGTGAGCTGCGCTCTGACCGAGGTAGGGTAAAGAAAACAGGTCTGATTAGTCCTACTGTGCATGATCCTTTCCACTGCTGAGGCAACTCACTATATGCTTTCTTCCCACAGATCCAATACAAACCATCTGGGGCTTTCTACATAATCTTTGTACTTTCGGGTTCATTCCAGAACCCCCTCAATTCCTCCACAGATTGGTAAGGATTAGCTCCAGAGCCTTTGTTCCAGCAAAGTCCAATTTTTTCACTCCATTCACACTTGTTACTTTTTCCTCGGCTCCAGTGCCCTGTAGGGCTTTCTGGCTGCCACATTCTGCTTTCGTTAAAGGAATTTATTGTCAGAGTGGACACACACGGAGTGTATCCCACTATTTTGGTGTACTCCTTTCCCTCCCTGGCAATGCAGAACATCCCAATTACTCTCTTGTCCAAGACCCAACCCTCAGGTCTCTGAATTGCCTTTGAAGTTTTGGAACTATCCCATTTTAGGAGTTGCTCTGGGGCTAAACTCTCACCTTTCCAAGGCCATTTTTCCGCTGATTTGAGTCCCCCACAGATCCAGCAATTAGATAAGCCCAATTCTGTTGTGATCTCCTGCATCAGATCCACAAATAGGTTTTGATCTGAGGCAGGTAAACCCTAACTGGTATATTGTCTTTCAAGCTGATCATATTGCTCGCTGAGGGTTCTCAGCCTTTCCTGCTCTATCCTTCTTTTTCTCATTTCCGCTTCCTGTTTTCTCAGCTCCTGTGATACTTGTTTCATTTTGCTCTCCGGATCCACTCCCTCTTTGTTCCTTGAAAAGCAGAACATTTGGTCATATTGCAAGCAAACTCGGTCATCCTGATCCTCTAAAAGGTCCAAGATAACTGGTTCACCTTTGAGGGAGGTTTCAGTTTCATATTTCAGGTTCTTCCCTACCCAGTATGTTTTACCACCTATAATACACATTCCCAGCTGGCTGTTGTCATAGCATAATGGGTTGGTCTGAAAGTATGCTACAAACACAGATTCCATTTTTCTCCCAGTCCATACAGTTCGGTTACATTTATCACAGATTGGGATAGATACTTGTTCAACATTTCTTTTATGCATCTTGTGCTTTGACTGCCCATCCTTAGAGGTTGCCCTTTGTGTATACTACCTTATTTTTCCTTTTAGCCCGTAATTTCCCTTCTGAGTGCCGTCTCTGGGGCAGTGCCCCTTTATCTTACCCTTGCTGCAGTTCTTTGGGACTGAGGATATCAGAACCTCCGATTCCCCGTGTTCTTTCTGGGCAGTCTGTACGCAGTGCCTGCACCCGTTGCCGGGGCCTTGCACCTCTGTGCTGGGCGAGTTATTCAAATGCGTACCGGTCTTGAGGCACATTACTAGATTCAGGTAGATCAGGATCCCCACGATTATTATTATTCCTCTGCCTCCGCCTACGCCCACTGGGGTGCCACCAGTGGCGGGGTAAACCATCTTCTCGGCAGCAAGAATAGTCTTCTGTGGTGTCATACCTGGACCGAGCTGCGTACCTCCGTTTAAAGATGCCCCACCTCGATAGCTTAACTGTGTCCGCACTGCAGGGTACTTTATTTAACCTTCGGCACTCAATAGCAAGAATGTTAGCCTTTGATCTCAATTTTCCCCTTATCCCGGTTTGGAACACACAAAAACAACTTTCAGAATCTACTTTGATTATCCCCAATCTTGTGGCAAGCTCTAAGATACGGCTAGTCAGGCACCTTTTTTCTTCTAGGCACTTATCACACAAACCCCTTGGCCAATATCCCCTTATACAGTGTGTAACCCAAACCTCGTTACAATACTCGCATTTGAAGGGTACAAATGGGTAACATTCACAATCGGGCTCAGTGCGCCTTATCGGATCCCCTTCAGTCATTTACTTGGTTGATGCAAAGTTAGTTTCAGGTCCCCAGGTGGAGAGGTGACTTTCCACTCTGCTGTCTCTTCCCGGGGCTCGACCTTCTTTACTTGGAATGCATGGGTCCACCCCTTTTCTGCTGTTCATATTGCTGTATCTGTGCTTAAGAGGACAAGAAAAGGGCCTTCCCAGTGAGGTGTTAATGGGACTTCTTTCTATGTTTTTATGAGCACCTTGTCCCCAGGTTGTATTCTGTGTATGGGAAAGCCTAAAGGGGTATTTTGTGTCAGGATTCCCTGTTTCTGCAATTCCTGTAAATTTTTACTTATGGATATGAGGTATGGTTGTATTTGCCCATCTTCTATCCTTGGATGTCCTATTGGCATACCATGTTCATATGGCATCCCATACAGCATTTAAAAAGGTGACAGCCCAGTCTCGGAGTGAGGCATGGTCCGAATATTTAATAAGGCTAAAGGGAGACACCTTAGCCAGGACATCTTTGTTTCTAAAATTAATTTTGCCAATTGAACCTTTAATGTTTGGTTCATCCTCTCAACTTGTCCAGAGCTCTGGGGATGCCATGGGGTGTGGTACTCCCATCGGATCCCTAGAGAATCAGCCAGTTGCTTAATAATTTTTGAAGTGAAGTGCGTGCCTTGATCCGAGTCTATGCATTTTATCAACCCATATCGGGGAATGATCTCTTCGAGTAGAAATTTTGATACTGTTCGAGCTGTTGCCCGAGAGCTCGGGAGAGCTTCTACCCAGTGAGTTAGTTTGTCTACTATTACCAATAAGAATTTGTATCTCCCCACCTTAGGCAGATCAGTAAAATCTACCTGAATTCTCTTGAAAGGTCTGTATGCCACTGGGCGACTTCCTAGTGCCACCTGTCGGGACTGTGCCCGATTCATCCTTTGACAAACTATACATCCCTGTACTTTTTGTTTGGCTAATTCATAAATCCCTTTACACCTAAAGAATTTCAGGAATTGCTCTGCCAGAGCCTGGGCACTCTAGTGTGTTTGTTGATGTAATCTCCTCAGGATCTTTCTAGTGTAGTCCTTAGACAATAGCTCCCTTCCGTCCGGTAATTTCCACTTACCTCCTTCTAGCCAGCCTTCTATCTTCTCGTACCCTTCGATTTCTTTCGGGGAGGGGTGGGGAGGATACTCCTGAACCTCCCCTTCCTTGATCCTCGGGGTACTTACCTTCATCAAAGCCGCGCTTTTGGCCTCTTTGTCTGCTAAATTGTTCCCTCTGGTGCGGAACTGCATTCCTGTTTGGTGCCCCTTTACGTGGACTACAGCAATTGCCTCTGGCCTCTTTATAGCTTTTAAGATCTGTCTGATTAGTTCCTCATGCACCAGCCCTTTTCCCCAGGTATTGAGCAACCCCCTTTCTTCCCAAATTTTTCCAAATGTGTGTACCACCCCAAATGCATATTTTGAATCTGTAAAAATTGTTCCTTTTTTCCCTTCTAATTTCCACAAGGCCCTCAATACTGCGTATAACTCACAAGCCTGTGCTGACCACCCGGCGTTCAGAGGCACAGATTCCACTACCTCCCCGGTCCTTCCATCTGCCACTGCATAACCCGACTTCCTTTTCCCATCTATGACCCTTGCAGACCCATCTATAAACCATTTCTCACTTTCTTCTAATTCTTCTTCTTCCAAGTCTGGTCTTATTTTAGTTTGGAGCTCTACCACTTCGGCACAGTCATGGAAAAACACTCCTGCTGCTTCCCCAAATAGGAATTGTGTGGGGTTTTTGGCAGAGGTGGTCTGCAACTCCAAATCCCGGGAGTGGATTAATATAGCCTCATATTTTAGGAGCCTGGCATCAGTCAGCTTTGTTGCAGGATGCTCCTTACATTATGTGGGGTGTAAACTACTAGTGGTGCTCTGAAGGTTGCTTTCTTAGCTTCTTCTACTAATATTGCTACTGCTACAATTGCTTGTAAGCAGGTGGGCCAGCCCCTGCTTACAGGATCTAGGAGCTTTGATATATACCCTACTGGCTTCCTGGCCCCTGCCCAGTCCTGGGTTAGAACCCCATGGGCAGTGTGATTGCTGACATCCACAAACAGTTGAAAAGGTTTCCTTACATCAGGGAGGCTTAACACTGGGGCAGCCACAAGAGTGTCTTTTATTTCTTTAAAACTTACCTTATCCTGCTTTGTCCATTTGAGCCTGTCTGTGGTAAGCTTTTCATAAAGAAACCTTACCTTCTCCCTGTATCCCTCGATCTATTGCCGGCAGTATCCTAGAAGCCCCAGCAGCTGCCTGACCTCCCTTTTTGTCCAGGGAGGTGGCAAGGTGATGATGCCTGTTATCCTATTCGGATCTAACTTCTTTTTACCCTTTGTTAACTAATGTCCTAGGTACTGAACCTCAGGCTCTGTGAACTGTAATTTGGATTTTGAGACCTTTAACCCTTTTTCCCCCAGAAAGTTTAATAGTGCTATTGTACCTGCCTGTACATCCTTTAATCTTTTCTTGCACTCCCTTTTGAAGTGCCCTTTTTGTTTAGTGTAAAAGCACTCAGGGCCACTTACCTGTTTGTTTGTTCCCTTCCTTTGGGGGGGGTTAGGTTTTCCCTGGGGCCCTTGGGTTTGTGCTGGCCTTCTGGGATTTTGCAGCCGCTCCTGTTTCTGCGCTTCCCGCACCACCGCCACTAACACCCTGGCTTGTGCTTTTTACTTTTCTTCATCTCTTCTCATATAAACTTTCTGTGCTTCCCTTAGCAATTCTTGGAGACTTTTCTCCTGCCAATTCTTTATTTTTTCTAGCTTTTTCCGTATGTCCTCCCACGATTTAGCAACAAATTATGTTTTCAGCAAAATCCCCCCGACAGGAGAATTAGGGTCGGTGCCCGAATACATCTGGAGACTTTTTCTTAACCGCTCCAGCCATTCGGTGGGTGTTTCATCCCTCTCCTGGCATTCCCCCAATGCTTTGCTGATGTTCTGCCCCTTTGGTACCGCCCACCGAATTCCCTGTATTACTATGTTCTTCAGCTCGATCGTTTTGCGCTGATCTTCCTCTGCCTGGGCATTCCATGATGGCTTTTGTTCTGGCTACCCCTCGGCCCCGCTCCCCCCTTGGGGATTCCTATGTTCATAATCCTTTATTGCTGCTTGCCTTATCATGTCCCATTCCTCGGCGTTGAGCAATGACCTTAGAATGGCACAGATATCATCATACAAATAGATACTGTTCCCCAAAAACTCATCCAGCCTCTCCGCCACTCCCAGGGGTTCATCCACCAACCTCCCTATTTCCCCCCTGAAGGCCCCCACGTCCCCCGTATTGATCGGCACACCCACATAGCCGATGACTCTGGGAGCGGCCGGCACCTCCCCTAGGGGGCAGAGATCGGGCCCGTCCCCCCCTTCACTGCCGCCACGGCTCTCCTTCCACGCCCTGCGCTGCATCCTGCTGGCCGAAGGAGAGGCAGCCCCTCCGGTGGGGAGTGTGTGCCCGGGACCACCCGCCTGCCGTGGCACAGGCGAGGGCCGAGAAGGACCTGGCGGGTCCGGCACCGCTGGAGCCGAGGGCCATGTGCCACGTGGTGGCGCCGGCGCCCGTGTGGGCTGAGGCGGGCCACCCGCCGATGCGGGCACCGGGGCCCGGACCCGGTCCAGGCACGGGGGTGGAAGGCCACCCAAGGGCTCCCAGGTCTCACCCCGGTCCACTCCACAGTCCTGAGTTCGGACCGGGAACAGCCGGGCACCAGGACACCCCTACAACTTGGCACAGTCCAACTCTTCCCCCCCTCAAATACACTATCATATAATGCCTGACACATCCTTGTATCAAATGTGACAAATGTGGGCCAAAACTGATATTTTCCAATTTCCCTGTTCCCCCATACCTCCACACAGTAATGAATCATCTTCTCCTTGGATTTCCTCCGTCTCTCGTGGCAGTCTCCCCAGTGTTCCAACATCCACCCCAGCGGGCTCCCCCTTGGGATTTCTGGTAAGCAGTCCTGCTGCCTTTTACCAGGTTTTCCCTGAGATTTTCCCTGAATTTTACTCTTTTTCTGCCCCATAGTGTTATAAATTGCACGACTCAAGATTTAGTCCCAATTAAAATTTTATTAATTACAGCAAGCGGGGCATAAGCAAATACAGCGCTGGGCGACAGGGGGTCTGCACCCCGCCAACTGCCGCACGGTTACGGTCTTTCAGTTCTGTTTTATACAGTTCTTTTCTTTTGTTATCGGTCGGTTTATCTTGTTGCTAGGAGACTGTCTTCTATCTTCTGAAAACAGTTACAGTTCCTTCTCTTGGAACTCAAAAGCCTTGTTAAGTAATAGCACATGTGTCTAAAAAATCATGAGTCATGCTGTGTTTGCAAGCTTAAAGGTTCTCTTAAAAATGACGAGTCATCCTGTGTTTGCAAGTTTAAAGGTTCTCTTAAAAATGACGAGTCATCTTGTGTTTGCAAGTTCAATGAACAAAGCATTAACTTGTTACAATAGTTAAACAAGCTTGCTTACCTTAATTCCTTGAACAAAGTCCTTAGATCAGACCCGGTCGATACCATGGTTTTAGTCAATCCCGATTGAATATTACCAGCCTATCAGTCACACAGTGAACTGCTCTGTGGACCTACAACTGGTGGCGAGCTCTCTTACCTTTTTCTTTTCCCGGACTTCCAAAGTCCTGGACTGAAGAGGTTTACCAGTTCTTAAAACACCTAAGAACGTACCTTCCCTCCTCGATCCGCCCGTGATCGATCCCCTGAACTCCCCGAGTTGCAGGCTTTATGCGTGAAATGAGTTTACCCGATCCCTCTCGCTTCCCCCGTAACCGACCACGTCCCTCGCGGGATAGTGGAACTGCAGTTTTTGGGGTCTGCTCGCACCCCATGACAGTGTCATGTCTCACACACACGCTCGATCACCCCTCACTCAACCACGCGATACTTACGGTCCTTTTTCCCGCATCAATTCTTCGTGCACGTAGATTTTTATGAGTGAAAAAAACCCCGCAGCCTCGGAGATTCTGCTCCGAGTTCCCGAGAGCTCTGGGCCCGTTTTATCCCCCTTTTTTTTTTTGATAGTGGTTTTGGCTCTGGGTCCAGGATCTGATTGGTTCTACGGGACTCCCCAATCCTGTCCGGCCGCCAAAATCAGCGGGGCGCTGCCCGGACAAAAAAGGGTCCCCCCAACTCCCCTAAATCAGATCCCCGTACGGGCCACCAAGATTGTTATAAATGAAAAATGCTCCAATTTATTAATTGAAGGAAATTTATTAAAAAAAAGGTCCAAATAGAATTTTAGAGAGCAACAACAAGCGAAAAAAAACCCAAAAAACCACTATCAAAAAAAAAAGAAAAAAAAAGGTCAGTGCCGAGCCTGGGTGTCGGCGCTGGGTGAGACACAGGTTTGACTGCTGCAGCAGAGGGTCTCCTGTGCTCCACACTCACTGTCCTGTCTGAGCAATTTTTATACTGTTTTTTTCGCCTGAGGCTGAGTTCCCTTTCTTCTGTTTCGGACTACACGTATTCATGAGGAGTTCTTTCTCTGTGGCAAGTTGAACAAAACATGTCCGGAAAGTGATGAACACCTGTGATTGTGTTCCCAGAATCCGGCATTGAGATGTATCTCTCTGATGGCCCTGGTTAACTCAATCTCCGGATATTTATCACATATTCATCGCCCGGGCGTTCCTTGGATCAACTTGATGGGCGATCCATCTCCCAGCTGGCCACACTTATTTTATTGTAGATGAAGTCCTCCCTCCTTTGTCCAGGTGGTTTTGACATTATGTTGCAGCCTCTGGCTTGTGGGTTTTAAAACTTAGTATATTTTAACAGTACATAAAAAAACATATGACAATTTTATTTGCACAAATTATCATATACACATATAACACATGGAACAGCTGCTTGGCTTTGGGTAAGGCAGGCTTTGGTTCTGAGGCAGGATAAGTCAGGATAAGTCCATGGAAGTCTACAGTGGCCTGACTGAACTGTGCTGTGGTGTGGGTGAGCAGGTTCATCCACCAGCTCCTGCTCTGTATCCCAACAGCTTTCCTTGCTGTCAGAATCCAGGGCATTCCTTTGGTTGCCCTGGAAGGTAAGAGACCTGGGCAGAGGGGTCTGGGACCTGGACAGGGAGGTCTGGGACCCTGGCACAGAGCCCAGGAAGACACTGGCTTTGATCCCAGTCCATGGGAAAGGCTTCCTACATTGCAAGATGAATTGCAGGCCACAAGAGTGTGAAAGATAGTAGTTCAGCTTATCACAGGGTGAAAAATCGTAGTTTTGGGTTCTTTAGTATGGAAGTGGATGGGAGCAAGATGGAGGATTTTGGGCATTGTCTCTTGCTTCTTCTTTCTTCTTCATTCACTCCATTTTCTGTGGTGACGGTGGCACAAAGTAATTTAAGGAGATTGGGTCAGAGTAGAGATGACCTGTTTAGTATAGGTAGTACGTATTGGCAAGCAACTGTAAATAAAGAATACGTAACGATTAGTATAAGAGGCAGCGACATCCCAGTGTGGGGGGAGTCGTCAGATGCCCGAGCAGCTGCACAGATCTTAGCTGGGCACAGAAAGAATTGTAAGATTAGAAATAATAAACAAAGTGTGCAACCTTGTAAAATCAGAACCTAAAGACTCCGTCTCTTTCTTGTGTCTGTCTCAGTGCTTTTCAGAAGGCAAAGGACTCCAAAACCACCTGAATCTCAGGAGGTAAACCCAAGACCTTGCCTCAAATATTGCCCCCAATTAATTAATCTTTACCAATGCTCCTGGTAATACCATTTGTAGTACCTCGGTGCATCCCCCAGGAAGGACAGAAGTCTTAACATTCGTGAAGCTGCCTGAGTTAGTGTCTGGAAAATTATCTGGAGCAACTCCCTGTCCTACCAAGGTTGTTTTATTCTCTTTTCTTTTCCTTCTTTGCAGGCCCCTTCTTTTCCTGACAGCCCAACCTGTGCCTGTCATTCCTACAGCCTAGTCTGTGCCATCCTGATATTCCAGCCCGTCCCTCCCAACCCGGAGCATCCGCGGAGCTGCTGGAGTGGCTGCTCGGGACAGGGGACAGAGCAGCAGGCGAGGAGGAGGGAGGGCTGAGTCCGAGGCAGGGCAGGGTTACCTGGGGAAGTGCCACATTCCGGTGGCTCTGGCACAGGGGTGTAGCCACACCGTGTGGCACAGGTGGACCTGGAACACCACAGATGTGTCCCAGCTGCGCATCACAGCCCAGCCTTGGGATCTCCTGCCAGCTGTGCAGTGACCTGGATCCTTCCTTTCTCCATGTGGGAGCCTGTCTGGTGTCTGTACTTGGGCTGAGCATCCCTGCAGGTTCTCCCCTTTTCCCTGGAGGACCCAGCCCTGGCTGCGACCTCTCCCTGGCACACTCCTGCCAGGACAGCAGAGGGACAACCACCCAGTGACCCCAGAACAGTGGCAGGACCATGCAGTGTCTCCACAGCTCTGGAGGCCCCTGGCTCCATTGCTGGTTGCTGCTGAATCCTTCCAGCCAAACCTCCAAGGTCTTGGCTGAGCCGAGCTCCAGCACCAGCCAGATTTCTGATGCTTAGAAAAAATATTAATTAACAACTTAATCTGTGCACACAGGGAAAGCTTTTAGGGAATTTGTTCGAGGGCTGTGAAAGGGATCTGGCCATTGCTTCCAGCTCTGCCTTGATCTGTGATCTCATGGATGAGGAATTCAGGAAAATGCTGCTCAGGGATATGGTCCAAAGAATCCCCTGTGCTCACACCATGTGCACTTCCCTACCCTCAGCACTCACTGCTTGGCTGAACATGTCCCTGTGCCAAACACTGCAGAATTGTCACCTCAGGACACAGGGAGGGGATGATGCTGCCCAGCTGCTTTGGGAGGGTGTCGGGTTTAATTCCCCGGCATTCAGGTGGTTTTGGAGTCCTGGCCCTCTGCAAAGCTCTGTGCCAAACCGAAGGAAGAGACGGAGTCTTCAGGTTTAGATTTTTCAAGGTTGCATACTTCGTTTATTGTTTCTTATCTTACAATTTTCTCAGCGTCCAACAAGATGTTTGCCGCGGCTTGGACTTCTCACGTCTCCCCCCAAGCTGGGTTGTCCTTATCTTTTATACTAATTGCTACGTATTTTTAATTTACTATTTCTTACCAATGTCTATCACTATTACTAAAAAGGTCATCTTAACTCTGACCCAATCCCCACTAGCTACTTTGTGCCAACGTCACTGCTGAAATGGAGTGAGGGAATGTCATAGTTTAATTTCAACCGGGCGGAAACACCAATTAATGTAGTGGTCTCACGTTCACTAAATTTTGGTCTTGGTACTTATTCTTTTTGTGAGAGAGAGACTAGGAGAAAAACAAAGCAGGCTCAACTTTAAAATTAACAAATAGTTTATTGATATACACTAAAAGAATAGAAAAACAGAAAGTTGGAAAAAACTAAAATGGAATGAAACTTTAAAAAACACTTTTCCCTCCCCTTACAAACGGTTCACTTTTTTACAAAACAATATAAAGAGACAAAACTTGTAATTTTCAGTCAGTTTCACTATTTGATAATAGTCTTTCATCAATTCATTAGGGGAAGAATATCTTTTTGAGTCATGGATCCCACTGACAACTTAGAACAGTTCTCTTGTGTGTTTTAAACTGTCACAAAAACAACCGCCCGGAGAAACCTGCCTTTGTGACTCCTCCCATTAGCAGATCCCCAAGCTGCTTATGGGTCATGGGTCTTAGACTTTTGCATATTGGGGTGTCACCTTTTAAAGATGAATAACTCCAAAGCAAAGGATTCTTCACTTCAAGGTACAGAGATATCTTCTCACTTCTTCACTGGTGCAAGGGGCTTCTCATCTTTATCTCTGTTTAAGCATCTTATAGGATATTACTTAGTTCATCACAAACACCTTTGCTTAAATCTACATGCAAAACAGTCATCTTCCCAAATGCATATTTTTCCCATGATTTAAAGGAATAACTTAAATATAGAGTTCATTTCCATGGCTCAAGTAAGAATAGAACAACCAACTCTTCAACCCTCTGTCCCAATAGTCTTTTCATTCTTGCTCTACTGACTTCAAGCTGTTGTTCTTTATGTTCATTCTGTCTTTTCTTACTCTCTCAGAGAAGGGCCAAGCTCTGGAAGCTTCATGTTGCTAGGAAAGAGTTAAATCTGCTCAGAGTTTTTGTCTTTCACTCTCTGTAGCTCGTAGTGTTAGATGTTCAAGGCCGAGCTGATAAAGAAAAACTCACGCAGAAACATTAGAGATTGGAGCACTCAGGCAGTCCAGAATCAGAAAAAGACCCCAGGCAAGATCATAAATGCCTTCTCAGCCCACCCCTCGGTGTAAATTGGGGTGGCCTTGGCCCAAATGGTGCCCATAGCTCTTATCAGGGGCTTAGCAGAGATTTTCCTCTGCTCTAAGGAAATTTGAAGAAAGTATCTGTTACAAAACAGCAATCTCTCTTTCCCCCCCCTTTACCCGGAAGCCGATGGAATCCAGCCAGGCCTCTGGCAAGCTTCCGCCCCCCAAAAAGGGGGGAGCAGCAGGCCCAGCTTGATGTTACCTGTCTCTCTCTGGCCAAAGGAAGAAGGAAAAAGACCCACCTACAGGAAATCAAGGGGTTTTATATGGTACTTCCCAAAGTCGCAGCTAACAATTTCAGTGGTCAGAATAGATGTCAATACTCTAACTAACTCTCTGATAGGTCACTGTCTCTTCTAAAGCAATTCCCAGGTCCTGACCTGGAGAATTATTTTACATTCTTTTATAACTAAAAAACTAAACTGTACTAACCCATGACAGGGAAGAAGAAAGAAGGAGAAGGAGACAACGCCCCAAATTCTCCATCTTGCCCCCATTCACTTCAATGCTAGAAACCCAAACCCACTGTTTTTTCACCCTGTGATATACTAAACTACTATTTTTCCCACTCTTGTAGCCTGCAATGCTTCCTGCAGTGCAAGAAGCCTTTCCCACGGACTGAAATCAAAACCAGTGTCTCTCTGAGCTGTGGGCTGGGGTCCTAGACCCCCCCTTCCCAGGTTTCTGACCCTCCAGGGCAACCAAAGGAATGCCCTGGACTCCAACAGGAGGGAAGGTCTGAGGGCTGTGATCTCACTCACAACCTGGCCCAGGACACCTGGTTTGGGATGGAAAAGCTTCACACCAGGCTGTGCAGCCTCTGTAAAGTCATGGGGGTGTCCCATCTTCTGTGATCTCTGTCGTGGCCCATCCTGCTCCTCAGTGTCCTGCCATGACCACCAGGCTGACAAACCCTGAGTTTCAGCAGGGACAAGGAGAAGGCTGTTGGAGCACCACGAGAGCATGACCTATGTGCAAGGCTAGGAAAAGGCAGGAGAGGGCTGGGAATGCAAGAGCCAACACCGGGATCTGAAGGGAATTCTGGGGTAGGATCAGTGCCTGTGCCACCTCTGGAGTGAGGGTTCTGCTGGATGGTGCCTTATCCCCGTCTGCACCCTCAGTCACTCTGAGCAGGACAGGGGTCTGCAGCCACCGTGGGAGTGGCAGTGTGACACCATGAGTGAGAGGGTGACACTATCAGTGGGAGGGTGACACCAGTGAGGGGCCCTGGTGGCTCCTCCCTGTAGGAGAGAGAGTGGGGATGGCGATGAGAGATCTCTGGAGTCCAGGGCAGTTCTTGAAGCACGTGGTTTATTCCATAGTTCATTGGTGCAAGAGCTTTGCTTAAGCTGCCAGCCACAGCTAAAAGCATGCCGTAACAAAGAGGCCTCAGCTATTGTTACAATACATCTCCTTCTGTGTTGAATATTCTAGTTTACACTAACCAACCAGTACAAGACACAAATCTTACAGAATTTGCATACAGCCTATAAGAACTACTACATTACCATACTGCACCACATTCCAAACCCTAAAAGCTAGTTTTGAGACTCCTTTTCCCTGCCACCTTGGCAGGGCCCCTCCCCCTTGGACCTTTGGCATCCTTTTGTCTGTTAGGGGTATTGCTCAATCAACAGGGATCTTGCCTTCAGATAACTCAATCACTGTCTTCCGGCTTGGCATCCTACATCTCAAAGCTTGCTTTCATTTCTATTTCACTCATAGGTTTCATGCTGTTAGAATCTTTTGCCAAGCAATCATATTTGTAAGGTTTTCCTGTTTCATCCCCTCCAACACCTCCCTCCAGGCTGCCTGGGTGCTTTGGGAACTTGTGTGAACACAGAGAAGGGTTTGGAGCATCCTACCCTGTGTTCAGAGAGGACATTGAGAGAGGAGGAACATTCCCAGGGGACACACTGTCCATGGGGCTGCCATCTGGCTTTGCCAAGGCTGCGTCCTGCTCTCCCTGCTCCCTTCCCTCTGGCTGTTGAGTCTAACACTAACCTGTTACAGCTGATAACAGCCCCAGCGCTGCTGCTCCTGCTTCCAAAGAAATTCGTGGGATGCCAGATTATTTCTATGCACATCAGGAGCCCTCCAGCTGCCCCTGCACAAGCTCCTTTCCTCTCCATTTCTACCAGTGCCACCACTGCCTGGGCCAGGCACAGGAATAAGGGGGTAAATGGGGGCAGGATCCCACCCTGGGGTGCCCCCTTCCCTCTGGAAGTGGGAGCTGCTGGATGGACATGCATGGATGGATGGACGCACACATACAACTTTTATAGGAGTTTCCAACTCTGTACATGAATCCCTTTGGAAATTAAGTTCCTAAATCACACAGGAATATCTGACCATATTCCAGGAAAGACTGGTGTGTCCCAGGGAATGTTGCTGTGCCCCAGCTGAAGCCCCTGCCACGCCAGTGGCTCTGGATGGGGGTGGCTTCCAGGGACCATACTCTGGCAGGGCTGGAGCTGCAGCAGGGTCGAGATTTCAGGGACGTTTTATAGCAAAAACATTGATGAGTAATAAAAAGGTGCTGCTGAACCTTGTTGTGAGGAAAGAGGGGAGGGAGCAGGGGGGAAAGGGAAAGAAAGGAACCCAAGGAGGAAGGGAAAGGAAAAAATGAGCTTGGTGAGATTTTCTGGCTGCTGTCCAGGTCACAGGCTGATGCCAGAAAAGCCATGAGTCCCTTTTGGCTGGGAGCACTCCCTGTTAGGTGAATCACATACACCATGCTGGAACATTCCACTCTCCCAGTCACAGAGCTTGCAGTAATTAGGGAAACTGGAAGACCAAGGCAGAGGGAAAAGTATGAGTCACACATGGAAGTGGCATTATCGGTCTGCAGGAGAAGCAGCTTTGCAGAGTTCCTGAGGTAAAAGTGCTCCAGCCCTGGCTGCTGCCAGGAAAACCATCGGAACTGCCCTCATCCTGCACTGGGAGAGCAGAAGCTTTGGGAGAGGGCAGGAGACACCAGGATATGTCACATGGGGTAGAGAAACTGCACTTGGATGAGTGTTGGGGAGGATGAAGCCAAAAAGCCCTATAAATATGACTGCTTAGATTCTGAGAATGTGAAACCTATAAGTGAGATAGAATTGAAAGCAAGTTTTGATGTTTGAGATGTCGTAGCTACTGGATGTCTGGGAAAACAGTTATATGGCCAGCCAAAGGTCAAATGGAATGTTCTGTCTCACCCCCCAATGTATCGTTCATCCCACACCTGTAACCCTCCCCTGAAGTATCAGGTATCTGTAACCCCATTGGCCCAAGTCTTGTTCCAGCCCACCTTGAAGACCCCTTATCAGGGGGCTGCGAGAGTGGGTTGGTCTCTTTCCCCTCTTCCTCTTTTGCCTGGCACCTTTCCCCGAGGATCTTCCTCTTGGAATTTCCTCTCCCTACATCTCCTGTAGTGGTGCGAGAGTTGTTTTATTAAGTTTTTTTTGTAAGATTTATAAGTTATTTTTGTAATGGTTCAGTCCACTGTACCCCCCTGTGTTCTGTAATAGTTTCCCCCCTTATGAGTTAGTTATATAACCAGATGTTTTATGCCAATCATTCCTTCCCTGCACCTGTCCCTGTCAATCCCCCCTCTCTCCTCTTGGTCGCCCTGTCTGTCACTTTGAGACCCTTCCCTGGATTCTGGAAAGATCCAGGAGAGGCGTCAAGTGATAGGTTGGTGCCCGGGGAATCCCCTCCTCCCCTCTTGTGATTTTTTAATGGTTCAGAAGTTGACACCCCTGTTACCACCCCTGTGTTCCCTGGTTGGCTGACCTGTTGTCACCACCCCTGGATCCTCCCCCGTTTATAAGTGGCTGTCAAGCTTTGATCTCTGCTCTCTCTGGGCAGCAGTGGTCTGAGGCGGAGCTCCTTGCCGGACTCCCCTTAATAAACTACCTTCTACCCCGCCTAAAGAGAGTCGACCCTTTTTCCGTCACTGCAGTCGCAACTCCATCAGGTCCACTCGCCTTTGTGGGGAACCAAGAACCCACCGGGAGGAGGTTACTTACCCTGCTGTGGTGGTTTTAGGCAGATTTTGGGAGAAACCTTCCTACGGGCCCCCCTCCCCTCCTCTAACTGGTTTGGGAAAAAAGATTTTTTTAGAGAGAAGTGGAAAAAACCTGTTTATTAAACAGGCAAAGCACTTTCAGCACAATACTTGATGACAAGAGCTTTGTGCTGCTTACGGAGGGATAATAAACTTAAAGAAAGTCTTTTTTGAGGGTCGTTATTGTGCTCTACTGCTCTGTCTTTGCTGACGTTGGGAGAAAAGGAGATGTGCAGGGCTGGTCTTGGTGGGGTGGGTCCCCTGTGGAGGCTCTTGGTGCTTTTTTAGGTCTTTAGTTTGGAGAGGTTGGAACAGTTTTGAGGAGAGGACAAAAAAAGCAAAAAGGAAGGAAAAAAGGACAAAAAAAGAAAAAGAAAAACAAATAAAAAGCTTTAGCTATTCTACAGCGTCTAACTATGCTAGCACTAAACTAACTAACTGCTGGGGAAAAAAAAACAACAGAGCTTTTTTCGTCTTGCTGTGTTTTAGCTTTCCTGCTTTAAGGTCACTTTGATGAGCAGAGTTTTTCTGGGGAAAAACAAACTGCGCTTGCTCTCCCCCCTGCACCCAACAGACGATTGGGGATATATAGTTACTCTAGGACATCTTCTACCTTTTATCTTCATATTGTCAACTTACAGACAGAACTAATACATATTCTACATAAAACTTCTATCTATTTTTTTCACAGGAAAAAAAAAAAAAAAAAAAAAGAAAAATACAAGCAATACGTATCATGCTCTTGTCACGTTCCACACTGAGCTACTGAATCCAGGCCCCAGGCTGCAGGGCAGCAGGATTTTTTTCTCATTTACTCATACTTTTTATTTTATTTTGCGTGGTTTAATGTACAGACAATGGCAATTATATTTAGCAGACAGTGATGTTTGTAAATGATTTTTACTTAATAATCAGATCTCTTTGAGGTACACATCGTGTTGTTCTATTTTTTTGCATTATTTACTATGTGCAACTTGATTTCTGAGCAAAGACAACCCTACGAATGGGTTTGTCTGAACTTGAGGCAGACTTGATCTACACTGTTTTCTTTAACAGACGTTTGGTATGCATTACTGGGACTTTATTTTTATTTATTGTATGCAGAGGCTTAGCTTGGGCGGGTTTTGCTTGGTTGGTGGAGCTTTGGGTGTTGACTAACTAGGTGGCTTTTGCTAAATGCTGTTCTTAATTTTTGAAAGATCTCTTACTTAATGCTTTTAACTGGGTTTTTAACAATGCATTGTGCTTCTTTACTTTGCCTGCAGCAGGTGTATGGTAGGGAATATGGTATACTTACTTAATGCTATGTTTTTTAGCTTAGGTGTTAATAAGGCTGTTCTTGAAATGAGTCTTGTTGTCTGACTTAATTTTTTTGGGGATACTATGCTTTTACAGGATTTGCTTTTTAAGGCTTAGGATGGTGTTTTGGGCAGTAGCATGGGGCACAGGGTAGGTCTTTAGCTATTCTGTGGTGGCTTTTACTATTGTGAGCACGTAGCGCTTGCCTTGGCGGGTTTGGGGAAGGGTGATGTAGTCAACTTGCTAGGCTTCCCCATACTTATACTTGGACTATTGTTTGCTATACTATAGGGGCTTTACTTTTTTTGCTTGCTTGATGGCAGCACACGTTTTACAGTCATGTATAACTTGAGAAATACTGTTTATGGTTAGATTTACTCTTTGGTCTCGGGCTTACTTATAGGTGGCATTTTTGCTTTGATGGCTTGAGGCATTATGGGCTTATTGAGCTAAAAACAACTCTCTTTTGTGTTCTTAATCTAAATTAATCTTTGAGACTTTTATTTTTGTTGCTTGATTTACTTGCTCGTTGTTTTGATGCTTTTTATTAGCTCTACTCTTGGGGATGTGGGCATTTACGTGGTGAACTTTTATAGGTAGTCTCTTTACCTTGGTAGCAATGTCTTTTTACTCTTTAGCAGCTTAAATTGGTTTTCTTCTACGCTGCTAATTAGCCTTTTTTTACTTCTTTAGCTATCCCCACAGAGCATTGGCTACTATCTATGAATTGGTATAGAGGTAGAGCTTTGGCTACTCTTCTTTTTTAGCAATATCTAAAGCTAATTGAACAGCTTTGAGTTTTGCAAGTTGACTTGATTTATTTTTGCTTTTAGTGGCTTCAGCAACTTGTCGTGTGGGGCTCCACACGGCTGCTTTCTATTTTTGGTTCATCTCTATACTACGACAGGAACTGTCAGTGAAAAGGGCATAATGCGTCTTTTCTGCTGGTAATTGGTTGTATGGTGGAGCTTTTTCAGTTTGTGTCACTTGCTCTTGTTTTTTATTTGTGAGGCTAAAGTTTTTACTCTTAGGCTAATTGGTAATTATTTCTAAAATCTTAGGGTGGTTTAGTTTACTTATACGGGTGTGCTGCGTAATAAGAGCAATTTACTTGCTCTATGTGGCATTAGTGGCATGATGGGTGGAGGGAACTTCCCTTTTGAACATCTACCTTAGCACAGGCAGTTGAGGTGCTAGGAGGAGTTGCGTTTTTGTACTAATTATTTTTGAAGCGGCTTGAACTTTTTTATAGGCTGCTAAGATTTTTTTTTTGTTGGAGTGTAGTTGGCTTTGGACTTTTTGTAGCTTTGGCTTTAGAATTTTAGGGGTCGGCCTCGAGTCTCCCTAGGCACTTTCTGCTAAAGGCTTTAGGACAGGCTATTGTTCTTGGCTGCTGAGTAGAGCACGTTTTTTATATTTGGTCTTGTCTTGACTGGGCTAAGGGCTACTGCATGAGCGATTTTTTGCTTGATCTGGGCAAAAGCTTGCTGCTGCTTAGGGCTTTAGTGGAAATTATTTTTTTTGTGGGTGATTAGGTAGAGAGGGCTCACAATTTGACTATACTTGGGAATATGTATTTTTTAGAAACTTATAGCACTTAGGAAAGCTTGCGTCTTTTTTTTATTGGTCGGTGGGGACATTGCTGTAATCTTGTTGATGATTTTAGTGGGAATTTGCTGCTGTCTATTTTGCTACTTTATTCTTAGGAACTGGATTTTATGAGCTGGTCTTTTAACTTTACTTTTTTTGATAGCGAAACTAGTTTCTAGGAGGATTTGGATGATTTTTTTTTTCTTTTCAAACACTTTTGCTGCTGTGTTTTTTTACACAATGATGTTATTGATGTACTGTAGATGTTTTGGAGCTTTACTTTTTTTTAGTGCAGCTTGGATTAGTCTATGGTAGATGGTGGGGCTGTGTTTTTACTTTTGGGGCAGTTGGTTTTAGGTGTACTGCACACCTTTTTAGGTGAAAGCAAACTGAGGCTTGCATTTTGCAGCTAGAGGAATGGAGAAAAAGGCATTAGCAATGTCAATTGTGGCGTATTACTTTGCTGCTTTGGACTCTAGCTCGTACTGGAGTTTTAGCATGTCTGGCACAGCAGCGCTTAATGGTGGAGTTACTTTGTTTAAGGTACGGTAGTCTACAGTTAATCTTTATTTTTTGTCAGGCTTGCGCACAGGCTAGATGGGGCTGTTGAAGGGTGAGTGGGTTTTGCTGATTACTCTTTGGCTTTTTAGTTTACGGATTATTTTGTGGATGGGGATTATAGCATTTTGAGTTGTTTTATACTGTTGGCGATGCACTATTGAAGTGGCAATTGGCACTTGTTGCCCCACGTTGAGCGCCAATAAGTTTGTGGTGGTTTTAGGCAGATTTTGGGAGAAACTCTCCCACGGGCCCCCCTCCCCTCCTCTAACCGGTTCGGGAAAAAAGATTTCTTCAGAGAGAAGTGGAAAAAACCTGTTTATTAAACAGGCAAAGCACTCCCAGCACAATACCCGATGACAAGAGCTTTGTGCTGCTTACGGAGGGATAACAAACTTAAAGAAAGTCTCCTCTTGAGGGTCGTTACTGTGCCCTACCGCTCCGTCTCTGCTGACGTTGGGAGAAAAGGAGATGTGCAGGGCTGGTCTTGGTGGGGTGGGTCCCCTGTGGAGGCCCCCGGTGCTTCTTTAGGTCCTTAGTTTGGAGAGGTTGGAACAGTTTTGAGGAGAGGACAAAAAAAGCAAAAAGGAAGGAAAAAAGGACAAAAAAAGAAAAAGAAAAAAAAAATAAAAAGCTTCAGCTATTCTACAGCGTCTAACTATGCTAGCACTAAACTAACTAACTGCCGGGGAAAAAAAAACAACAGAGCTTTTTTCGTCTTGCCGTGTTCCAGCTCCCCCGCTTTAAGGTCACTCCGATGAGCAGAGTTTTCCTGGGGAAAAACAAACCGCGCTTGCCCTCCCCCCTGCACCCAACAGACGATTGGGGATACACAGTTACTCCAGGACACCTGCTTGTAACCCCAACCGATCCCGGCTGTCACAGTGCAGAACTGAGCTAGCCTGCGGGCCTGCCAGGCGTGAGGGGGCACTGCAACAATCTCCCTTCCCCCACTCCCTAGGCCTTGCCATGAGTTACACCTGGCAACTCTAAGCAAGGCCTCACATCCTTTATAATAAACCTCATCTTCTAAAACCCAACTTCAGAGATCTCTCGTCTACATTCATCCATTCCATCCTGGAGTCCAGTGAAATGATATCTACAGATGAGATGTGAAGGGACTGGGGGTATTCAGCCTGGAGAAGAGAAAGTTCCAGGGAGACCTCAGAGCCCCTTCCAGTGCCTAAAGGGGCTCCAGGAGAGCTGGAGAGGGACTTGGGACATGGAATAACAGGACACAGGGAATGGCTTCCCACTGTCAGAAGGCAGGGTTAGATGGAATACTGGGGAGGAATTCTTCCCTGTGAGGGTGATGAGGGACTGGCACAGGTTGCCCAGAGGAGCTGTTGCTGCCCCATCCCTGGAAGTGTCCAAGGACAGGTTGGATGAGGCTTGGAGCAACCTGGGATAGTGGGAAGTGTCCCTGCCCATGGTGAGGGGTTGGAAAGAGATTGTCTTCCAGCCCAACCCCTTCTGGGATTCCCGATTTCAGGCAACTCCTCAGGCTGCCAGGCTGCTGGCTTGAAAGCAAAACCAGCGAGAGACTCCCAGTCAGAAAAAAAAATTTAATAGGAGAGAAAAAAAAGGAAGATAAAATAAAACACATGCAATAGTACAAAAGATCACTCACAGTCAGAATACAACCTGGCAACGTGGTGGTAGCAGTCCAGATGAAGTGGTCTTGTTGAAGCAGTGTTCCCGCAGAAAGGTCTGGTAGCTCTTGTCCTCTGGGAATCCAGTGGGTAAAGCTGCCTGTGCTGTCCCAAATCCCAGATTATATCCAGGTGGGATAGCTTGGCTCCTCCCCCTGGGCGGAGCATCTCACAATGGGCTGATATCATTTTATCAGTCTTGCAATGGGTCCTTGATTGCCCATTAAACAGAGATAGCTCCTGGAGGGAGTTATCCATGAGTCATGCAGCAGGGCATTGATGGGCCATTAACAGAAGATGGTCTGGAGGGAAGGGGCAAGGGAAACACTGCCCAACCTAGTTTCAACATCTCATGTAGATGGTGATAGAATACATACTTTGGGCACATCTTACATTGCAACCTAGGACACAGGGGAGTCCAGTTGCTGCCTCCCAGGCGATGCCAGGCTAGGAACCTTCTCCCACCCTCCAGCACATGCCAGCAGGAAAAGGTGACCTCGTTATCCCTCAGTCATGTGGACAATGAGCCTGAACTGAGCCCCACACAGCCCCTGATTTGCAGGGGAGTTCCATAAATCACAGTCTTACAAGGAACTGATGGATGGAGCTTTCATCCCTTTCTTTGCATGACCCTTCTGCTGCTCTTCATTACCAACACAAAGGGTGTGTTAATCTGGGAGCAAATCCGTGTTTATTTAAGGAACTCTCCTCCTGACTCATCCCATTTGGCTTGGGAAAAACCCTGTTCCAGGCAGGCCCTGGCTGTCCCACTGAGGTCACACTCCTGGAGCATCCCTGGCTGGACAAGTCAACATAGCTGATGGGTGACTATCACATCTTCTCACATCTTCTCACATCTTATCACATCTTATCACATTGTATGATGTCATATCCATGGCACCACAACATCACCCCCCAACCCAGCTGGTGCCATCACACCTCTGGTGACCCAGGAGGGAAGAGCTGGGCTCCTTGTGTGGCCTCACCAATTCCCTGCTCCCAGCAGGGTGATTCCCACCAGCTGAAGGATGTGGCTCTTTATTTAGCCCCTGTCTGGCTGCAGGAGGCTGCAGGGGCCGGCTCTGTCTGGGGGAGAGTCCATCTGTGAAAGTCAAAGGGAAGCTGCACATCGGATGATGAAGGGATGTTATGGACACCCCAGGCTGAACACAAAATCTTCCTGCAATTCTCCAAGACAGATTATTACATCCCTCTGCCAAGAAATCAAACATTCCTGCTGGAGTCGGGTCTTTCACAGGAGCCTCCTTGGAGACATTAACTGAGGCTAAGACAACAGGCCAGAGCTTTGCGAGCAAATCATGAGTCCCCAGTGTCCCTCCAGCTGGCAGGACCGTCACTGACCTCAATGGCCTTGTCTTCCCTGAAACAGCTCTGTCAATTTGGCCAATTTCCACTTAATAATGAAGCTGGAATACAAAGATGTATCCAGGCCTGACCACAAAACAGATGGAGACCATAGGGTTGCCTTAATCCTGGTAGAATAAATGAGGGAACTGGTGGGAGTCAGCTTGGATGTTGCTGGCTGTTGTAATGTATTAATATTGTGCTTCATCGGATTTGTAATCATGTGGTTTGTTCTTGCTCAGCTGTAACCCAACTCTGTTCCCCGCCCACTTTATCCCTGATTGGGTAGTGGTTTGTCCCTGCCTCTGGGCCCTGCCCCCTAGGGAAAAAGCCCTGGGATGGGCGGGGCCTGAGGGACTCTGGCACCTGTGAGCTATTGGGAAGATCTCCAGCCAAGCAGGGCAGGACTGGAGAATAAAGCAATATTTTCCCTCCCGGACAAAGAGCAGGCTCTTTCTTTTTGCCATCGGTGGTCGTCTAGTCTCGTGAAGAAATACCACAGCTGGTGGGGTTCAGAGCAGGGCTGAGCAACAAAAGGGATCAAATGTGTGAGGCACAAACTGTCTGGAGCCACAGTTCTTGTTGTTGTTTTAACTAATTGAATTTTAGTGCTGCTGAAAGGGTTGAGAGCTCTGGGGAGCAGAGGCCAGGTAAAGCCAAATTCCTCCTAACCCCGGTCTGCATTCAGACACCCAGTTCCTCCCATGAGGCCAAATTTGGCCCCTGTCAGATGCAGCTGGGACTGGAGCGAAGGGGGCTGCATCCCTCCCAGAGATCCTGGCAGACCTGTTCCTGGCTTCATGGGGATGTTGTAAGTGTCCCTGGGAGCAATTCCTTTGAATCTGGATAGGGTGGAACAAGCCACCTGTGTCATCCCTGACTTGGGGACAGTCCTTGTGCCTGGGGAAGGGCAGGGACACAGAAGGTGTTGAGGGGAGTTGTTGCTCATGGTGAGAAATCTGCTTTTATTCCTGGAATGGTTTGGATTGGAAGGGTCCTTAAAGTTCATCCCATTCCACCCCTGTCATAGGCAGGGACACCTTCCACTATCCCAGGCTGCTCCAAGCCTGACCCAACCTGGCCCTGGACACTCCCACTTTTGGCCAGCTCCCAGGATGCTTTTGCCAGAGGAGGGAGATGGAGCTGCAGGGGAAGTTGGAGCTGGTGTGTGGGGAGGAGAGAGCAGGGGAAGGGAGCAGCATCCCTAAAAGTGAGCACCCTGGATCCTTCCCAGGGGTGACCAGGCAGGGACGTGGATGCCCTCAACATGCTGGGTGACTTCTGTCCCCGCCATGGTGTGGGGATGATTCTCACCAGGTTTGGGAAGTGCCAAAGGCTCAGACACATTAATCAACATCTCACCACTGAAAATCCTGGTAAAAACCTGGCGGGAGCTGCCCTGACCACGCCTCTGCCTCGGGGTTTGAACTGGGACCAGTCCCTGGGGCCGGTTTGGAAGGATGCAAAGGCTGGGGTGGGCTGGGGTGGGCAGTACAGAATGGGCAGTGCCGGGGACCCCTCGCACAGCCGGGCAGGGCTGGGCTGTGGCACTGAGAGAACTGGGACATTGTTTGTCCCACCAATGCCTTGGCAAGGCATGGAGGCAGCTCTTCCCCAGGGGAAAGCTCCTCACAGGGGGCACCTTATCAGCCCTGCTCTATAAATAGCTGGGAAAAAGCCCGGCAGGAAGTGGTGGATTTTAGGCAGGGCCAGGGGAAGAGCTTGGTCTCAGCCCTGCCAAGTGTCGCTCCCGTGGGACGGTGACTCCTCAGCAGGGAGGCCACAGAGGAGCTGTGCCCTCTGGGAGCGCCCATGGAAGTTGTTTAGCAGATTTCCAAGGGATAAAAGGCGGGTGGGTTTGGACATTTTCAGCAGGCTGGGACCAGCTGGGTTTTGTCATCCTGATGGGCACAGAACATAAGTTATTCACACGGGTCCCCTTGCTGGGATCTCGCTCACTCAGATCAGATTTAATCCTTTTTAGGGGCCGAGCCGAGCCCTGCCTGGCTCTGCTGTGTCAGCTCGTGTCCCCTGACCCGTGTCCTACAGGCATTTACGGGGAGCTGCTTGCAGAGAGACACTCCAGGAGCTCAGATTTCCAGCCGGGGCAGCCTCCTGGAAGAGCAGCCTCGTTAATGCCAGGGTGTGCCCCATCCCAGGCATGGCAGGAGGGACATAAAACTAAGGAAGGATTTCAAAACACCGTGGCTTTGCTGCAGCCTTTTATTTTAAAGTGATCCCAAGATCGCTGCCCAGCACAGCCCCAGGGTCTCCTGCTCTGTGTATCAGCCTGTGTCTTGTCCCCAGCATGAGAAATGTCCCCAGCAGGGTCACAGCTATTTGGGGAACTGCCAGCCTGGGCTGGGGGCTCCGGCGGTGCCCTCGGAGCTGTCCCTGTCCTGCCTTAGAGATCTAAGCTCCCCCAAGGAGGGTAATGGACAGGAAATTAGAGATAAGTAGGTAGTTTGACAGGATTAGGGATAAGCAAAAGAAACTTAATTATGTGATAGCTGCTATCGGACAAGCAGCTGCTGTGAAAGGGGATGTAAATAATATCAAGAAGTGGCTCTGAAACTGTGTGGGAAGGAACTGAGTGTGGCTGGCTCTGTGCATCCCTCTGGGATGTGTGGCCATGGATCGGGATGGTGGTGGCTGGGTGCATGGAGAGCAAGAGGGAGGTGGCATTTGGGGGACCGGTTGGGCTGGGAAAGTGACCTGGCTGTGGTGAAGTGTTCTGTGTTCTTCCAAGCATAAATTCCATCGGGACCACACAAGGAACAAACTGGTCCCAGGAGGAAGCCTGAACCTGGTGAGAGGGATGGTCCAGCTACATGTCACTGGGATGCTCCCCACTCCCTTCTCTGTATCCCAAGCCACCTCTTCCCCCAAAAGCTTCTCCTCCCCTGGCATACCCCAATTTCCATCATTGTGCAGCCAAAGCCCGTAAATAAATAAGCAAGCAGGGCCAACTCTGTGCATCGATATGGAGCTTTCTGACAGCAGAGTTAATGGGAGGGATTTTTATCTAATGTTAATAACTGCTGAGAACTGCCTGATGTGTCCTCTTGCAAGAGGCTGCTGTGAGCCCAGCTTGAGCAAAACCATCCACGGCAGATGTGTCTTTCCCTTTCCAGACCCATCCTCTTGGGTCTTGTTTCCTTCCCCTTCTCTGGGAAAGGAGACTTCAGACTGCCTCTTCCTCTCCCCTTGCCCCATCCCTGGCTGATCAGCAGGGATGTGTCCCAGGGTGAGCATGCTTGGTCTCCTGAAGTTACTGAGCAGCACTCCCATGCTTTGGCAAAAATGTTGGCATTTGGGGTTGGATTTTGTTTGTCCTTCCTCTTTTTTTTGGTGGTTCACTGGTCTCACATACCTGGGCCAGAGGTGTCTCCTCAGGAGCAGCCAGTGATGTTTGCCAGGGTGCAGCATCAGGAATGGGGTGTGCCCAGGCACCTACCTCCCCTGTAAGCCCTTCCAATGTCTGGCAGCTGCCAGATCCAGGGATTTCCCGAGCCAGGGAGTTTATCAGGTTTGCTGTTTGCAGGAGCCTTTCTCCTGCCGTTGTTCTGGGGCCTCGTCCTCGGCATCTGGGCCCTGCGATAAAAGACTTCCTCTGATTTGATTGAAATCTGCTGCTGCATCACTTTATGGGATGTCCTGGAGGGGGGTTGTGTTCTGAGACAATGGGAATATTTTCTTCTAATTCACCTCATCTCAATTGTCCACAGTTTTATTGAAATTTCTCAGATTTCTTCCTCTCTTTCCTCCACAGCCATGGCGCTCCTCCTGGAATAAACTGCTCTGTTCTCCTGGTCATTCTTCTCTCCTTTCATTACTTCCAGCATTTTTATAAGCCTCCTTCACAAATCCCTGGCACCTGAGTGTCTCCCACCCCCTCACCTGGGCTCCCCTCATACTTGAGGTTGGACATTCCCTGCAATCCTCATCCAAGTCCTGGATCCGCCTCCTCTACCAGCAGAGACCTTGCTGCCCTCCTCTGCTTCCTGCTGCTCAAGCCTGGAAGGTTCCCTGCTGATCTCACTAAATTGCTTCTTACACCACAGGTGACTGAAAATCTGTGACACAGTGAAACTCTTTGGAAATAAACCTGGACATATATTTTGTCTGTGAAAACAATAACAAATGGAAGAAGAAGAAACTCTTCTCCTATGGTGGGGGATGCCCTCCCTGATCCTGTCATTCCCCATGGCCATTCCCTGCCCCGAGAGCCTTGGAACATCCCAGGTGTTGATGGGTGATGTGCAGGACATAAATCCACACCCATCCCAATGTCACCACAATTTTCCTGTTGCGGTGGCAACTCCCAGACTCAAAGATGCCCATTTTGTCAAGACAAGGGAGTGAAACAGAGAAAAGAAGTGGCAGAGAACATGTGGAGGTGGCAAAGAGAAGGATGGAAAATGGACAAAAAAAGAGGACTGAAAACAAGGAGGGGACAGGGAGGATTTATCCCACTTTCACATGGCCCGAGCATTGCCAGGACTGAGCTCTGCACTCCAAGAGCTGAAACAAAGGGTGGGAGGAAGAGGAACCTATGTCTTGATAAACACGAGGTTGAAGAGGTGACAGGGCAAGGGATTTGGGCTCCAAGAACTTTCTCAACCCATAAATTTTCAAGAGCGGTGCTGAAGCCAGGAAACCTGAGCTGGCTTTGGGAGATACATTATACCAGGAGCAGATGAGGTCATGTATTGGATTATTTAACCTAAAAATGTGTATTCTATTTCATCTGTTGAAAGCTGTTTTTTGGGAGATGCTGTTCCCTTCTGTCATGGGTTAGTACAGTTTGGTTTTTTAGTTATAGAAGAATGTAGAATAATTCTCCAGGTCAGGACCCAGGAATTGCTTTAGAAAAGACACGGACCTATCAGAGGGTTAGTTGGAATATTGGCATCTGTTCCGACCACTGAAAATTGTTGGCTACAACTTTGAGAAGTACTATATAAAACCCCTTGATTTCCTGTAGGTGGGTCCTTTTTCATCTTTCCTCTGGCTAGAGAGAGACAGGTAACATTGAGTTGGGCCTGCTGCTACCCCCTTTTGGGGGGGAGCTGACCTGAAGCCTGCCCAGATTCCATCAGCTCCCAGGGGGGGTGGGGGAAGGAGAGGTTGCTGCTTTACAACAACTACTTTCTCTAAACTTCCTTAGAGCAGGGAGAGATCTCTGCCGGGCCCCTGATAAGAGCTATGGGCACCATTTAGGCTGGGGCTGTCACCACGACACACAAAGCAGCCACACGCAGACAAGAGGTTTCGCAAAGCAGAAGTTCCTCCGTCCAGCTCAAGGCTGAGCCAGGGCGGAGAGAGAGCTCCTTTGTTTATTTCTTACTTTTTATACATTTGTGGGTCTAGCAGAAGATTGGCTTCTGGGGTTTTTTCACCTTTCAGCCAAGTGGCTTAACCAACTGTCAGTTACAATTGTTTTCAGGTTAGAAATATGCAAACAAAGGACAGAGAATGAAAAACAAAGGATTTGTTTGTGTTACATATGTGGGAAAAAGGTAGAAAACTGCTCTTAATATTGTGCAGTAACTAAAGATCTGACTCCATTTTATGAAAATTCAAAAGGCTATAAAACACTCAGAAAAAACAGGGTAATATGGGGCCACCCCAATTTACACCGAGGGGTGGGCTGAGAAGGCATTTATGATCCTGCCTGTTTTGGGGGTTTTTTTGTGATTCTGGACTGCCCGGGTGCTCTGACCTCTGATGTTTCTGTGTGAGTTCTTCCTCCCTCACCAGCACGTCCTTGAACATCTAACACCACAAGCTACAGAGGGAGAGACAAAGACTCCGAGCAGATTTAACCCTTTCCTGGCAACATGAGGCTTCCAGAGCTTAGCCCTTCTCTGAGAGAGTAAGAAAGAACAGAGTAAACATAAAGAAAAAAAACCCAGCATGAAGTCAGTAGAGCAAAACTGAAAAGACTATTGGGACAGAGGGTTGAGGAGTTTGTCGTTCCATTCTTACTTGAGCCATGGAAATGAACTCTATATTTAGATCATTCCTTTAAATCATGGGAAAGATATGCATTTGGGGAGATGATTGTTTAGATTTGTGTGTGGATTTGAGCAAAGGTGTTTGTGATGGACAAAGTGATATTAATCTTATAAGATGCTTGAACAGAGATAAAGATGAGAAGCTCTCTGTGCCAGTGAAGAAGTAAGAATATATCTCTGTACCTTGAAGTGAAGAATCCTTTGCTTTGGAGGCATGCATCTTTAAAAGGTGACACCCTAGTATGCAAAAGTCTAAGACCCATGACCCATAAGCAGCTTGGGGATCTGCTAATGGGAGGAGTCACAAAGGCAGGTTTCTCCGGGAGGTTGTTTTTGTGACAGTTTAAAACCCACAAGAGAACTGTTCTAAGTTGTCAGTGGGATCCATGACTCAAAAAGATACTCTTCCCCTAAAGAATTGATGAAAGACTATTGTCAGATAGAGAAACTGACTGAAAATTACAAGTTTTGTCTCTTTATGTTGTTTTGTAAAAAAGTGAACTGTTGGGGAGGAGGAAGCCAAAAAACCCTATAAATATGATTGCCTATATTCTGAGAATGTGAAACCTGTAGGTGAGATAGAATTGAAAGTAAGTTTTGATGTTTGAGATGTATTAGATACTGGATGTCTGGGAAAACAGTTATGTGACCAACTGAAGGTTACCTGCAGCCAGACCCAGGTCAAATGGAATGTTCTGTCTCACCCCTCAATGTATGGTTCATCCCACACCTGTAACCCTCCCCTGAAGTATCAGGTATCTGTAACCCCATTGGCACAAGTCCTGTTCCAGCCCACCTCGAGACCCCTTAGCAGGGGGCTGCAAAGGTGGCTCGGCCTCTTTGCTCTTTGCTTGCACCCTTTCCCGAGGACTTTCCTCTCTTGGAATTTCCTCTCCCTACCTCTCCCTTCCCCCACCTTCCTAGGCCTTGCCACGAGCTGCAGCCTGGCAGCTCAGAGCACGGCCTCACATCCCTTACAATAAACCTCATCTTCTAAAACCTAACTTCAGAGATCTCTCATCTACATTTATCTACACCGTCCTGGAGTCCTCAGCAGCAGGAGGAAGCAATTTCTACAGTGAACAGTTTGTAAAGGGAGGGAAGAGTGTTTTTGAAGTTTCATTCTGTTTTAGTTTTTTTCCAATTTTCTTTTTTCTATTCTTTTAGTGTATGTTAATAAACTATTTGTTAATTTTTAAGGTTATGCCTGCTTTGTTTTTCTCCTAGTCTCTCTCCCACAGAAAGAGTAAGCACTAAGACCGGAATTTAGAGAACGTGAAACCACTACACCTTCTCTTGTAACCCCAGGGGGGAGGGGGGCAGATGCCTTCTGATAATGGCCCAGCCATTAAAACAAGGTGGGGCAGTGTTTCTTATCTCTTTCACCACCCCTCCATCCTCCAGGGGGGATATCTTCTGATAATGGGCCATTAGGGCCCACCAATGACATGACACATCCCATTGTGAGATGCTCCACCCAGTGGGGGAGGAGCCAACTCTTCCTAGCTAGATAAAAACTGGGACTAAAGACCAGCAGGTATTGGGTTTTTCCACTGCATTCCCGGAGGAAGACCGAACCCATCTCGTCGCCAGTGGATTTTTCTACAGAACCATCTCTACTCCACAGAACCACATCTGTTACTCCAGGAGGACTTATTTGGACTGCTTCCAACACCCTGACCAACAGGATGCCAGGTTGTATCCCTGACTCTGTCAGGGGTGTTTCCAGGATTTTTGTTTGCTTCCTTGCTTGTTTTTTTGTACTACTACTTTTGTATTTTCCTTTTTTTTAAAAATATTTCTAGTAAAGAACTGTTATTCCTATTCCCATATCTTTGCCTGAAAGCCCCTAATTGCAAAATTATAATATTTTGGAGGGAAGGGGGGTTTCATTCTCCATTCCAAGGGAAGCTCTAGCTTTCATTGGCAGACAACTGTCTTTCAAAACCAAGACAGGTCAGTCCTTGGCCTCCTCCCCAGTCTCACCTTGGCGCTGTCATGGCCACAGCCTGAGTTTGTGCCTGTGAGACCTTGGGTTGGCTGCAGCAGAATCATGGAATGGTCTGGGTTGGTGGGGGACCTTGGAGCTCACCTGGTTCTAGCCCCAGTTCTCTGACTCCTGGTGCCTGAAGAAAGAGATCTCCTTTGATCCATTGGCTGCAGTGATGGTGCTGGGAGGTGCTTCGCAGGGTGACCACATGGGCTGGGCACTGCCTCATCAAGGAACAGCTCAGCCTGACACCTCCCTCCATGTTTCAGGCAGTTGTTTCCCTGTGTTTCACATCCCTGTTAGCATTCCCTTTCCATGGCTTCTCAGCCATGAGTTCCCTGCCAGGAGCAGGCCTGGAAAAAGCTCCTAGAAAGTGGAATCTTGCCTGAGAGCTGGCTATTGAAATGATTTGATGAATAATTTAGGATAACAGTTAAAATAAAAAACTTCGCAAATAGCTCATGAGCAATTCCTGGACCAGAAAAGAGGACAAAGTTGGGCTGATAAAGGCTCTGCTGCCCATCACTCACAAATGCCGAGCCCTAGACCCAGTGGGAGAGGAGGAAGGTCTGTGGCTGCTCCCACCTGGGCCCCCAGAACCCACCCAGCACCCACAGAGACCCCAGAACCCACCCAGCCCCCACAGGGACTGCCAGCACCCTCCCAGCCCCAAGCACCCAACCAGTCCCCAGACCACCAGGGCTGTAGGACCACCCTGCTCAGAGGGCACAGAGATTTGGGGACATGGGAGCTGTGGGAAGAGGGAGAGTGACTGAGCTCACTGGGACACGTGGCTTTGGTGTCCTTCCTGACCTGTCCCTGGGTTTGCCAAGCACAGCTCCAGCCTGGCAGGAATAGCCCAGGTGCACATGGAGGGACACTGCAGGTGAAGTCACCTGACTCAGTGCTGGAGTGAGGTGTTTCTTTATGAGACCAGACGACTGCCGATGGCAAAAGGAAAGAGCCTGCTCTTTGTCCGGGGGGGGGAATATTGTTTTATTTGCCCAGGAGCTAGTTTTAGCTCCTTTCCCGTCCACGCCAGAGCCAGAGTCCCTCAGGCCCCGCCCATCCCGGGGCTTTTTCCCCAGGGGGCAGGGCCCAGAGGCAGGGACAAGCCACTGCCCAATCAGGGATAAAGTGGGAGTGGAACAGAGTTGGGTTACATTCCAGTGTGGGGGATGGGCACGGCCGAGCATGGACAAACCACGTGATATAGTTTCCAAGGGGAACCGGGGAAACATTACAAATCAAATGAAACACAATATTAACCAAATTAATACACTGTAACACTGGAGGATCCTGGTTGGGTCCTTCTTACCTAAGGACAAATCCCACCAAGCCCAGAAAACCCCCAAAGCTAGGCACAGGGTGCAGCTGGAAGCAGAGCAGTGCATCCTTCCTGGAGCAGAGCAACTCCTCATCCCATCCTGGGATGCTCCATGTAGGCATTCTCCCCTCTCCAACTCTCCCACTGCCTCCCGTTCCTGGCAGAAACCCAGGGACAGAATTGAGTTGATTGGAGCTGCCAGGGCCTGTTTCCCGGCTGCTGGAGTGACCCCTTCTTTGTCTACCCAAGCCCGTGTTCCTTCAGATCAAACTAACGCTTTGCTCAAAATGAAACAAAATGTTTCAATTCCCTCGGGTCATTTCCAGCTGAAAAGTGGAGGAGCATAGAGGAAGGAGCCTGATTAAAAGTTTCAGAGTTTTGCAGCTTTTTCCAGGGAGGTTATGTCTCTCAGCTGGGAGGGAGACGGGAATTGGTGTTCTGGAGATGTGGGAAGGGCCAAGCTCTGCCCAGCCCAGCCCCAGCCTGAGTCTCCCTGGGCATCTCTGGTCTCTGTGGGGTGTCCAGGGAATGCTGGTGAAGATGCCACCTTGGGGACATCTCTGCTGTGACATTAGAGGGTGTCTGTCTGGGGGCAGTTTTGCTGTAAAATCCCCTAATTGAAGTTCCAGAGCAGATCCCTGCCAGATGTCCTGATTAAGGAGGAACAGGGAGAGGAAGGGCAGTTAATGGGAGCACAGGAGAGAGAGCGATGAGTGTCATCCCCCAGCCCCAGGGAATGTCCCATCTCAAGGCCATTCCTTCTCCTCCATCACAGATCCCAGATCCCAGTATCCCTCCTCAGATCCAGTATCCTTGCCTGGCCTTCAGCCCAGGGGTGGGATCTGGCACCACAGAATGAGCCTATGGTTCCATGCTGGCTTGGGTTGCAACATATAACCAAAAAGCATGTATTCTATTCTTAATCTGTTGAAACCAGTTGAAGAGGTGCTTTTTCTTTTAACTGGGGGGGGAGAGCATGGTGCCTTCTGTTAATGGACCAGCTGTTAAAACCAGGTGGAGCAATGTTCCTTATCTTATCTCTTCCAGGATCCATCCTCCCTCCAGGGGATATCATCCGTTAATGGGCCATTAAGGCTCACCACATGATTGATAACATTACATGATCCCATTGTGAGATGCTCCACTGGATTTCCTAGAGGAAGGCTGGACCCATCTCACCACCACTGGACCCTTCCACTGGATCATCTCTACTCCAACAGAACTACATCTGTTACTACAGGAGGACTTATTTGGACTGCCTCCTACACCCTGAGCAACAGGGTGTCAGGTTGTTTTCTGACTGTCAGGTTTTCTAGGATTTTTTTTGTTTGTTTTGTTTGCTTGTTTTTTTTTGTACTACTGCATTTGTATTTTTAATATTCCTGTTAAAGAACTATTATTCCTGTTCCCATATCTCTTCCTGAAAGCCCCTAATTGCAAAATTATAATAACTGGGGGGGGGATGACACGGTTTACATTCTCCATTCCAAGGGAAGCTCTAGCTTTCCTTGGCAGACACCTGTCTTTCCAAACCAAGACACATGCCTCAGTTTCCCAGCAGTGAACTGGGGGTGAGGACAGGCGACCTCAGCAACAGTTGGTGTTTAGCAGAAAGCTGGATGTGGGAATGTTCTCTGGGAATACCCTGATAGCTGGTGTTTTAACAGGACAATTTCAGAGATACTTAGGTTGGAAATTGAAGCCTTGAGTTCAGCTGTCTTAATGTTCTCTGCTGATGTCTCACCCTTTTCAAGGTAAGAAACAGAAACCATTGCTGAGCATTTTATTTTCCAAATTATTTCAAGGGGATTTCTGGTCCTGATGTGGGTTTAAAAATGAAACTGAGACCAAGAAAAATGGGAAATGTTGGGATTTCTTAGCAAAGAAAAACTCAGGTTTTGGCCCAACATCCCTCTCTGGCATTCAGGGAGCATCATTCCATGCAGGGAAGGTGCTGAGCCTGGCAAGGAGGAGGATGCCCAGCTGGAAATACCCTAGGAGAGACCAGAGTGTTTCCCCTGGTCACTCCTTCATTTATGGCACATTTTGCACTGTGGAAAAATTCTGGAATTCAGATGATGACAGCCAAGAACCACTCACTTGTGGTGCCTCTTTTGGGGCTGAGATGTGGTTTGGGAGGCTCCCCCCATTCCCACCCCCTCCCTGGCCTGGTGGGATCTGTGGGGCATCACCCACCATCTGCAGCACCTGCTCAGAGATGGGCAGAGGCTCTGGAGCCGCCAGCACATTTGGCACTGCCGAGGTTTTATGGAGATTTATGGTAAAATATTCCTCGGTCCTCGCTCCATGTTTGTTTTTATTGATTTGCAAATGCAAAACCTTATTCTGCATGTGGGGCCTTCACCTGACGGGGTGGCAGGAGCTGCGCAGGGAACAGTTTAATGGCTTCTTCCTCTTGGCCCCCACCCCCAACACAAACCCTCCACACCCTTCCCCTAGGCAGCTCAGCCTGGTTCCAGAGGAATGGGAAACAGTCTCAATCCCCAGCCTCCCTATCCCCATTCCCTGCATTCCCATCTCCTACATTTTCACCCACATTCCCTGCATTCCCTGAATCTCCATCCCCTACATCCCAATCCCCTGCATCCCCATCTTCTTAACTGGCAGCTCCATCCCCATTCCCTGCATCCCCATCCCCAGCCTTGCCATTCTTTGCCTCCTTATCTCCAACCCCTGCATCCCCAGCCCAATTCCCTGCATCCATCCCCAATGCTGGCCCCCAAGCCCTGTCCCTCCCCAGCCTCCCAGTCCAGGACCCCTTTGTCTCCTCCTGCAGAGGGCTGAGGACAGATGGAAAGGAGAGAGAGCAGAATTCCCTTAATTTCCTTTCCCTTGCCCCTGGTTCAGCCTCTTTCCACCTGTCACTGGATGGATTCAGAGGAAATGCCAGAATTGCCATTCAGCACAAGGCCTGGAATAAATCCAAATCTCTGCTTCTGTCTTGGGTTATGTAACCTAAAAATATGTATTCTATTTAATCTGTTGAAAGCTGTTTTTTGGGAGATGTTTTTTCCTTATCTCTTGTAACTCCAGGGGGGAGGGGGGGGTGGATGTCTTCTGATAATGACCCATGTGTTAAAACCAGGTGGGGCAGTGTTTCTTATCTCTTCCACCACCCATCCATCCTCCAGGGGGATATCTTCTGATAATGGGCTGTCCTAGGGTAACTTTATGATGCTTGTATCCCCAATTGTCTGTTCTGTTTGTGCTGTATATTGAGTCCTGTGCCTTTAAGACTGGTTCTAAGAGCAAGGAGAAGCACAGAGTTTGTTTTGAGAAAACTGCCTGACTCCTACATATTCTTCTCCGGATGGGGTGTTCAGCAGAGGCTTGGAGAGACTGCAGGACAGAGATTTTTTTTGCTTTTAGTTAGTTTCAGCTAGCTAGGGCAGAGAAGTTCCCTGGACTGTTTTTTTCTTTTTTTCTTGGAACTGTTTAAACCTGCTCTGTACTGAAAACCCAGGGGAGCACTGGGGGCTGCACCTGCGGCCCACCGGGGCCTGGACCTCGGCATTTTCCAGCAGCGCCGGAGGGACCTGGGACTGAGGAGAGACTGAGAGAGAGCCAAGCTACAACCACGGCAAGAACTTTCTCAATTTGCCATCTCACTCCAGAACGAGAGGTTTTATTGCTTTATATTATTCATTCTTTATACTTGTATGCACTTTGTTTGTTAAGTAAAATAGTTTTTCCCACTTTTCTCCAATGAAGTTTTTTTTACTGAACCGGTTGGAGGGAGGGACCATCTGGGTTTGCTTCCCAGAGGGATCCTATTCGGGGGTTTTCTCCCAAATTTGTCCCTAAACCAGGACATGGGCCATTAAGGCTGCTCATCAATGACATGACACATTCCATCATCCCATTGTGAGATGCTCCACCCTGTTGTATTTCTCCATGAGACTAGACGACCGCCGATGGCAAACGTAAAAGAGTCTGCTCTCTTTCACTGGGTGGGATATTACAGCTTTTATTCTCGAGTCCTGCCCTGCTTGGCTGGAGCCCTTCCCAATGGCTCGCTGGTGCCAGAGAGAGCTCGCCACTCCCCTGTCGGGGCTTTTTCCCCAGGGGGCATGGCCCAGAGGCAGGGACAAGACACCACCCAATCAGGGAGAAGTGAGAGGGGAACAGAGTTAGGTTACATTTCAGTGTGGGGGATGGGCACTGCTGGGCAAGGACAGATCACGTGATACATAGAAAAAACATTACAAATCCGATGAACTATAAACCGAATTAATGCATTACAACACCACCCAGTGGGGGAGGAGCCAACTCTTCCTAGCTAGATAAAAACTGAGACTCAAGACCTGCAGGTATCCAGTTTTTTCCACCGGATCTCTGGAGGAACACCGGACCCATCTTGCCACCACTGGACTTTCTACAGGATCATCTCTACTCCACAGAACCGCATCTGTTACTCCAGGAGGATTTATTTGGACTGCTTTCAACACCCTGACCAACAAGGTGTCAGGTTGTATCCCTGACTCTGTCAGGGTTTTTTCCAGGATATTTGTTTGCTTGCTTGCTTGATTTTTTGTACTACTAAATTTGTATTTTCCTTTTTTTTTTAAATATTCCTAGTAAAGAACTGTTACTCCTATTCCCATATCTTTGCCTGAAAGCCTCTAATTGCAAAATTATAATAATTTGGAGGGAAGGGGGTTTACATTCTCCATTCCAAGGGAAGCTCTAGCTTTCCTTGGCAGACACCTGTCATTCAAAACCAAGACAGCTTCCAATAGGTATTTCCACGGCATTTGGGTTTTGTCTGGGGGATGTGGAGACAGTTCCAGAAAACACCAAGCGCTGACGTTCCTGATAGAAAATAGTTATGTCCTGCTCCAGGGTGTTTTCCAAAGGGACATGGATTTGAAGGGACCTGTGGCACTGCTCTGCTGGGTGCTTAGACATTTGAAATTAAAAACTGTCAATCCAGAATGAGAAATTCCTACTCTTTGTTTTTTTATCCACCCAGTACCTCTGTAGTTCCCAGTGAAACCCTTACAATGGTTGGAGCTGGCTGCACTCCTGCACATTCTATGGAGAGGGATTGAGGGATGTCTGCCAAAGAGGAGCAGGGCAGCAGAACCTTTCTGACTCTGTGATGTCCATTAATTGTCACATTTTTGAGCCTTTCACAGGGTGCTGGGATCTCTCATTCAGCACAGGTAACAGGAGTGTCCCAGTTCATCCCATGGGATGGAGCCCCTGCAGCCCTCACTGGGCTGGAACAGGCAGACCCGGCTGGGCCAGAGTTGCCAGGGGCTTCTCCTTCCCCATTATCCCAAATCCAGCCTTATCCTCCTGCTGCTCCCTGGGGCTTATCTCTCTGTGCAGCTCTCCTGATGGAGACCTGATCCTTTGGAGCGCCCAGACACGAGGGGCTGTGGGATCAGCCTCCAGGAGAACCCGGACACAACCAGTAATGGGATATTTTGAGGAACTGGAGCACTTTGACTATTAATAACATTTGCAGCTCCTGAACGTTGTCCAGTTCCACAGGAACAGCCAAACCCAGCTCTGCAGGGCTGGGCTGGCTGGGGGGACCCTCTTGCTCCCCTGGCTCCGCTCCTCCTGGGAGATGGGAGTGGCCAAGGATGCTCTGCAGGGACAAAAGCTACATGTCCCAGGGGAGGGGACAGGGGTGGCTTTGCAGTCACAGTTGCTGAAACCCATTCCCGTGGCTCGTGCTGTCAGAGCGCTCTCCATTGGCATAACTGGATCCGTCCCTGTGCACCCCCCCACCCATCACCCCGGCGTCCCTGTGCCCTGGAGCAGCCCTGTGCAAACACTGCAGATCCTGTGTAAACGCAGGGTTCAGATATTTTCCTCATTTATCCCTCGCCGACAGAAGACAAGCCCCTCTCCCCAGGAAAAATAAACCGATGCAATGGCGACGGTGGGTTCAGCAATTGTTCCCTCAGATTTCCAGCATGTCCAGGGAGGTGGCTGTAAACAGACTGACAGCACAACACCAAACTTGGAAATTCCTCACAGCCAGTTTCCTGTCTCAAATTCACACCAGCGCTTTTCCACCAGGGCCTTAAATTAATGCCCGGCTGGGGTGTGCAATTGCCAGCTCCCTAATGGGCCAAAACATCCTGAAGGGCTGAAGTTTCCCTTTTGATTTGTGGCTCCGAGTCAGAGTTGTAATTACTGAGTTGATTTTAAATGCAGGCTCCGCTGACAGACTATTGGCAAACAGCATCTCCGAATCCTCAGCCATTCATAAAAAAGAGAGGAAGCCCTTGATGAATATACCTTGATCTGCAGCTGCTGTTTATTTAATACAATTTATGGGCAATGGTTTTAGGTTTTATCAGGAGCTGCAGCTCTGGAATTACTGTCTTGGCAGGAGAGGTTGAGCTGAAAAGTTGGGTCAGAGCCGTGAGCTGCTGGAATAACTTTTTCATATGACGCCCCTCTCCCTGGGCCAGCCTCACTCGGATCCTCCCTCGCCCGCTCCCCTCCATAGCTGGGATGCTCCATGTAGTGGGAGGGGGCTCTGGGGCTGCCCCGATGTCACAGTGTCCAATTCGCGCTGACCCGTGCAACCACAGGCTAGCTCAGAGTTTCACTGTGGCAACGTGGTAAATTCAGAGCGGTGGACAAAGCACGCCGCTTCCTCCCTGCGGGAACTTGGATCCCACCGTCAGCGACGGGCACGTAGATGACGTAATTGACCCCGGCAGCTAATGAAAGGCGGACTCTCCCGAGCAGGATGTAACGTAGGTTTATTGAGGCAGAGGAAGCGCGGGGCTCTGCACTCTGCACCTGCCGCCCAGGAGAGACCCTGAGGCCAGGCGTGCGGCAGTTTTTAAGGGTGGGTGGAAACGGGGGTGGTGACAACCAGTCAGCCAGTCACAGGAATCGGGGGTTAACCGGGGGTGTGAACCATAGAACTGGGGACCAACCACAAAATGATGGGAGGGGGTCTCCCGGGCCCCAGCCTATCACTCGACACCCCTCCCGGAGTTTTCTAGAAGCCAGGGAAGGGTCTCTGAGTGACAGACAGAGTGACCACGAGGAGAGAGGGGGGGAGGTTGACAGCGACAGGTGCAGGGAAGGGATGAATGACAGAAAACGTCTGGTTTTACAGTAGACAAAACAACCAATGCAGAAGGGAAAACCAATGCAGAACACAGGGGTATACAGTGTGTAGAAATTGCTTCCTCCTGCTGCTGAGGACTCCAGGACGGTGTAGATAAATGTAGATGAGAGATCTCTGAAGTTAGGTTTTAGAAGATGAGGTTTATTGTAAGGGATGTGGGGGCCTTGCTCTGAGCTGCCAGGCTGCAGCTCGTGGCAAGGCCTAGGAAGGTGGGGGAAGGGAGAAGTAGGGAGAGGAGATTCCAAGAGAGGAAAGTCCTCGGGAAAGGGTGCAAGCAAAGAGTCAGACCATCCAGCCCCCCTGGGACCCCTTATCAGGGGTCTTCAAGGTGGGCTGGAACAAGACTTGGGCCAATGGGGTTACAGATACCTGATACTTCAGGGGAGGGGTACAGGTGTGGGATGAACCATACATTGAGGGGTGAGACAGAACATTCCATTTGACCTCTGGGTCTGGCTGCAGGTAACCTTCAGATGGTCACATAACTGTTTTCCCAGACATCCAGTATCTAATACATCTCAAACATCAAAACTTACTTTCAATTCTATCTCACCTACAGGTTTCTCATTCTCAGAATATAGGCAATCATATTTATAGGGTTTTGTGGCTTCCTCCTCCCCAACACAGTGGACTCAGCTATTATAAAATAACTTAAAAATCTTACAAAAATAACTTAATAACTTAATAAAACCAATTCTCACACCACCACATCTCCCCCTTTTTTGTTTTTTCAAGAGGAGTGGGACTGGAACGGAGGAGGGAGGTCAGTGATGCTGTGTTGGGTACCCCAGTCCATGCTCTTCTTCATCCGGATCTTCTCTATCATCTTCCGGGGCCTCTTCCAGCACCTCCTCCAACTCCAGTCCTTCCTCCTCAGGGCTCTCCTCAGTCGGCACGATGACATGGTTGACCGAGGGGGAGTGTGTGGTGGCAGAAATTAAATTATACAATATCCTTTTAAGTAAACCGAACACAAGCATAATTAATAACAAAATAAACAAACACAGTAACACAGTCTTTATGATGGATGAAGCCCAGCCGGAGATTCCCCAATTCGCGAAGAGTCCGCTCAACCAGTCCTCGGTCTCCCTTTTGATGTTTCCCACCATCTCTCGCATCTTTTGGATGGTGGCGTGGACGTCCTCGGCTTTCGATGTTAGGTTAAAACAGCACAGCCCCTCGAATTCCTCGCACCGGTGGCCATGCAAGAGAAGGAGGTAATCGATGGCCGCCCGGTTCTGGAGTGTCGCCTGCCTTGTAATTTCCTCTTCACTTAGGAGGTTTGACAGGGCCTCTGAAGTCAGATTGGCTTGTCTTGCCACCCAGCACTCTAGGTGGGCCAATTCACCTAGAGCCTTGGCAATGGCAACCCACGGTAAAAAGATTGTAATAGCTACACCTTTCGATTTGGTCCAATGTACAATTTCCGAATCACAATCGGGGTCCATTGCCTTCAAGTCTCTCTTTTGCACTGCTGAATCAGAAGAAATTTTTCTCTGCCAATTAGCAAGCGTAGTTTTGTTGGGGGAAAACAAGCCTAGTTTGCCCAGTGTACAAGGTCCTCCTAAGTGACGAGGGGGGATGCCAGCCCATGCCCGGTCACCACAAATAAGAAAAACACCCTTTGGGAGGGACCAGGGTTTATTATCAAAAATGGTGGGCCGGACGACTTCCACTGTTTCCTCACACCAGTCATCCGGCATGTTGTTACTTGGGTGGATCTGTCGATAATTTTGTTCCCGTCCCTTAGGGGGAGTGTAAATAAACTTAATACAAAATGACGCGTTAACAGAACCCAACAATTCCAATTCAGGAGGATCAGAACTTAATGGGGGAAGGGTACTATAATACTGGTGCCAAAGGTAAAATGGATTTTTAATGGGGTAGGTAACTTCTTTAACGACATTAAAATTAAAAGACAAATTGTAATAGGTAGACCGGACCTGGTTTACCGATTTTACAAGTTGGAGGAGCTTTTGTGGGAACTCCTCAGGCTTAAACGGGATCCCCACAAGGCAGGTCGACAGGGGGCTGTCTGCCGAGGTGGCCGACAAGCAGATGTGGTCCTGCCCCATCGCTTTGGCCAGGGTGGTCCAGATGTTGGCTTTCGGCTGGGGCACCAACCATCCAACGACTGAGAGACACAGGCTGAGCGATATCAGAACTCCGAGGGTTAGGTGGAATTTCCTCGGAGCGGGGAATCCGGTCTGGGTGGTTGCTATGTTAAAACTAAAAAACACTAAACACACAGTTATTCAGGGTAGGAACAGTAGGGGAAACTCCGCCCAATGATGTTGCCCCTGTTTCCTCTTCCGCCTCCACGCTGTGTCTGCCACCTGCGGACTGATGACTGGTTTGGATCCTGAGCCCTTAGGGACGTAGGGCCTCACCCACTTGGATGGAATCCACCTTGGTCCCGTGGGGGTGGACACGCAAGCGTATCCACGTCCCCACGTGACCAGGTCATGTGGCCCTTCCGTCCTTCCGGACTCAGGATCCCTGACCATGACTGGGGGCCTTTCTCGGATGGAGAACAAGGAGCTCGCCCTGAAGTGCCTTATGATTGGTGGATTGAGACCTTCAAAGGAACAGTTAAGAAAGTTGATGGTAAAAAGTGCCCTGGCCAGTCTGACCGCTGGTGTTTCTACTTTGAGGACCCTCTGCTGTTGATGTAGAACTCTATTGATGGTACCATGGGTCCTCTCAACCATGGCTTGACCTGTGGGGGAGTGGGGGATGCCGGTCTTGTGCTCCACCCCCCATTGCTGCAGGAAGCTGCAGAGCTCTCTGGACTTGTACGCCAGGCCGTTGTCAGTTTTGAGTTCCTTCGGGATGCCCAGGAAGGAGAAGGTGTGGATAAGGTGTTTAATGACATCCCCTGCCTTCTCCCCTGTGTGGGCAGAAGCGAACAGAGCTCCGGAGAATGTGTCGATAGACACATGTATATACTTTTGGCGGCCGAATTCAGGGAAATGAGTGACATCTGTTTGCCACACCTCACAGCTTCTCAGCCCCCAGGGGTTAACCCCTGCATGCAAGGTTGGTACAGCGTGCTGGGAGCAGGACGGACACGCGGCCACAATTGCCTTGGCCTGTTCCCGTGTTAGGTGGAAACGGCGAACAAGGCCAGGAGCATTCTGATGGAACAGTTGATGACTGAGTTTTGCCTGCTCAAAGATGTTCGGCAGGGGGGCCATCTCGGCAGGGGCAGCGAGGGCATCTGCCTTCCTGTTTCCCTCCGCGATGAACCCCGGCAATTCAGTGTGTGACCTAGTGTGCATCACAAAGAAAGGTTGCTCTCGGTGGGAGACTAAGTTAACTAATTTCGAGAGCAAATCGTACAATGCAATGTTGGACACCTCCTGAAGGATGGCCTGTTCCGCTCTGGACACCACCCCCGCTACATATGCGGAGTCTGTAACCAAATTGAAAGGTTCGGGAAACCTCTCAAAGGCCCTAACGACTGCGGCCAACTCAGCGACCTGAGGTGATCCTTCCACCTCAGCTACATCAGCCTCCCACTGCTGAGTTTGAGGGTCCTTCCAAGTCAGAACTGACTTGTGGGACCTTCCGGACGCGTCAGTGAAAACGGTTAAGGCTTTGAGTGGCCTTCTGCTGCGAACCTCTTTTAATGATAATACAAATTTGACGTCCTGATTAAAAATTTTGTGGGCAGGCCGATGAATTGAAATTTGCCCAGTAAAGGAATCCAGAGCGAACTGTAAAGCTTCATTTTCTTGAAGCAGGTGTTCCAACATTGACTTTGAAATTTGGCCCGATCTCAACCCGATTGGAATGTGAATACACACAAAGTCACAACCGGCCAATTCTCTGATCCGGAACCTTGCTTTCCGGATCAGCTCAGCCACCAACTCCTGCGGCCGGGTCATCCTTTTGGACCTCTGATGGCTCAGGAAGACCCACTCTATGATGGAGAGTGGATCTTTCCCGTCTCGGTCCTTTTTCGGGATGTCTTTCCACTGAAAGATCATCCCGTGGAGGTGCGGCAACTTTCCCAGTATAATAAATTTGAAAGGCAGCTCGGGGTCAAATCGATGAGCTTGCCTTGAGGACATAGCGTCCTGAATTCTTTCCAGAGCCTTTTTTGCTTCTGGGGTAAGGGCGCTAGGAGAACTAAGCTCCTCTCCCCTTTTCAATAAATTGAAAAGGGGGGCTAGGTCTTCGGTGGTCAAACCTAGCCAGGGCCTTACCCAATTCAAAGCCCCACACAGCTGGTGGACATCCGCGAGGGAACTTACCTTTGTTTTGATGGCCAATTTCTGCGGAACAATGGTCCGCTTGCCGATTTCCAGCCTGAGGTACTTCCAGGGTGGCATCCGTTGAACCTTCTCCTCCTGCAGCTCGAAACCTGCAGCAATCAATGCATTGATTGTCAGGTCAAGCGCATGTGTGAGCACATCGTCAGTCGGGGCGCACACCAGGACATCATCCATATAATGATGGATGATGGCCTGTCCCGCGGCTGCGCGGACAGGGGACAACAAGGAGGCAACATACCACTGGCAGATGACTGGGCTGTTTTTCATCCCCTGAGGGAGTACCCGCCAGTGATAGCGCTTCCTTGGGGCTTCTCGGTTGATGGTGGGAACCGAGAATGCAAAACGTGGGGCATCATCCGGGTGAAGAGGAATTTGGAAAAAGCAATCCTTTATATCAATGATAGCCAATTTCCAATTTTCGGGGAGCATAGTTGGGGAAGGCATTCCCGGTTGGAGAGATCCCATGTCCTCAATCACATTGTTAATTTGACGGAGGTCCTGGAGGAGGCGCCACTTGTCTTTCCCCGGCTTTTGGATCACAAAAACCAGAGAATTCCAAGGGCTATCTGTTTCTACAATGTGTCCTTTTTGTAACTGCTCCTCCACGAGCTCCTCGAGCGCTTTTAATTTTTGTTTAGAAAGCGGCCATTGCTCCACCCAAACTGGATTATCAGTGAGCCAATTAAGTTTTTTGGTGGGACGCTCTTCAATGGTCGCTGTGGAAATATCCACTGAGGGGTCGGGTATGTCAATCTTGACCCCCCATTGAGCCATGAGATCCCTTCCAAGCAAGGGTTCCTTATAACTTAAAACAAAAGGGCGGATATTTGCCAATTGCCCCTTTGGCCCCTTAATTTGTACCACGCTCTTTGACTGTCTTGCCAATTGAAGCCCTCCAACACCCTGGACGTGTCCAGCTACGTCCTGCAAAGCCCAATGTGATGGCCAATCTTGGGCTGGCACGATCGTCACATTTGCCCCGGTGTCCAAAACAGCTGTGATGTTCATTGTCTCCCCGCCCACCGTGAATTCGCATTCTACCCGGGGCCTTTCTTCAGTGATGGCTTGCACAGGGCAAGCCACCGGGACCGTTGATGTGTTCCTCGGTCCCCGGGTAGTGATGATCTGTGCGATTACTTGACCTTTTGGGAGGAAGGTTGGTGGATGGGTGCATCGCAGCCAGAGAACGAGACTCTCAGGGTTGTTGGTTAAAATCCCTGGGAGAATCTCGATCTCTTGCGGGGTGTACTTACAATCCCTGATGACAACAAGTTCCTTCCCTTGAACTGGCCAGGTGCTTTGTTCCTTTAGGTTTACCGACAGGAAGGTCCAATCCACGCTTTTCAGGTGCAAGGCTTTGGTGAGCTCCAACCTGAAAGGTTCCTCATTCGAAGATGTTATTAGAATATGTTTTGACAGGTCGTGGTCAGTTTTGAAAGTCTCGTCAGGTGTGTCACGTCCGGTAAGAATTTCATTTTCGGTTTTGGGCAGCGTATCATTGGCGCTTGTTCTTTCTTTCCCCCCTCCCACTGCCTGGTCCGCCCTATTTGTGTCACCGCGCCGGGCGGACCTGCCCTCCTCCCTCAGTTTAACTGACGGGAGTTGTCTCCCGTCCCTCCCACTCTCCCACTTCCTCCGCCTCCCCCTTTTTTCTTTTTTAACAGTTCGATGTCGTCCCTCAGTGGGCAATTATTGGCCCAGTGTCCCGGCTCCCAACAAATGATACACTTGTTTCTTTGGGGAGCATACGGCCTGCGAATGTGTTCTTGCTGGGTGCCAGATATTGCAGCTACTCTAGGTGTTGTTAATTTGGCGTCCCGGTCATTACCCTGCATGTAGGGGACCTTGAGTTGGCACACCCGGAGCATATCCTGGATGGTCGGAGGAGGGTCTAAAGGGAGACTAAGAATTGCAGTCCTGCACAAATTGTTCGCATTTGCGAACACCATCTCCCTTAGGATCCCTTCTCTCATGGCCACTTCTGATACTTGGACTTCAATTGCTCGGGTGAGCCGCTCCACAAACTTAGTAAAAGCTTCTTTGGTCCCCTGCACGATCTTATAATATGGAATGACTGGGCCATCTGGCACCATGCTGAAAAAGGCTGTGACCGCATGCTCCCTGATGGTCTGGAGGGCTTTGGTTGGGATGCTCGACGCCTGGTCTGTCGGATCTGTCCACCTTCCCTCACCCATGAGCTGTTCCAGGGTGAGGGCATTCCCATTTTCATCAATTGCAGTCTCTGGATCTGCGAGGAGACTCGGCAAGGCCTCCCTAAGCAGCTGTCTCCATGCTGCCTCCCATAGCTTGAACTCTGTGGAGTCCAGGAGGCAGGAGAACAGCTGCCTAAGGTCAGCTGGGATGACAACAGCAGCTTCGAGATCAGAACGGAGAAGGCCCCTAAAATAGGGGCTGTCCCGCCCATAATCCCGATGTGCCTTGCAGAGGTCTCTGATGGTGGCTTGAGAAAATGGGTGGAGGACTGCTCGAACATTGTGCCCTCCTCGGGAGCCCCTGTAGACAACTGGGGACACTGAGGGAACAGGGGAAGGCTGATGCATCCCTGCAGGCTCAGGCCCTGGCCCCGCCCCCTCTGGGCCCAGACCGTGGGAACCGAAGGGGGGAGCGTGGGAACCAGCAGGGGGAGCGTGGGAACCGGAAGCCCAGGAGGCAGGTCTTCCGGCTGGGAGCGTGGTTTGGGAACCCGATGATGTCATGTGGGCATTCCCATGGGAGGAGTAGCTGGGAGGAGCTGAGGGTGGAGTCCTTGAAGAGGGAGGAGACATGGGCAGAGTCTTTTGGGGGATAGGAGGGGCTGAGGAGAGGAAGGGGTTGGGCTTATCAAGGGCGGGAAGAAAGGGATTGAAGGAAGGAGGATAGGGGGATGGGGAGGACTGTGCCATGCGGTCTCCTCCATCTTGGGGATAGGGGGTAGGGGAGCCATTTTGTGGTGTGGAATCCTCAGCTAAACTAAATCGAACTCGGGGTCTGTTAACTGGGGAAAATGGGGAAGGGTGGAATTCTTGAGCAGCCCGGCCAGGGCTGACCGAGAAGCCCCGAGCAGTCTGGCTAGGACTGCCCGGGCGGGGGGATCTGGGGGTCCTTAAGGGGCCTGACCTGGCAGGCTGAACTCCTACTGCTCCCTTAAGGACTCCCTTCTGGGGACGAGGAGAAAGGGCAGGGGGACAAGGAGAACAGGGAGCAGTTTGTCTTGGGGCTGGCTGTTTCTGCACCTTCTTATTCATTTTTGTAACAGCAGCTGAAAGCTGCGAAGCCAAATTAAGAAATTTTGAAGCATGTTTGTCCCCTGAGAGAGCCAAATTATTAATTTTATTAATCACAGCTTGCCAAAATTTGGAGCTGTAAATTTGCTCCGGGGACGTGTGAGAGAAGTGCAGGAACACCCACCTGACAAACCTTTTGAGCTCGCCTTTTGAAATTTTTAATTGGGCAAGTTCAACAACAGAATTAAAACTATAATACAATCCTTTCTGAGCGGCTGAGAGGCTACCACCCATGTCTCTCACAATTCGTTTCTGCTGCTCACCGACTAACACCCAGGCAAAATCAAAATGAAACTTAAAACAAACCACGGGTTAAACCTCCTAAAACCGGGTAATTTTTCCCAAAACCAGTCCTGGGGAGCCGCAATGAAATTAAAATGCAGTGTCCTAAAACTCTCGGGAATCGCCGCCCGCCCGACTACTGCTTTTAACTTAAAATTTAAAAACGAAAGAGAAAGTAAAAGAATTCCGAGGTAAGTTTTCCGCGGGGGAATGGGGCAAACCACCACCCCCCCATGCCGCGCGGCTTGGAATCCCCCCCACTCCTGGGGGATCCCTTTCCAAAATAGTGTCTTCTTCCCGAAGCACCCTTCCCAAAAAGTAAGTGCCCTCACGAAGAGCAACTTACCCCCTCCTGGAACAAGACGAAACCTGGGGTTGTCGGTTTCAGCTGCCTGAAGTGGACCCGGTGGGTGCTCCGGGTTGATCACTTCTCCCCCGGGAGCGTGGTGAGAGCCGCTCCAGCAGGGGTAGCGGGGCGTCCAAAGATTTCTTCGGCTGTCCGACAGCCTAAATCCGTGCCGCGTGGTCTGCCTCATGTCCTGAGGGTGGGGGCCCCGCGCTGGACGCCAGACCGCTGTCACAGTGTCCAATTCGCGCTGACCCGCGCGACCACAGGCTAGCTCAGTTTCACTGTGGCAACGTGGTATGATCGGAGCGGCAGACGAAGCACGCTGCTTCCTCCCTGTGGGAACTTGGATCCCACCGTCAGCGACGGGCACGTTGATGACGTAAGCGACCTCGGCAGCTAATGAAAGGCGGACTCTCCCGAGCACGATGTAACGTAGGTTTATTGAGGCAGAGGGAGCGCGGGGCTCTGCACTCTGCACCTGCTGCCCAGGAGAGACCCTGAGGCCAGGCGTGCGGCAGTTTTTAAGGGGGGGGTGGAAACGGGGGTGGCGACAACCGGTCAGCCAGTCACAGGAATCGGAGGGTTAACCGGGGGTGTGAACCATAGAACTGGGGACCAACCACAAAATGATGGGAGGGGGTCTCCCGGGCCCCAGCCTATCACTCGACACCCCTCCCGGAGTTTTCTAGAAGCCAGGGAAGGGTCTCTGAGTGACAGACAGAGCGACCCCGAGGAGAGAGGGGGAGAGGTTGACAGCGACAGGTGCAGGGAAGGGATGAATGAGAGAAAACGTCTGGTTTTATGTGGTGGTGTGAGAATTGTTTTTATGAAGTTATTAAGTTATTTTTGTAAGATTTAAAGTTATTTTTATAATGGTTTAGTTCACTGTATACCCCTGTGTTCGGCATTGGTTTTCCCTTCTGCATTGGTTGTTTTGTCTACTGTAAACCCAGACGTTTTCTGTCATTCATCCCTTCCCTGCACCTGTCGCTGTCAATCCCCCACCCCCCTCCTCGTGGTCGCCTGCCTGCCACTCAGAGACCCTTCCCTGGCTTCTAGAATCCTCCGGGAAGTGTGCCGAGTGATAGGCTGGGGCCTGGGAGACCCCCTCCCCTCATTTTGTGGTTGGTCCCCAGTTCCATGGTTCACACCCCCGGTTAACCCCCCGATTCCTGTGACTGGCTGACCGGTTGTCGCCACCCCTGTTTCCACCCACCCTTAAAACCTGCCGCACGCCTGGCCTCGGGGTCTCTTCTGGGTGGTGGGTCAGAGAGTGCTGAGCCCCGTGCTGCCTCTCCCCCTGAATAAAATCCTGTTTAACTGAGCCCAGAGGAGTCCGCCTTTTGATTAGCTGCCGTGGGTTGCATTTGCCATCTGCTGTCCGTCGCTGAGAGGGGAACCAAGACCCCACAGGGAGGAGGTGGCTCGCCCGGCTTGCCACCCCGACCTCATACGTTGCCGCGGTGCACGAGACTGAGCTAGCCCGTGGCCGCGCTCATCAGCGCGAGGAACAGCACCGTGACAGCGGTTTGGCGTCTATCGTGGGGCACCCCCCCGGTCACAAGGTGGACCTCGCGGCATGGACTGAGGCTGCAAGAGCCTGAAGAAAAGTCCCTGGACGCCCCGCTACCCTTGGTCGAGCGGCTTCGTAAGATCACGCTCCCAAGGGACGAAGAGGACAGCCTGAAGCGCCCAGCAGGTCCTCTTCAGGCAGCTGATCTCGAGACCCCAGGCTTCATCGCATCCCAGGAGGGGGTAAGCCTTCTTCGTGAGGGGGCTTACTTTCGGAGGGTGCTCCCGGTGTGGAGACCCTAATTTCGGGAGGGATCTTCCAGGAGTGGGGGGGATCTCAGGCTGCGCAGCTCGGGGGGGTGGTGGTTAGCCTCATCCCCCTGCGGGTTACTCTCCTCGGGGTGCTCTTTTGTTCTTTTTCGTTTTGTAAACTTTAAGTTTCGGGCAGTTGTCTTTTGGGTGGAAGTGTCCACAGGGGTTTTAGACACTGCGATTTTATTTTTCGGTGCGGACCCCCCCGGGTTTGGGTTTCAGGTTTTGCCCGGTTTTAGGGGAGTGACCTCCGCGTTCGTTTTCTGTTAAGTTTGCTTTTGTCTGGGTGTCATCGGGTGGGCAGCAGGCAAGGGGGATTTGTTCGGGTTGAGGTGTCCCCGAGCCCCTGATTTTGGTTTTTCGGTTTCGGAGAGATGGGCGCAAAACTCTCCGCTGCCCAAAAAGGTGTGTATCATAGTTTTAAGTCGGTTGTGGAGCTCGCCCAGTTAAAGGTTTCGAGGGGCGAGCTCAAGGGGTTTGTGAGGTGGCTTTTCCTGCACTTCCCTCATGTGTCCCCAGAGCAAGTGTACAGCCCCAAGTTTTGGACGGTTGTACAAAACAAAATCCATAATTTGGCACTCTCAGGGGACAAACAAGCCTCCAAATTCCTCAATTTGGCTTTGCAGCTTTCAGCTGCTGTTACACAAATGAATAGGAAAGTGCAGAAACAGCCACGTCCAAGACAACCTGCCTTTTGTTCTTCATGTCCCTCTGTCCCTTCTCCTTGTCCCCAGAAGGGAATTCTGAAGGGAGCAGCAGGACCCCAACCTGCTGGCTCAGGCTCCCCCAGGAATTCTCAACCCCCCCGCCCAGGCAGTCCTAGCCAGACTGCTTGGGGCTTCTTGGGCAGCCCTGGCTGGGCTGCTCAAGAATTCCACCCTTCCCCATCTTCCCCAGTTAATAAACCTCGTGTCAGATTTAGTCTAGCTGAGACTCCCCAACCACAAAATGGCTCCCCTACCCCTTATCCCCAAGATGGAGGAGACCGCATGGCACGGTTCTCCCCATCCCCCTCTTCCTCTTCTCTAAATCCTTTTCTTCCCGCCCCAAACTCTTCCAACCCCTTCCTTTCCTATACTCCTCCCCTTCTGTCCTGGTTTGGGACAAATTTGGGAGAAAGCCCCTGTATAGGATCCCTCTAAGGAAGCAAACCCAAGTGGCCCCTCCCTCCAACCAGTCCGGAAAAAAAAAAACAACCTTTGGAGAAAAGTGGAAAAAACTATTTTACTAAACAAATGAAGTGCATACAAGTATAAAGAATGAATAATATGAAACAATAAAACCTCTCCTTCTGAAGTGAGATGGCAAATTGAGAAAGTCCTTGCCGTGGGTGTAGCTCGGCTCTCTCTCTCAGTGCCTCTCCTCAGTCCCAGTCTCTCCGGCGCTGCTGGAAAATGCCGAGGTCCAGGCCCCGGTGGGCCGCAGGTGCAGCCCCCAGTGCTCCCCTGGGTTTTCAGTCTAGAGCAGGTTTAAACAGTTCCAAGAAAAAGGGAAAAAAAACCAGTCCAGGGAACTTCTCTGCCCTAGCTAGCTGAAACTAACTAAAAGCAAAACAAGATCTCTGTCCTGCAGTCTCTCCAAGCCTCCGCCGAACACGCTGTCCACAGAAGAATGTGGAGGAGTCAGGCAGTTTTCTCAAAACAAACTCCGCGCTTCTCCTTGCTCTTAGAACCAGTCTTAAAGGCACAGGACTCAATATACAACACAAACAGAACAGATGACTGGGGATACAGGCATCATAAAGTTACCCTAGGACACCTTCATAAAAGGGCTCCACCCATGCCTTCTCCCTCACCGAAAACTCCACCCTCGGCTCCTCCCAGTTACTCCCCTCATGGGAACACCCACTTTACATCATCAGGTTCCCAAACCACGCTCCCTGCCGGAAGACCTGCCTCCTGGGCTTCCGGTTCCCACGCTCCCCCTGCTGGTTCCCACGCTCCCCCTTCCGGTTCCCACGGTCTGGGCCCGGAGGGGGCGGGGCCAGGGCCTGAGCCTGCAGGGATGCATCAGCCTTCCCCTGTTCCTTCGGTATCCCCAGTCGTTTATAAGGGCTCCCGAGGAGGGCAGCGGGTCCGAGCGATCCATCACCCGTTCCCCCAGTCCACCATCCGGGATCTGTGCAAGGCCCATCGAGATTATGGGCGGGACAGCCCCTATTTCAGGGGTTTGCTCCGTTCAGATCTCGATGCCGCTGTTGTTATTCCTGCGGACCTGAAGCAGCTGTTCTCCTGCCTGCTTGACTCAACAGAGTTCAAACTGTGGGTAGCGGCATGGAGGCAGCAACTCAGGGAGGCCTTGCCCAGTCTCCTCCGAGACCCGGAGACTGCGGTGGACGACAACGGGAACCCCCTCACTTTAGAACACCTTATGGGTGAGGGGAGATGGGCCGACCCATCGGACCAAACCTCAGATATCCCCATCAAAGCCCTCCAGATTGCCAGGGAGCATGCGGTCTCCGCATTTTTTGGAATGGTGCCAGACGGCCCGGTCGTACCCTATTACAAGATCATGCAGGGGGCCAAGGAAAGTTTCACCAAGTTCGTCGAGCGGCTCACCCGAATAATCGAGGTGCAAGTAACGGAAGTGGCGGTAAGGGATGGGATCTTGAGGGAGATGGTGTTTGCAAATGCAAATAACATGTGCCGGAGTGCAATTTTGAGTCTCCCTCTGGACCCCCCCTCCGACCCTTCCAGATATGCTCAGGGTGTGTCAGCTAAAGGTCCCCTACATGCAGGGAAACGACTGGGAAGGGAAATCAATAACACCGAGAGTTTCAGCAGTGTCTGGCACCCAAGGACCGACACGCGGACCGTATGTGCCCCAGAAGAACCGGTGTCTAATCTGCCGGGAGCCCGGGCACTGGGTGAACACCTGCCCACTGCGGGATGCCGTTGAAGCTTTGAAAAAGAAAAGGGGGGAAGGCGGGGGGAGTGGGAACAGGGGAGGGTCGGGAGATAGCTCCCGACAGTTAAACTAAGGGGGGAGCGCAGGTCCGCCCGGCGCGAAGATAGAAATAGGGCGGACCGAGCAGTGGGGGAGGGGGAAGAAACATCTAGCACCAATGATACACTGCCTTTCACTGAGACAGACAATAATACCAGACGTGACATACCAGATTTGACATACAGTACTGACCATGACCTTTCAAAGCCAATTTTAGTAACATCATCAAGGCATGAACCTTATCGGCTGCGGCTCACCGAAGCGCTCCATCTGAGGACGGCGGATTGGACCTTCCTTTCCATAAACACCAAAGAACAAGGAGCCTGGCCAGTCCAAGGAAAGGAGCTTGTCATCATGGGGGACTGTAAGTACACCCCGCAAGAGGTCGAGATTCTTCCAGGGGTTCTCGTCAACGACCCCGGAGATCTCGTCCTCTGGCTGCGCTGCACCCATCCACCCACATTTATTCCTAAGGGACAGGTGATCGCACAAATCATCCCTACCCGGGGACCGAACAACACCCCAGTGGCTTGCCCTGTGCAAGCCATCACTGAAGAAAGGCCCCGGGTGGACTGCGAGTTCAGGGTGGGTGGGGAAACCCTAAACATCAGAGGCCTTTTGGACACGGGGGAGAATGTGACGGTCGTGCCAGCGAAAGATTGGCCGTCACATTGGGCTCTGCAGGACGTGGCTGGACACGTTCAAGGTGTCGGAGGGTTGCAATTGGCAAGACAATCCAGGAGCATAGTGCAAATTAAGGGGCCAAAAGGACAATTGGCTAACATCCATCCTTTTGTTTTAGATTACAAGGAACCTCTGCTTGGCAGAGATCTCATGTCGCAATGGGGGGGTCAAAATTGACATACCCGACCCCTCAGTGGAGATTTCCGCAGCGTCCATTGACGAGCGTCCCACCAAGAAACTTAATTGGCTGACGAACGAACCAGTTTGGGTGGAGCAATGGCCGCTTTCAAAACCTAAATTAAAAGCGCTCGAGGAGCTCGTGAAGGAGCAGTTGGCCAAGGGCCACATCGTAGAAACCAACAGCCCTTGGAATTCCCCAGTTTTTGTGATTCAAAAGCCAGGGAAGGACAAGTGGCGGCTCCTTCAGGACCTCCGCCAAATTAATAATGTCATCGAGGACATGGGGTCTCTCCAACCTGGGATGCCTTCCCCAACTATGCTCCCCCAAAATTGGCAATTGGCTGTTATAGATATAAAGGATTGCTTTTTTCCAAATTCCTCTGCACCCTGACGATGCCCCACGTTTTGCTTTCTCGGTGCCCACCATCAACCGGGAAGCCCCGAGGAGACGCTATCACTGGTGAGTTCTCCCGCAAGGGATGAAGAACTCACCTGTTATCTGCCAGTGGTATGTGGCCTCCTTGCTGTCCCCTGTCCGCGCAGCCGCGGGACAGGCCATCATCTACCACTACATGGATGATGTCCTGGTGTGCGCCCCGAATGATGACATGCTTTCCCATGTGCTTGGTCTGACAGTTGATGCACTGGTTGCTGCAGGGTTTGAGCTACAGGAAGAAAAGGTTCAGCGGATGCCGCCCTGGAAATACCTCGGGCTCAAGATCGGGAAGCGGACCATTGTGCCGCAAAAATTGGCGATTAAAACAAAAGTAAGTTCCCTCGCGGATGTCCATCAACTGTGTGGGGCTTTGAACTGGGTAAGGCCCTGGCTGGGTCTGACCACTAACGACCTAGCCCCCCTTTTCAATTTATTGAAAGGGGGAGAGGAGCTGAGTTCTCCTAGGGTCCTTACCCCTGAGGCGGAGAAGGCACTGGAAAAGGTCCAGGATGCAATGTCAAAGAGGCAAGCTCACCGATTCGACCCGGAGCTTCCTTTCAAATTTATCATCATGGGAAAGTTGCCGCACCTCCATGGGATGATCTTCCAATGGAGGAACATCCCAAAGAAGGACCGAGAAGGGAATGATCCGCTCTCAGTCATAGAGTGGGTCTTCCTGAGTCATCAACGGTCCAAGAGGATGACCCGGCCACAAGAGTTGGTGGCAGAGCTGATCCGGAAAGCGAGATTCCGGATCAGAGAATTGGCCGGCGGTGACTTCGAATGTATTCACCTCCCAATTGGTTTAAGATCGGGCCAAATTTCTAAAGCTATGTTGGAACACTTGCTTCAGGAAAACGAAGCACTCCAATTCGCCCTGGATTCCTTCACTGGGCAAATTTCTATTCATCGGCCTGCCCACAAAATTTTCAATTCGGAAGTTAAATTTGTTTTATCTCTGAAAGAGGTTCGCAGTAGGAGGCCCCTCAAGGCTCTAACCGTTTTTACAGATGCGTCCGGAAGGTCCCACAAGTCAGTTCTGACTTGGAAGGACCCTCAAACTCAGCAGTGGGAGGCTGATATTGCCGAGGTGGAAGGATCACCTCAAGTCGCTGAGTTGGCCACTGTCGTTAGGGCATTTGAGCGGTTTCCCGAACCCTTTAATCTGGTCACAGACTCCGCCTATGTGGCGGGGGTGGTATCCAGAGCAGATCAGGCGATTTTACAGGAGGTGTCCAACATAGCACTTTATGACTTGCTCTCGAAATTAGTTAGATTGGTCTCCCACCGAGAGCAACCCTATTTTGTGATGCATACGAGATCACACACTGATTTGCCAGGGTTCATCACAGAGGGGAACAGGAAGGCTGATGCCCTTGCTGCCCCCGCTGAGATGGCCCCCCTGCCAAACATCTTTATGCAGGCAAAACTCAGCCACCAGCTCTTCCACCAAAACGCGCCTGGCCTTGTTCGCCGTTTCCACCTTACGCGGGAACAGGCCAGAGCGATCGTGGCCGCGTGTTCATCGTGCTCCCAGCAGGCTGTTCCAACTCTACATGCAGGGGTTAATCCCCAAGGGCTGCGGAGCTGTGAGGTGTGGCAAACAGATGTCACACATTTCCCACAATTCGGACGACAAAAATACATACATGTGTCAGTGGATACCTTTTCTGGAGCAGTGTTCACCTCTGCCCACACAGGGGAGAAGGCCGGGGATGCCATAAAACACCTCATCCACGCCTTCTCCTTCATGGGCATTCCGAGAGAACTGAAAACTGATAACAGCCCGGCGTATAAATCCAGGGAGCTTCGTAGCTTCCTGCAGCAATGGGGGGTGGAGCACAAGACCGGCATCCCCCACTCCCCCACAGGCCAAGCCATGGTTGAGAGGACCCATGGGACCATCAAGCGTGTACTGCATCAGCAGCAGAGGGTCCTCAAGACAGAGTCACCATCGGTCAGGCTGGCCAGAGCTTTGTTTACCATTAACTTCCTGAATTGTTCTTACGAAGGTCTCAATCCGCCCATTGTCCGACACTTCGGCGTGAGCTCGCTGTTCAGAGTCAAAGAACGACCGCAGGTCATGGTCAGAGATCCTGGGTCTGGAGGGACAGAAGGGCCACACGATCTGGTCACGTGGGGACGTGGGTACGCCTGCGTGTCCACCCCCACGGGACCAAAATGGATTCCAGCAAAGTGGGTGAGGCCCTATGTTCCCAAAAGCCCGGGATCTGGCAAAACCAGTAGTCTGCAAGTCACCATGGCAGCGTGGAGGCGGAAAAGGAAAACACCAAATGAGGAGAGCTGAACATCAGCTCCGGGCGGAGCCATCCCTTTCCCTGCTGTTGTCAAATTTAAGTAATGTATTTGTTTAGTGTCTTTCAGTTTTTCATAACAGCAAGCCGAGCCGGATTCCCCGCTCCGAGGAGGTTCCACCTAGCCCTCGGAGCCTTGGCAACGCTCAGCCTGAGTCTCCCAGTCGTTGGATGGCTGGTCCACCAACCGAACAACTACACCGCCATCCAACAAGTGACCAACATCAAAAGGGAGACCAAGGACTGGCTGGGCGGACTGTCTTCTAATTGGGGAATCTCCGGTTGGGCTTCATCTATGATAAAACTGGGTTGCTGTGTTTGTTTGTTACTTGTTATCCTTGCTTTCAGACTTTTAAAAAGGATATTGTATAATTTAATTTCTGCCACCACACACTCCCCCTCAGTCAACGATGTCATCGTGCTGACTGAGGAGAACCATGAGGAGGAAGGACTGGAGTTGGAAGAGGTGCTGGAGGGGACCCCAGAAGACGAAGAAAGAAATCCGGATGAAGAAGAGCATAGACTGGAGTACCCAACGCAGCATCACTGACCTCCCTCCTCCGTTCCAGTCCCACTCCTCTTGAAAAAACAAAAAAGGGGGAGATGTGGTGGTGTGAGAATTGTTTTTATGAAGTTATTAAGTTATTTTTGTAAGATTTAAAGTTATTTTTATAATGGTTTAGTTCACTGTATACCCCTGTGTTCGGCATTGGTTTTCCCTTCTGCATCGGTTGTTTTGTCTATTGTAAAACCCGACGTTTTCTGTCATTCATCCCTTCCCTGCACCTGTCGCTGTCAATCCCCCCCCCCCTCCTCGTGGTTGCCTGCCTGCCACTCGGAGACCCTTCCCTGGCTTCTAGAAAACTCCGGGAAGGGTGTCGAGTGATAGGCTGGGGCCCGGGAGACCCCCTCCCCTCATTTTGTGGTTGGTCCCCAGTTCTATGGTTCACACCCCCAGTTAACCCCCCGATCCCTGTGACTGGCTGACCGGTTGTCGCCACCCCTGTTTCCACCCACCCTTAAAACCTGCCGCATGCCTGGCCTTGGGGTCTCTTCTGGGCGGTGGGTCAGAGAGTGCTGAGCCCCGTGCTGCCTCTCCCCCTGAATAAAATCCTGTTTAACTAAGCCCAGAGGAGTCCGCCTTTTGATTGGCTGCCGTGGGTTGCATTTGCCATCTGCTGTCCGTCGCTGAGAGGGGAACCAAGACCCCACAGGGAGGAGGTGGCTCGCCCGGCTTGCCACCCCGACCTCATACGTTGCCGCGGTGCACGAGACTGAGCTAGCCCGTGGCCGCGCTCATCAGCGCGAGGAACAGCACCGCGACAGTTTTACAGTAGACAAAACAACCAATGCAGAAGGGAAAACCAATGCAGAACACAGGGGTATACAGTGGACTCAGCCATTATAAAATAACTTAAAAATCTTACAAAAATAACTTAATAACTTAATAAAACCAATTCTCACACCACCACACCCCACATCAGAGGAGCAGCTTCCAAACCCACAAGGCCCCAGAGGCTGCAGTTTTTGGGTGCTGATGCAGCACTGGCTGGCAGCCCAAACATCCCTCACTGCTGGCTCCCACCACTGCAGCCCCGGGAGCTGCTGAGCGATCCCACCCCTGTGCCTGGCACCCACAGCTTCCCACTGGGAGAGGGGCCAGCCTGTGCCCCTCCCCACAGCTTGGCTGCACCGAGGCTCCCCTCATCCAGGTGGGTTAGGGAAGCCTTGGTCCTTTCCTCCCCATCCCACTCCTGGGTGTAGGTTCCCCCTGGATCTCCAGTGCCCCGACCTCCTGAGGAGGTTTCCTGGGATGATCTTCCCTCTCTAATGGGATTTGCTGCTCCAGTGCCCTCTCCATCTGTGTGGTCCTAATCCACAGGCAGGAGGAACTGGAACTCTCCAGGTTCAGAAGGAGAACCCCTGAGGTGGGACAGAAGGGAGGGGTTAGGCCAGCACAGCCCATGGGAGCGCTCAGAGGAGGCAAAGGGGGTTGATGTCCCCAAAGCATCACTGTTGCCTGTTCTGCAGCCAGGGAGGTGTCCAGCAGTGTGGGAGCTGCAGGATTCCATGGAATAACCTGGAGCACAGTCCCAGCACTGGGAGCTTCCCAGTCCATGCATGCTATTGAATGGAGGGGTTGGCACGACCCTCCCCTCCCTTCCAATATAAAAACGCCATCCATCCATCCATCCATCCATCCATCCATCCATCCATCCGACTGGTCCCCAACCCTTTGGAACAGCTCTTCAGCACCAAGGGCATTTGGATGGAGTCCATGAGAAGCATTTGCTCCTTCCATTTAGCACTGCTGTCCAAGGAAATGGTATTTCCTGGGATCCTGATGCATTTCTATCCTGGCTTCAGTTTTTATTCTGAGACTCCAGTTTCCCACCTGCAGAAGGGCTGACAGTTTATCTCACCCTTAGTCAGAACTGCTGATTAAAGCAGAAAATATGATGGGTCTTAAACCTTCAGGTGCATCCCAGCTCTTGTCTGCTCCTCCCTCTCTTGTGCTGGGAGATGGATGGCTCTGACTGATCCCACTGGCCTGAGAGATTCTGGATCCCAGGGTCATTCCTGGGGCAGAGCTGAGTGTTGGAGCTTCAGGAAGGGGATATTCAGTGGGGGATAAGCTGCCCCCAGAACTGAGGGAGACCAGTGGGAAGGAATGAAGGGATAACAGGACAGTGATGGCACTTTGGGAGCAGAGGGTGGATGAGGGTGGAAGGGTGTTGGAGTCCAGGGCATTCCTTTGGTTGCCCTGGAGGGTCAGGGACCTGGGCAGGGGGGTCTGGGACCCCAGCCCAGAGCTCAGAGAGACACTGGCTTTGATTTCAGTCTATGGGAAAAACTTCCTACACTGAGAGAAGGTTTACAGGCCACAAGAATGTGAGAAATAGTAGTTTAGCTTATCACAGAATGAGAAAATAGTCGTTTTAGGTTCCTAGCATTGAAGTGAATGGGGACAAGATGGAGAATCTGGGGCGTTGTCTCCTTCTTCTTCTCCTTCTCCTTCTCCTTCCCTCACTCCATTGCTGCATGGACGTGGCACAAAGTAGTTAGTGAGGATTGGGTCAAAGTAAAGATGACCTTTTTAGTAATAGTGATAGACATTGGTAAGAAATAGTAAACAAGAAATACGTAGTAATTAGTATAAAAGATAAGGACAGCCCAGCTCGGGGGGAGACGTGAGGAATCCATGCAGCTGCGAACATCTTGTCGGACTCCGAGAAAATTGTAAGATAAGAAACAATAAACGAAGTATGCAACCTTGAAAAATCTAAACCTGAGAACTCCGTCTCTTCCTTCGGCTCGGCTCGGAGCTGTGCAGGGGAGCAAGGACCCTGAAACCACCTCAATGTTGGGGTAAGACCCCGACATCTGGCGTCCCTGGGTGGGCAGAAACATCTGGCGTCCCTGAGTGTGCAGAAACATTTGGCGTCCCTGTGAGTGGACAGAAACATCTGGCGTCCCTGAGAGTGGACGGAAACATCTGCCGTCCCTGGGTGTGCAGAAACATCTGGCGTCCCTGACTGGGCAGAAACATCTGACGTCCCTGACTGAGTGAGAAGAAACACCTGCTGACCCAGGTCGGACGACATCTGACTTTCCTGACTGGCACTCCTGAAAAGGAACACTGAAAAGGGTCGCAGCAACCTCTGCAGAAACATCAAAAAGCTCCCAGAACATCAAACAGCCAAGCCAACAACTCTGGAGAAGAAACACCTGTCTGGCCAGAACACCAGCTCACTTCAGTTCGTTCCAGACGACGGCTTTCCACTGAAGGGAGATGTCAGGAGTGTGCAGTGCTTCCTGGGCAGGAGGAGCTCAGGGACAGGGAATGGCCAGGAGTCCCAGAGGAAGAGGAGGCAAAGCAGTCAGGGAATGGGCAGCTGAGGCAAAATGAGGTGATATCCAGGTGACATCTTGGAAGTCTAGGTCTTGTCCTGACTTTTCCATGCCCTGGGATTTCTCTGCAGGTGTCCCCAGGAGGACATCTCTGCTGGAATCTCTACAGAAGGAAGGGCAGTGCAGAGGCAGAGGTGTACCTGGAGTCAGAAAGGCTCTGAGGAAGGTGTGGGAGAGGCTGGCTGAGAGGAGAGCAGTTTGGCTGCCTCCATGGAAAAATACCTGGTCTGTTTTGTTTCCCAGATATGTGATGAAGGATAAGGATTTAGGAGAGAGGGAGAGAGAGCTGCAGTTAATCCACTGATTGACCTGAGGAGAGATAGGCCAGGGCTCAGCCAAGGCAGAAGAGCAGGACAGGGAAGTCAGAATCCCAGCCCAAGAGCAGCAGGACACAGGGACAGCTCAGCCCTGTCCAGGTGTGGATGCAGAGCCGGAGACCATGGAGCAGCCAAAGGGCAAGGTCGGGAATGCCACAGGAAGGTGAAGGAGCTGGAGAAACAGGAGAGAGACAAGATGAAACAGCCTGCTATGCTGGGATGGTTGGATGATCCCTGGCCATGGGGATACAAACCTTCCCGTGAAGATTCCGGGCTGGGTGACAATGACACCTGTGGGATTGCTCGTCTCATAGCAATAGAGACAGGGCAAACCCCAGCTCCACAACTCCATCTGATTTGGGATGGATTTGGAACAAGACCTGAACTTGAAGGACTGGGATCGAGCAAGGAGGGGTGAGAGGCTGAACTTGCTGAGTGTCCTGGGAGCATCCTGCCAAAATCCACCTCTTCCTCCCTTGTTCCCTGGGGGTATCTGTGTTTGGACAACAAAAAAATAACATGTAAAGATCCCCTCCTAAATCAACTTCTCATCCCCGTGTTTAAAGCTCTTGTTCCCCTCCTGTTGCTGAGCACCTTGGTGGCCCTGAGTGCCAGCTGTGCCCATGTGCTGCCCTGGAGCTCCTTGGTATGGGGGTTTTTCAGGGATTCATCCGTGTGCCTCCATGTGGGAGCTGGTGGTGTCACCTGTGCGTTCCCCCACACATGGTTCTGCTTTGGAAAGGATCATTCCCGTGGATTTCCCATTGGGCAGAGCAGGAATCTGCTCCTCTCCCCCATGGCAGCGAATTATGCTTTGCATTAGCCCAGCCCAATTACGACTTCAAAGTTCTCAGGTTCAGCCCCTCCCCGGTTCGGGGTGCACGTGGCTGAAAGGGTCCTCAGTTTTTTGGGTCACTGGGAAGGCGAGGAACCGCTTCCCATCTGTGACTGTGTGGGATTTTTGCGTTTGAGAGATTTAACCTGACTTTAATTTGAGGTGAAACGTCTGATATTTTTGATAGTAATACCATGGCAAAGGGAGGGCGGGGACTGAGGGTTCCCCCTCGCTCCAACTGGTCTCTGTTAGCGATTCCTGGTATGCAGGAGTGGGCAGACAATCCTGGGAAGCCTAATCAGATCGGGAGCTGCGGAGCAGGGGCAGCGGGATTGGGTGTCTGCGAGAAACCAAATTGCTCCCAACTCATTTTCCTCCTGGCCTCTATCCATGCCGAGCCTCCCCCGAGCAGGATCGGGGTGGGCTCTGCTCCAGCTTCTCAAAGCTCCCAACGCCAGCTTTGCCCTTTTTTTCCAAATGCCAGAGAAGTGCCTTCCTGACCCTCTATGTAAATTAGGAGCAAACAAAGCATTTGCCATTTATACCTCACTGAGTTCATTAAAAGGCGGTGGGGTTTGTGCTGTGCACATGATTTAGCTCAGTGCTCTTGGAAAAATGCTGGGTCTGGACCCAAGATACTTCCTTGGTCTTCCTAGGTGAGTCCTTTTAATCCAACATCAGGGCAAAAAGAGCTGGAAAATATCTTTGGAGCCCCCCTGGCTGATCCCAGCCCTGCCATGGGGACCACCACAGTCCAGAAAGGAGATGGGCTTCGGTCTCCCAAGGGTCAAACAACAGTAGCTGGGAAAATAATTGCAAGATGTGGAATTAAAGCTTCCTTGCTGCTCAGACCCTACTTTAAACTCCACTGATGTCTTTTAAGCAAATGTTACTTAAAGGAACATTCTATTATCGCAAATCGGATTTCCTGGTTGGGGCAGACATGGCCAATGAGGCAGGGATTTTGAGGCAGATCCTGAGATAAGGAGTGACCTTCCTCCCTCACCTATGCTCCGAAGCAGGGTTTGGATGTCACAGGTATTAAGGAAATCTCCTTTCCACAGAGGGAATGGCTGGGGATGGAGGTGTTTGGCCATTCATTCCAGGGCACAGGATATGGATGGAGAGAGGCCAAAAGTGACAGTGACTACGGTGATGGAGGAGGTGGGGACCAGACACTCAGACCAAATGCTGGGATGGAGTTCCAGGGATTGGCAAAAGTGTCCAGCCTGTGAAGCAGGAATTCATGGAGCTGCTTCCTGGCTCAGGCAATAAATGGAGCTGGGTTGCCATAATCTGCATTAGATTTAAATGAAACAATAAATGTTTGAGTTTATTGATGCCAGACTGCAGCCAACTCCAGCTGAAGTCACTAATGGATTCATGCACAAGGAGAGACCAAAGGGCTCAGGGAGGGAGCTGGGGGATGGGGACAGGGTCAGAGCCTGCACCAGAGTCCTGCTCCTGGGTTAGAAACCTTTCCTAAGGAGAAGTCTGACCCAGAAAAACAACCCTGGAGAGGAGCTTCAGTCCCAGCTCAGGAGAAAGGTGGCCACATCCCCAGAGAAGAGTTGCCATGTCCCACAAGAAGTGGCCATGCTATTGGAAAAGGCACCCATGTGCTGGGATTAGGATGGCAGTGTGCCAGGAGAAGTGTGCTGTGGAGGCCCAGGGGCCTGCCACCAGGGCAGTTATGCCTCAACCCTGGAGGGACCAATGCAAACAGGCAGAAACACCCCTCTAGGTTATGGTGAGAAAAGCCTCCCTCCCATGGGCCTTTGCAGCCACATGATAATATCTTTTAAGTTCTGTTATATTATTGGTTAGTTAGTTGATGTCACCCCTGTTCAGCCCTTGTTCACCATGTATGTACCCTTTCCAGAATATTCTTGCCTTCCTTAACCCCCATTGGCTTAATTTTGCTGCAGTACTCCACCCGTTACCCTGTTGGTGTCGTTCCCCCCCCCCCCCCCGCCCCGTTCCTAGTTACCCCCCTGCACCACTTCCCTTTATCCCTATTGGCCCTTGACCCTCAGATCTGCCCCTTTTTGTTGGAGTCCAGGGCATTCATTTGACTGCGATTGTTTTCTCACTACGAGTCAATTCACAGACGAGAATTGGTCTGTCTCGGCCTATGTGTTTCACCCATGAGGCATGAACCTCCACGTGCTCACCTGAAGGAGAATCTTGTTCCCAGAGCACTGGCATGACTTGTTCTGCAGCATAGGGTGGCAATGCAATCGCCCTGGCAATCGAGGTGTTCTGAGGAATGATCAATGGAGGTTGATGAGGCTTCACTAAAACTGCCAACTCATCATTGTGATCTGCTGAAATGACAGAAGGGTAAATAACAAGTCCCAAAATACTGCTCCTGTCTTTACCTATGATTAAAAAGTCCTGTCTCTTCCACAAAGTTCCAGTGACACCAGTGGGTATCACTGCGTGATTGTCATCTAAAAAACATATCATTTTGGAAGTTGCCAAGTCACATTGCGCCCCTGGTGGAAGCAACTCTGGATCGCAGGGGATTCTGCTGATTGTCCTGCTGAGAGCACTGGACTGTCATTCCCCGATGATTGTCCCTGTTGCGGAGCCTGAGTCATCGCCATTACTTGTGTCGTCGCACACTGACGACTCGCGCTCTTTTTGAAGTTTCCCGACTGAGTTCTTCCATTCGCATTGTTTCTTGCAGGGCGATGGCTTGCTTGATGTTTCCTTTTCCCACATGTTGGACAAGCATCTGATGAGCCTGCACTCTTCGTAACTTGTGGGCAGTCCTTCTTGAAATGCCCTTGTTTGCCACACTTGTAGCATTGTCTTTGTTGAAAATTCGCGAATGCATCTTTGACAGCCTTTTCCACTTGATCTCCCAAAACAGTTGCGACGTGCTGCGGTGTCCCCACCTTGCTGCATGCCTCTATCATTTCTGCCATAGAGGGTTGGCTTGGCATCGCACTGATGACACGTTTGCATTCTGGATTGGCATTCGCAAATGCAAGACACCGAATCAAATGTGGTTTCACCCCCTCATCACTGACTTGCCTGTCCACTGCTTGCGTGAGACAATCCATGAATGAGGTGAAAGATTCTGAAGGACTTTGCTTTATGTCTGTGTAACTACTTTCTGTAATTCCTGTCGGTGGAATTTGCACCATTGCCTTTCTGGCTGCATTCTTGATGTCTGTCAACACTTCTCGAGGAAAAAGTCTGGCTTGTCGTGCTGGACTGTCAAGTGGTGGACCGCCGGCCAATTGTGCAAGGGTGAGACCTGCATTCGCTCCCCCCTGATATTTGTCTCTGAGCTCATTAAGAGCTTTTCTCCATTTTGCTTCCCAGATGACGAACTGTGAGTCAGTGAGGATCATTGAAGCAAGGGATTTGAGGTCAAATGGTGTTAAATCATATATATTAAATGTCCCTTTTAAAAGTTGTTTGAAGTATGGAGACCCCAATCCATTATCACGAACGGCTTTCATCAGATCCTTGACGACTTCATGATCCAATCGCTCCTATCTTGGGTTTGCATCTTGTGCATCATAAGTCACTGGCATTGCCACACTTTTTGAACCCATTTGAAGCGTCTCCCCTTTCAATGCATGCTTTCTTATTTCAGTCCAGTCTGTTGCAAGAAATTCCCATGCACCAGGAACCTGTGTCTTGTCCGACACTGGAATTGATTGCTGTGTTTGCAGCTTCACTGCTGCTTCATCCTTTCCAGGATCTACCTGTTTTTGAGCCTGCACCTCATCTTGTTTTGTTTCCTTTTCCTTTTCTAGAAGAACAGGAACTAGGGATTGTTGGGCATCACCCAATTTCTCTGCAGCACCTTTCCTCGGAAGAAAAGTTCAAGAGAAAGAAGACATTGGGTTGTGTTGGAATTCTGAAGCTGCTTCACTGAATTGCCAGAAAAACTGCCTCATGAAGTCCTTAGATAACAAAATTGATGATGCTTGACGTGAAAACTCAAGTGCTTTTGCTTTCTGGATAGGAATGCCCTCCGAAGCAGTGATGCGGATGATGTCGTCATTAGTGACTGACATGTCTTGATCTTCTTCTGCAGCTTCATCATCCCTCACCATCGACAAAGGTTCTCTCGGCTTTTGTTTGAACTGCTGTTCTGAAGAAGTTGATTTTTTATATGAAACTGGAAAAAAGCGGTGTAACGTGGTTGTCTCGCTGCTGGAAGGTGCTTCACTCGGTGTGCCTGATGCTCGTCGTGCTTGTTGTGGTTTCACAGTCCCGCCCCTAGGTGACGATGACACGTCGACAGCTGGCAACTGCTGGCTCGCGGTAGTATTTGGATCTGACATTTCCTCTACAGCTTTTGACGGAGTATGTCGAGTTCTCAAAAGGCTTTCAATTTCTGGGTACATCTGTAAAATCTGAGATAATTTTGGACGTGCACCCATCTGCAGAAACGCAGCAGCTGTGTTTGAATCACCGCGTGCAGGCGGTTCCGCGACCAGTGTGCCGCTGGTGGGCGGAGTCGAGCTCCGTGGTGTTTGCCGGGTGAGGGTGGCACCCTGGAGACACTCTCCGCCTTGGCCACGCCCCATCCCTGTCTGTTCCAAATCCGCCTGCCCCGCCCCTTCCTGTCCCGGCCCGGTGGCGCCTGACGGAGTGTCCCCTCCCCACTCACGCCCAGGGGCCGCCCCTTCTCCCTTGTCATCAGAATTTGCCCCGCCTAGAGCAGGATCGCGTTTCGGGCCTCGTCCCGCCCCTGCCGCGCCTGCGCCTGGACCCGCCGCTGATGTTTCTGGGGTTTGTAGTACCCTGCTTGGCGTTTCTCGTTTCGGCTTCTCCCCTGCGCCCTGCGACGCGGATGTATCTTGAACTGTGCTGCTTCCCGTAGCTTGCGTCATCGGCGTGCGCCGAACTGCCGACACAGATCTCGCCTCCCCCAATGCTTCAGTCCCACCACTCATGACCTCGTGCCGCTCGTCTGCGAACTGTTCTCCCTTGCGAACCGCCCCCTCCTGACTCGACGCGCTTCTCGACTGCCCTCGGCTGCGTTCCGCGCCCCGGTGACATAGGTTAGGATCGTCCCCGTGCACATGCGCCACAGTCCCGCCCTCCGCTACTGACTCGGTCGGGACTTGCTGTTCTCCTGGCGCTCCCCCCTCTCCCCACGCACCCTGTTCCTGCGCGGAAAGGGAAAGGAGCAGTGGGGTGCTGCTGCACGGCGACTGTGGGGGGGTGAAGGGGCTCCGAGGTGGACTCTGTGTCGGACCTGTCTCCCCCGCCTCTTGGGATGAGTGTAATGTGTCTTCGGGAACTGCTTCAAAATAAAGCATGTCCAGTTCGTCTTGATAGCTAGGATGGATTAGAAGTTTCGTCTTTCCTGGGACTGGCATTTGATCAGCTTTTGGGGTTTTTGATGAATTTTGTGACGAACCCTGGGAGAGCTGAGAGCTCCCCCCTCCTCCATCTCCCGGAGGAGGTACTAAACCTGGGGAAAGCAGCTGTCTGTCTCTTCCCTCTGACTGGCCGACAGATAAAGCGCTACTATCCTCCCCCCTGGCGCTTGGCAGCTGCTCAGTCCTGGGACTTGCACCGGTATTTTCCGATATAGCTTCTAACATAATTCTACCTGCGGACAACAGCTTAACAGCTATTTTGTCTTTCTTTGTGGCTCTATCATACAACTCCCTATTTGCTTCCTGCCAAAACCCTGGCTCAAATAGGACACGGGTCTCACAATGAGGGTAATTACAACGGACCTAGAGCATCAACGCCTGAAGCTCTTTTTCCTTGAGAGCCACACCGTGTGTTGAGATCACCCCCCTTAGGGCTGCTAAAATAGAGATTTGTTCCTGGGAAGTGGTCCCCCCAATGATCTAGATCCAACTGTTCTTACCAAAGCACAAAGGCTTGTGTGCAGCTGTTGTAGAATTCGCCTCAGAGGTGTCCTGATTGCTGACCAGCAGGTTTCAGGGTGACGGATTCCAGGGCCCTTGGAGATCTGTCGGTCTGAGACAAATTTGAGATGAGCTGCTCTGGCCAGAAATGTTCTTCTTATCTTCTCTGGAGATGACCGTCTGGCTTTTGATCTTCTGAGAGCTTGCGATGTTCACTGCAGAAGGTTCGCTGTGACCTTTTCAGTGCCCCTTTCCAGGGGCCCACCCAGGGACACCAGTTCTCGGTTTCTCTTCCGAGATTCAGGTGGTTTTAGAGTCTTTTTGCCTTCTGCAAAGCTCTGAGCCAGACACAAGAAAAGAGACGGAGTCTTCAGGTTCTGATTTTTCAAGGTTGCATGCTTTGTTTATTGTTTCTTATCTTACAATTTTCTCAGTGCCCAACAAAGGTCTGTGCAGCTGCTCGGGCATCTGGTGACTCCTCCTTTCACTGGGCTGTCGCTATCTTTTATACTAATTGCTACGTATTCTTTATTTATCATTATTTGCCAATACCTATCACTTATACTAAACAGGTCATCCCTACTTTGACCCAATCTCTTTAAACTACTTTGTGCCACCATCACTGCAGAAAATGGAGTGAGGGAAGAAGAAAGAAGAAGCAGAAGACAACGCCCCAAATCCTCCATCTTGCTCCCATTCACTTCCATACTAAAAACACAAACCTACTGTTTTCTCACCCTGTGATAAGCTAAACTACTATCTTTCACACTCTTGTGGCTTGCAATCCTTCCCGCAGTTCAGGAAGCCTTTTCCATGGACTGGGATCAAAGCCAATGTCCCTCTGGGCTGGGATCCCAGACCCCCCTGTCCAGGTCTCTGACCCTCCAGGGCAGCCAAAGGAATGCCCTGGACTCTAACACCTTTTGTCTCATATATAACCCTGTGCCTTCAGCCCAATCCTGGTTCTTGTCCCTCAATCTCTATTCTGCGTCCCTGGACCCCTTTGCTATTCCTGTTTGTGTCCCTGAATAAACAGTCTTCAGATATCCAAATGAGAACCTATCTCTTTGCCGTATCATCAGTGCCATTATACTCCTGCACTTTGGGCTCAGAGATGCAAGTTCTTTAGGACCGTGTTACTGCACACACGCTGTAACAGAGTGCCCAGCCATGTCCTTCTCCCTTGGGCATATCCTGAGGGTGCCAGAGGGTAGGAATGGGGTGGGAGAGGAGTGCTGAAGACATCCCCCTGGCTCTGCATCCCTGGTTCCTTCCTGGCTGTGAAGGACCCCTCACAGCCCTCTGGCTTTGCAGGATCAACTCCGGAGCCTGGGGGGGGGGGGGTGTTCCTGCCTCTTCCTGTCCATTCTCTCCCCTTTCCAGCCATGCTCTGGGCTGTCCCATCCCTCCTTGCCGTGCTCTGAGCTGCATTCCTGGTGGCACTGTCCCCCTGCAACTGCCAGGACCCAGCTCCTCTGGCTGGCAGATGTTCCTGGCAGGTGGGAGGTCCAGGGCTGGGCTACTGCTGAGTCCAGACCACCCATCCAGGGCCGGGCAGGCTTTGCCATGAGCTACTCCATGCTTGCCAAGGACAGCCTGCAGTAGCCGCAGGCCTGAGGAGCCACCACAGGATCATGGCCACCCTCAACCCCAGCAAGTCCATGCTCGGATTGTTCCAAAAATCCCACACCCAAATCCCTGTGTGTCTGCAAAGCAAGGATGCAGCAGAGAGGGAAAGCTTCAAGATCCAACCCCTTGCCTGAAGCTGCAGGAACATGTCCTGGTGGCATGCTCAGGGTCTAAGCCCAGAATGCCAGCACAGAGAAGCATCCAGCCAAAGCCACATCCCTGCCTGGCTCCAGGACACTCCGGAAGGGGTCTGGGAGGCTGCACAGCACTCAAGGATTAGTGGAAGCCCAGAAGCTCCAGCCTGTGGGCAAACTCCTCTCCAGCTGGGACAAGTGCCAGGCTCATCACATCCTTGGGGAGTTTTCCCACTTCCCGCAGCACTGAGCTGGACCTCGGATGCCCAGGACGCTGCTGAGCCTGGAAGGATGTCAGCTGGGAAACAAATTTGGTCTTAAAGCCAGAAGGATGCCAACCCCCCCCCCCCCAAAAAAAAAGTGCATTTCCAGGGCCTCTGCCATGGGAGGATTAGAGAAAACCCACAGATTTCTCAATATTTTCCTGACCCAAAGTGTTGAGTTTGTTTTACCTTGATTTATGGATCCTGTTCCTCACTCTTTGTGAAGAGCCAGACAATCCCTGGAGATTTATTAAACCAGTCATGGGTCCCCAAAGTCAGTCAGATTCTTGCATGAGTAATAATTTGCCTGAAAATTTGGAAGGAAAGTCAAGGGACTTGCTCACCCCCATGTATTCCCAAGGAGGCCAGGATGCTCCCTGTGCTGGGAGCAGCAAGAGCCAAAAGCCAACACCCCACAAGAGCTCTTCCTCCCAAATATTCCACACCTGTGAATAACTAGGAGGATACCAAGCTCAGGTAATTCACCTTTCCCATCTCCTGAGGATTCAGTATCCCCAGCAGATGCCTAGCTCCATCCACAGCTGATTTTCCTCCAGCTCCAAATAAACACCAAACAGCCTCACATTAAAACAACATTAAGAAACAATCCAAACCATCAGGGGAAGGAAATTCCTGGTGGTTTGTTTTTGTTGTTTTTTTTTTCTTTTAATTCAGACAGAGCTTTTTTTGGTCAGAGTCCTGGCAAACAAAGAGCTGAGATCAGTTCCCAATTACATGCTTTTGGCCTCTCCAAGGCTGAGGAATGACCGAGCTGATTGCTCCGAGCTCATTTCCTCCAGTCCTTTGCACAAAACCTCTGGCAAACCTGGAGTCTGGGGCTGGAGCTGATGTGCTGGATTTCTCCTGGCTGCCACAGCTGCCTGCCCAAGCCCCCCTCACCCCACACTCCCCCAGCCCTTCCCAAACTCTGGCAGCACCCCAAGGCTGGGTCCCCCTTTCCCCACCATCCAGGACCAGTGGGGCCTGACTGGGACCAGTCTGAGCATCAGACACCCCAAAAGAATTCCCTGAGATGATCGGGATCCCTCTCATTAACACCAAACCAGGCTCCTTATGCAGAGCTGGTGGTGGCAAATTGCCACTTATAGAGTTTAGAGACTTAAATGTTTTCATCCTCCAAGCAAAAGATGCTTGGAATGTCCTCATTAAATCCTACCTGGGGTAAAAATAGCAGCCCCCAGAGAAGCCCAACTCTGCAGTTTGTGTTCTTCCTCCAATCCTGCTCCAAGATGCTTTTAAATATCTCTCATATCAGTGATTGCCTTCCTGGGATAGCTGGATCGACCACCACGAGGAGCTTTGGAATGGAACCAGAGGGAAGGTGTTTAGGAGATGGGGACAGGAGGTTGTGCCCTGCCCTGGTGGGGTGGCAGCTCCCCTGTGGGGCTGCAGATCATCCCACCATGCCAGGGAATGGTGTAAGAATCTCCCAAATTCCTATGGGAAAACAGGCCAAGGCAAGGCTATAAAATCAATAATCCTTCTGGTCCGACCGGTGGCACCAGCAGCAGTAAAATCAAATTAACACCCTGAGCCAGGCTGCTGATTCCAACAGGAATCCTGCCCCAGCTCCCAGCTCCCGCTTTCATGTTTCCCTAACTTCAGCACTACTGTGGGCAGATGCCTTGGAATATGATTTGTTTGTCTTGGCATCCCAACAAAGCATCCTGAGCCCAGCAGAGCTGATCAAGAGCCACTTCTGAGGTCTTGGGCCCTTCCAGCTGGTGCACACTGCCCTGAGTGCTTCCAGAGGGTTTTGTTCTCCAGTCTGTGTGGGAGATGCATCCAAGAGCTGCATCCAATAGCCAATCCTCCTAAAAATGCTCTTGCTTGGCCGGGGGCTAAGGCTTGGACTCTGCTCCTCTGACTGCCAGAGAAATGGAGCTGGTTTCAGGTGAGGAAAGCACCTGTGCCCAAATTCATCCATCCGGAATCACAGGATGGGGGCTTGCGGAATTTCCCTCGGATCCCAGATCCCTGGGGTGAAGTCCCTGCTTGCAGGGAGCCAAGCTGGAATCAAACCTCGCTGAGAGCAAGCAAGCTGGGGGCGGGCAATGTTATCACAAACCACTCCAACAGCTTCTTGGGGCCCTTCCAAAAGTGTCTTTGCTGTTGGATTGCAGAGGATGATTTAGAGCCAGAGCCAAGTATCTCCCAGAATGTAACAGTTTCACAAATTGCAAGGCAGAAGGGACTATTGGATTCCTCAGCCCAGCCTCCTGCACAAGCCAGGCCAGCCCAGTACTCTCATTAGAACATCAATACTGCAACTGCTTCCTTCTGCTGGGAGCCGCTTCCCCTCCTGCCTCCAGACACCACAATTCCCACTGTCAGCCCTATCCAGGGCTGGGGAGGAGTAAAGTCACTCTGGGCAAAAAGTAGCTTCCAGATCCAAGGCTCAACAGCAGAGCAGCCTCAGGTCCTTAGGTCCATCCATCCCATCCTCCATGTGCTCCTCCTGCTCCATACTAGGGGTGGTAACTGGAGTGGAGTGGGATCTGTGGGACATATCCTGTGGGAATTTGGGGCATGAGGTTTTTGTCCATGTAACTCTTGGTAGCAAGGTAGCTCCATCACCAAACTCCATGTCATCCTGTGCCTGTTTAGCAATCCATGCTGGACCAGCTGTCAGCTGCCATTCCAGCTTGGAAAGCATGGTTCCTTCTGTGTCCAAGGTCCAGAGGGACAGAGAAGTGTCCTGATATTCCTGGTGACTCTGCTGGTCTGTGGAAACAGCTCTAAGCACAGCACAGGGGTCACCAATTATTCCCATATCTTGTGGTTCACAGGAGGCAAAGGATTCAAGGCCAGGTTGGACGGAGTGTGGAGCAACCTGGGACAGTAGAGGGTGACCCTGCCTGTGGCAGGGGGATGGGATGGTCTTCAAAGGTCTGTGCCAACCACAAGCATTCCATGATTCTCTGATGGAAGCCCACAGAGGCTCTCCTGCCATTCCACCTGATTTACCTTCCCAGAGGCTTTGATGGGAACCCTCTCATCCCTCCAGTCCAAGAGTTCCTGAGCATTCCTTGCCTGCCCGGCTCCCCCTTCTCGGACCCCATGAGCACAAACCTTACCAGCACCAGCTGATACTTTCTGGAAGCCATAGCAGTTGTTGGGAAATGTGTATTTATTTCTCTTCCTCCCTCCAGAGTGCCCCCTCTCAGCTCTGGAACGTGATGTCGGATTTTGTGCTGGGAACTGTGGTGGTTTCAGGCAGATTTTGGGAGAAACCCTCCCACGGGCCCCCCCTCCCCTCCTCCAACCGGTTCGGGAAAAAAGATTTCCTCAGAGGGAAGTGGAAAAAACCTGTTTATTAAACAGGCAAAGCACTCCCAGGACAATACCCGATGACAAGAGCTTCGTGCCGCTTACGGAGGGATAACAAACTTAAAGAAAGTCTCCTCTTGAGGGTCATCACTGTGCTCCACCGCTCCGTCTCCGCTGACGTTGCGAGAAAAGGAGATGTGCAGGGCTGGTCTTGGTGGGGTGGGTCCCCTGTGGAGGCCCCCCGGTGCTTCCCCAGCTCCTTAGTCCGGAGAGGCTGGAACAGTTCCGAGGAGAGGGCAAAAAAAGCAAAAAGGAAGGAAAAAAGGACAAAAAAAGAAAAAAGAAAAAAAAAGCAAAAAAAGCTTCAGCTATTCTACGGCGTCTAACTACACTAGCACTAAACTAACTAACTGCTGGGGAAAAAAAAACAACAGAGCTTCTTTCGTCTTGCCGTGTTCCAACTCCCCCGCTTCAAGGTCACTCCGATGAGCAGAGTTTTCCTGGGGAAAAACAAACCGCGCTTGCCCTCCCCCCTGCACCCAACAGACGATTGGGGATACACAGTCACCCCAGGACATCTTCCACCCCTTATCCCCATATCGTCGACTTACAGACAGAACCAATACATATTCCACATAAAACTTCCATCCATTCTCCCCACAAAAAAAAAAAAAGAATACAAGCAATACCCATCATGCTCCTGTCACGTTCCACACTGAGCCACTGAATCCAGGCCCCAGGCTGCAGGGCAGCAGGATTCCTCTCTCACTTACTCATACCTTCAACACTTGCTCATATTTTCAACACTTAACACATACCCTCTCACTTACACATTTCCTTCTATTTCATTCTGCGTGGTTTAATGTACAGACAATGGCAATTACATTCAGCAGACAGTGATGTTTGTAAATGATTCTCACCCAACAATCAGATCTCCCTGAGGTACACATCGTGTTGTTCCATCTTTGTGCATTATCCACCATGTGCAACCTGGTCCCTGAGCAAAGACAACCCCACGAATGGGTTTGTCTGAACTTGAGGCAGACTTGATCCACACTGTCTTCCCTAACAGACCTCTGGCATGCACCACTGGGACTTTATCTCCATCTATTGTATGCAGAGGCTCAGCCTGGGCAGGGCCTGCACGGTTGGTGGAGCCTCGGGTGTTGACCAACCAGGTGGCCTTTGCCAAATGCTGCTCCCAATTCTTGAAAGATCCCCCACCCAATGCTTTCAACTGGGTTTTTAACAATGCATTGTGCCTCTCCACTTTGCCTGCAGCGGGTGCATGGTAGGGAATATGGTACACCCACTCAATGCCATGTTCCCTAGCCCAGGTGTTAATAAGGCTGTTCTTGAAATGAGTCCCGTTGTCTGACTCAATTCTCTCGGGGGTACCATGTCTCCACAGGACTTGCTTTTCAAGGCCCAGGATGGTGTTCCGGGCAGTAGCATGGGGCACAGGGTAGGTCTCCAGCCATCCAGTGGTGGCTTCCACCATGGTCAGCACATAGCGCTTGCCTTGGCGGGTTTGGGGAAGGGTGATGTAGTCAACCTGCCAGGCCTCCCCATACTTATACTTGGACCATCGCCCACCATACCATAGGGGCTTCACCCACTTGGCCTGCTTGATGGCAGCACACGTCTCACAGTCATGGATAACCTGAGAAATACTGTCCATGGTTAGATCCACCCCTCGGTCTTGTGCCCACTTATAGGTGGCATCTCTGCCCTGATGGCCTGAGGCATCATGGGCCCATCGAGCTAAAAACAACTCTCCCTTGTGTTCCCAATCTAAATCAATCTTTGAGACTTCTATTTTTGCTGCCCGATCTACCTGCTCTTTGTTTCGATGCTCCTCATTAGCTCTACTCTTGGGGATGTGGGCATCTACGTGGCGAACTTTCACAGGTAGTCTCTCTACCCTGGTAGCAATGTCTTTCCACTCCTTAGCAGCCCAAATTGGTTTCCCTCCAGGCTGCCAATTAGCCTCTTTCCACCTCTTCAGCCATCCCCACAGAGCATCGGCTACCATCCATGAATCGGTATAGAGGTAGAGCCTCGGCCACCCCTCTCTTTCAGCAATATCCAAGGCCAATTGAACAGCCTTGAGTTCTGCGAGTTGACTTGATCCACCCTCTCCTTCAGTGGCCTCAGCAACCTGTCGTGTGGGGCTCCACACGGCTGCTTTCCACTTCCGGTTCATCCCTACAATACGACAGGAACCGTCAGTGAAAAGGGCATAATGCGTCTCCTCTGCTGGCAATTGGTTGTATGGTGGAGCCTCTTCAGCCCGTGTCACTTGCTCTTGTTCTTCATCTGTGAGGCCAAAGTTTTCACCCTCAGGCCAATTGGTAATTATTTCCAAAATCCCAGGGCGATTCAGTTTACCCATACGGGCGCGCTGCGTAATAAGAGCAATCCACTTGCTCCATGTGGCATCAGTGGCATGATGGGTGGAGGGAACCTCTGCTTTGAACATCCATTCCAGCACTGGTAGTCGAGGTGCCAGCAGGAGTTGTGTTTCAGTGCCTACTACTTCTGAGGCGGCTTGAACTCCTTCATAGGCGGCCAAGATTTCCTTTTCTGTTGGAGTGTAGTTGGCTTCGGACCCTCTGTAGCTTTGGCTCCAGAATCCCAGTGGTTGGCCCCGAGTCTCCCCAGGCACCTTCTGCCAAAGGCTCCAGGACAGGCCATTGTTCCCGGCTGCTGAGTAGAGCACGTTCTTCACCTCTGGTCCCGTCCTGACTGGGCCAAGGGCTACTGCATGAGCGATCTCCTGCTTGATCTGGGCAAAGGCTTGTTGCTGTTCAGGGCCCCAGTGGAAATTGTTCTTCTTGCGGGTGACCAGGTAGAGAGGGCTCACAATCTGGCTGTACTCAGGAATGTGCATCCTCCAGAAACCTATGGTGCCTAGGAAAGCTTGTGTTTCCCTTTTGTTGGTTGGTGGACACCTTGCTGTGATCTTGTTGATGACTTCAGTGGGAATCTGACGCCTTCCATCGTGCCACTTTACTCCTAGAAACTGGATCTCTCGAGCAGGTCCCTTGACGTTGCTCTTCTTGATAGCAAAGCCAGCCTTCAGGAGAATCTGGATGATCTTCTCTCCCTTCTCAAACACTTGTGTTTCCCCACACAATGATGTCATCGATGTACTGTAGATGTTCCGGAGCCTCACCCTTTTCCAGTGCAGCCTGGATCAGTCCATGGCAGATGGTGGGGCTGTGTTTCCACCCCTGGGGCAGTCAGTTCCAGGTGTACTGCACGCCTCTCCATGTGAAGGCAAACTGAGGCCTGCATTCTGCAGCCAGAGGAATGGAGAAAAAGGCATTAGCAATGTCAATTGTGGCATACCATTTTGCTGCCTTGGACTCCAGCTCGTACTGGAGTTCCAGCATGTCCGGCACAGCAGCGCTCAATGGTGGAGTCACTTCGTTCAAGGCACGGTAGTCCACAGTCAATCTCCATCCTCCGTCAGACTTGCGCACAGGCCAGATGGGGCTGTTGAAGGGTGAGTGGGTTTTGCTGACCACACCTTGAGTCTCCAGCTCACGGATCATCTTATGGATGGGAATCACAGCATCTCGAGTTGTTCTGTACTGTCGGCGATGCACTATTGAAGTGGCAATTGGCATTTGTTGCTCTTCCACCCTCAGAAGACCTACAGCAGATGGGTTCTCTGATAGTCCAGGCAAGGTATTCAACTGCTTAACACCCTCTGTCTCTATAGCTGCTATCCCGAATGCCCACCTAAATCCCTTTGGGTCTTTGAAATACCCATTTCGGAGGAAGTCTATGCCCAAAATGCATGGAGCTTCTGGGCCAGTCACAATAGGGTGTCTCTTCCACTCATTTCCAGTCAGGCTCACATCAGCCTCCACCAAAGTAAAATCTTGTGAACCCCCTGTCACCCCAGCAATGGAAACAGATTCTTCCCCTACATGTCTTGATGGCATTAATGTGCACTGCGCACCAGTATCAACCAAGGCCTCGTATTTTTGTGGTTCTGATGTGCCAGGCCAACGAATCCACACAGTCCAAAAAACACGGTTTTCCCTAGCCTCTACCTGGCTAGAGGCAGGGCCACTCTAAGCCTGGTTATCCTTCTTTCCTTGAGCATATGTCTTAGAGGTACCTTCAAGGGGGTCGGACATGTCATCATCGTCATACCTGGCAGTTCGGCTACGGGCAACTGGAGCCGCTTCCCTTTTGGTGGAACTCCCTCTTTGAGTCTTGACTTCTTTCAATTCACGCACCCGTTGTGCCAGGGCAGCCGTAGATTTTCCATCCCATCTGTTCATATTTTCTCCGCAATCCCGCAGGAAGAACCACAGCTCAGCGCATGGAGTGTACCCTCTCTCCCTAGCCGGGGAGCGTCTACATTTGGTACCAGAACCTCTGATCTGTACTGCTGAGATTTGGAGAAGGTCCTCTCTAATCTCCTCCCTGAGTTTCTTATGATTCTCATCTATCTTATCCTCTAGTTTCTGTAGATGTGTTTCCACAGCTGCGATTCTGGCGTGTGTTGGGCCATGCACAGCATCTGCATATGCTCGGAGCTTCTTTGCCATATCAAGCACCGTCTCCTCCATGTCCTCCCGCTTCATTACTGCTAAAGCAGAAGCGTATTCTAATGGCCCGAGTCGTATAAGTTTTTGCCACATCACAGATGTAACATGATACCAAGTCTGGGTTCCTAGTGTTTATATCATCTGAGAAAACCATCTCTGCCACTGCCATTTCTCTCAAGCGTTGAATCCCTTGTTCTATGGTCTTCCATGGGGTTTGCTGCATATAGAGATCATCTGCACACAAGTATCTTTCTGCCACACTTCCTAGGACCCGTATCCAGAGACTGCAAGGACTAGCCTCTCTCATCATCTCCTGGTCGATGACTGGATCATGTGACAGGGATCCCAGATGCCTCGCTTCAGTGCCGTCCAGAATTGTAGCCTCGCCTGCAGCATCCCAAAGACGGACTAACCAACTAATTATAGATTCATCAGGTTGTCGCCAGTAATCTTTTCTTAGGCCCTGAAGGTCCTTCAGGGAAAAGGAATCAATATTTGCTTCTGATCCTGTGCTAGAAGCTTTGGCTTCTGATTTTGGTGAGGGTCCTTCTCTTGGGTCATCATTGTCCACTGGTCGATCGGTTTTGACTGTGTGCTTCTTTGCCGGAGCAACTGCCAGGGGCTTAGGCTTACTGTCTGGTTTAGCTGCCAACTCAGGCTCAGGTTCTAGTCTAGCTGCTGGCTTCATAATTGGGGTGTTGGCTGTAGCCTGAGTGACTGGGGTGGCTGTTGATTTGTATCCCTTCCCCCCTGCCTCTGTCTGCTGCCCTACAGTCTCTAGCAACGTGCGATAAGCATATGCCAGGGCCCAGCTTACTGCAGCCATCTTCTCCCCCTTAGAGCCATCATGGTACCTCTCTTTCAGGTATTTCCCCAGCTCCACTGGATTCTGAATTTGTTCCCGTGGAAAATCCCAGACTACAGGGTCAGAGAATTCCTTGAGGAGTTGGCCCATATCCTCCCATTCTCCACACCACTCAGGATTTCCTCTGCCTGGGTCAGGAGTTTCATCAGCCCCTCTAGAAATCTCAGCCCATATTCTAGAGAAGCTGCAGACCGTATAGAGGAGGCTTACCAGGTGACATACCAGAAAGATGGTCTCTTTAACACTCAGGGGAAACTCAATATTCTCCAACAATGATTTAACCGATTCAGAGGAGAAGAAGGAAACGAAAGACTGCAACGCTTCATCCTCTGCTCCTCCTCCCACAAACAGGGTGAATAACCATAACCATGACCCATACATAGTAGGAAAAGATCTCAGCACCTTTATAAACTTCCTACAAATTATTATGATTAAACTAAGGCCAATAGCTACTCTAATCCGTGTCCCTCTACTGTAAAAACTGCGTACTAGTGACAATATTGGGGCTATCTCTGGATATGCAAATAAACCTAAGGACCACAAAGGTATTAAGACCTCAAAGAAGCCTAAGGATCCAAAACACAGCAAGGCCCCCACCCCAAGAGACATGAGGTCAAACAGCATAATTACTGACTGCTAAATACTAATCAGTACAGGGTTTTTCCACTCTCTCGAGCCCCACGTTGGGCACCAATAAGTTTGTGATGGTTTCAGGCAGATTTTGGGAGAAACCCTCCCACGGGCCCCCCCTCCCCTCCTCCAACTGGTTCAGGAAAAAAGATTTCCTCAGAGGGAAGTGGAAAAAACCTGTTTATTAAACAGGCAAAGCACTCCCAGCACAATACCCGATGACAAGAGCTTCGTGCCGCTTACGGAGGGATAACAAACTTAAAGAAAGTCTCCTCTTGAGGGTCGTCACTGTGCTCCACCGCTCCGTCTCCGCTGACGTTGCGAGAAAAGGAGATGTGCAGGGCTGGTCTTGGTGGGGTGGGTCCCCTGTGGAGGCCCCCCGGTGCTTCCCCAGCTCCTTAGTCCGGAGAGGCTGGAACAGTTCCGAGGAGAGGGCAAAAAAAGCAAAAAGGAAGGAAAAAAGGACAAAAAAAGAAAAAAGAAAAAAAAAGCAAAAAAAGCTTCAGCTATTCTACAGCGTCTAACTACACTAGCACTAAACTAACTAACTGCTGGGGAAAAAAAACAACAGAGCTTCTTTCGTCTTGCCATGTTCCAACTCCCCCGCTTCAAGGTCACTCCGATGAGCAGAGTTTTCCTGGGGAAAAACAAACCGCGCTTGCCCTCCCCCCTGCACCGAACAGATGATTGGGGATACACAGTCACCCCAGGACAGGAACACATTGCTGTGTTTGAACAGGTTTTTCTATTCCCTCATCACTCACCAGCTCTGTTGCGGGAAATTGATTGACTTTTATTTATTTATTTGGACTCCGACATTTTTCATGTGGGACACAGCAACTGCTGAGTGAGGGCAGCTTGGGAAGGGCTCAACAGGAGGTGCAGCCTGAAGCCTTTGAGCCACTTTGTTTCCTTTGGTTTCATCTCCTGCCTGCAGTAAACACTTGGACAAAGCTCTGCTTGTTCAGGGATGGGGCTGGGCTCGGAGGAAGGAGAGCAGAGAACTTCTGTGCTGGTGGCTCTGGCTCCTCTTCCACCATCTCCAGAGATCATCATAAAATCATGGAATCACAGAATGGGTTGCCTTGGGAGGGACCTCAAAACCCATCCAGTCCCACCATTGCCATGGCAGGGACACCTTCCACTATCCCAGGTGGCTCTAAGCCCTGTCCAACCTGGCCTTGGACACTTTCAGGGATGGGGAGTCCACAACCTCTCTGAGGTCACACACTGGGGACACCCTGCTCCATTTATGGCTCTTCTGGTGCTGTTGGCCAAGTTAGGACTGGGGTCAGAGTGCTCATTCCCAGACAATAAGATAAACAGGAATTCCGGCTCCTGGATTGGCAGTAGTTGTGGTTGAGTCCTCCAGCTCTCAGCCATGTGCTTCCTTCTACTCTGGAGTCCCAGCAGCTGGGACTGCTGCTGAGGAGGGCTGGGAAGGGTTCCTGGGGGCCAGTGGGGCTCACCAGGGCCAAGAGACTTCCCTGTCATTTCTGTTTATTGGGATTAGCTGGTTGGTGCCCGGCAGTGGGGTCTGAGCTGATCCCACAGCTCCTGGGAAGGGGGTGTAGAGGCTGTGGTATCTCACTGCTGTCTCCCTCAGTGCCAGCCCCACTCCAGGGCCTCCAGCCAGGCCTTCCCTGTGCCATGGGCTGGAGCAGCTGGCACTGGGGCTCTTCCCAAGCCATTGGCTGTTGGCAAGGAAGTCTCACTGGCAGACCCTCTTCCAGATGTGCACAGCTGTGCACACACCATGGCCCCCTCCATATGTCAGGCTGAGCCGGGAGCAGGGATCACATCCAGGGAATGTGTCATTCTGTCAGGCCCCAGTGTCACCTCATGACATATGGCAGAGCTGTCGGGACAGAGCTGCCTCCGGCCAGGGGTCCAGGCACCATATGCCAAGGCACCATATCCCCGGTGCCCCCCCCCAGTCTCACCCGGATGAGTTCCAAGTCCTGCGAGTGGGACTTCCAGTGTTTCCTTTGGCAGAGGCACCTCCAGCCTAATTATCCCCTCTTATGTCAGTTCTGCTGTGTAAGCTGAGATTTCCCAAACTGGTTCTCACCCTGATGCTTCTGGATTTGCTCTGTGGCTCCATGTGAGAATGCTCTGCCTCCCACAGGCACCTGCAGGCAGCAGGGATTACCTCTCACCCCACAGGGTTGGGGGATTGGTGCCCTCACCCAGTCCCTGACCCTGACAGGATGATCCTGCAATCCCTGTTTCAAGGCTGCTGCTCCAAGCAAGCTTCAGCTCCAGCACAAACCATGATTCCAGTGAGAAGCAGCGCCCCTGGGGAAGACCAGGAGAGGTAGCATTCCGTGGCTGTTGCAGGTACTGTTCCAGAGCCTGGCAGCTGCTGGGAAGCATCCCTGAGGATCAGGTGCTGCAGATCATCCAGGTGTCCCAGCAGATGCAGCATCCATCCGCAGGTCCCTCCAGGCCTCTGCTCTCTTCTCCCCAGGATCTTCCCAGTTCTCCAGGGAGGGATCCCATGTCCTGGACATGCTCCCTCCTGCCACACACAGAAATCAGAGATCCATATCAGAGGAACAAATGGTTGGGATTTTTTTCCTCTCCTTGCTTCAAGTTGCTCCCAGTAGAAGGATCCCACTAATGAAGCATCAAAGATGCTGCCCAGGTCTGCTCCTGAAAACTGGCTGAGTGAGAGCAAAGCCAGGAGAGCAAAACCAGGAAAGAAAAGGCAGAGATCCCACCAGAGGGGTTGTGGTGACGGGGCTGGGCATGAGTGAATATGGAGGAAGGACACGGTCACCCCATGGAAAACATGGAAAACAACGGGAATAACTGCTCATCCTCAGCCTGCATTGAGGTGTGGGGTGGAGAGTGAGGACCAGGGCAGGCCAAGCCACTTCCTGTGGCTTTTCCTCGGCTGTAGCTTTGATCTATTTTTAAGGAAAACTGTTGAAACACGGGGAATTGAGTTGTGGTGCTTGTGTAATGGTCTTAATTTCATGAAACCAGGCAGAAACACCAATTAATGTAGGGGTTTTAGTATTTATTCTTTTTCTGTGGGAGGGAGAGATTAGGAGAAAAAAACAAAGCAGGCTTAATCTTAAAAATGAACAAAAATAGTTTTAACACACACAAAAAGAATGAAAAAAAGTTGAGAAAAAGAAAACTTAAACAGAATGACACTTTAAAACACTCTTCTCTCCCCTTACAAACTATTGACTTTCTTATTAAACAACATAGAAAGACACAACTTGTGATTTTCAGTCAGTTTCACTATTTAGACATAACCACTCATTACTTTAGGAGAAGAGTCTCTCTAAGGTCTTTTTATGAAGACGTTTGCCACAAGACAAAATAGTCCAGTGCTCCCAATGTCACACATCTGCTACCATCCAGAGTTTTTGCAGACTGTGATGTTCTATCAGTAAGGCCTCTCTGTGTATCTGGGGTACTATTTACAAATACTTCTTCTAGTCTAAAATCATCTTTGTCTCAAAGGCTGAGAGCTCCTTTTAACCCAGGAGTGGGGGCTTTAAAGTTCTCAATTAAATCTCAACCACATCAGTCCTCAATTTTGATTAGAATTAGCATTCTCCCAAACAACACTAAGCTGCTACAAAGAACAGTCCATTTCTTCATTGTTTACCTTAGAGAAGTCCAGTTAAAAATGTCCACTTCTTCAATCCTATCCTAATATTATTAGTTCTTTCACTTCTAATCCACTGACTTCATTTGGTGTCTGTTCTACATACCCTCTGTTTTCTTTCTTCTTTCTCTCAAGGAAGAGTTGTGCTTTAAAAGCTCCATGTTGCTAGGAAAGGTTTAAATCCACCCAGGCCTGCAAGGGCCACGTGCAGGCCCTGGGCTGCATGAGGCTGAAGAAAATGCAAAGCTGTGCTGATGGAGGAAGCTGGTAGATGTCCTTTTTTCCACCCCTCGGTCTCATCCAGGGTGGTCCGGCTCGGAGCTACCATAAAGCTGTAAAAGGGCTCAACCCAGGCTGCTCCCATGCAGACAGCAGTTCTCAGAGGCCTGGCCCGGCAGCCTAGAGGGGCAGCAGGGCCTGACTCGGGCCTGCCCGCTGCCTACAATGTTAGCTCATGGCTGATTCTGAAGCGAGAGATGCAGAGCTGCTGCAGATTAGTTTTAAATGTCCTTTCCAAAGTCGCATTGACATCCTTATTGGTCAAACTAGCTGCCAATATCTTGGCTAGCTTTCTGATAGGTCCCTGTCACCTCCCCCATAACCACTCTACAGTCCTGGCAGGGAAAAACATTTCACATTTCTCTATAACCAGAAAACAAAACTGCCAACCCATGATAGCTTGGCAGTGGCCAGTGATGGGGCCAGGGGGTTCGGCTGGGCTCCTCCAGCCACAAAAGTGGTGGGCAGGATGTGACCACTCCATCCCCTCCTGCACCCTCTGCTCCTGCCAGGAGGGAGGGAGGGAGGGGGCCAGGTGGGAAGGGAAGAAGCAGCAGAGAGCTCCAAGTCCTCCCTTGGCCATCTGGCCCTGCTGCCTCACAGGATTGTTTTGTTTTAATGGCATTAGAGATGGATGCGTTGTGTTTTCATCTCCAGTTGTTGTGTGCTTCAGGGGCCCTCGCTCCAGCTCCTTTGTTTGGGAGCAGAAAACACTTCTACGACCAAAGGCTGGCCGAGAAATCCTGGAGCAGGCTGTAAATCTCTGTGGCCTGCCGAGTGACACACACCTGCTGCTCCACACACACCTGCTGCTCCAAAGGTGGGAGAGGGGAAAGGGGAAGCTTGTTATGGGTTTTTTCTGCTTTTTTAATAAAACTTGCATGATTCTCATTGAGATTTTCCAAAGCAATGGTGTTATTGCAAAGCAGGAGGCAGTGGCAGCTGTTGGTGATGGATTTCCCACCTCTTCAAAGCCCAGAAGCTTGGATGGAATAACAGATTAGGGGCAATATCCCTCATAGGACTGGAGAAGGTGGGACATGGGGGCTGTCCCAGGGTTGGAGCCCCCATCCTGAAGGTCAGAGGAAGCTCATGGGATGCTGCAAGGAAGGCTCAGGGTCATTGGACAAGTGTGATGTGGTGGAAGCACAGCAGAGGAAAATAAACCCCCAGCAGGACTTTGGATGGGGTTTGGTTGGGGGTCACTTGTGACCACCAAAAGCTAAAGGTAAAAGGTAAATTTATTTTTTTTCTTTCAGTTGTGTGAAGATAGAACTCCAGCATAGCAATAGCTGGAGGTTTCACACAAACCATTTTTATGGAATTAGCATCTTTGTGCCCCAGGAAAAGCAATCAAGGCCAAAGCATGCCCCCTAATCAAAGCCTCGTTTGGGGGAGGGCTTCATTAACTTTACTGGGAATGCCTTGAAAAAATAATTTCAGAAAAAAGGAAGAAAATGGCCAAGATTTCCTGTGCCTGCTGTAATCTTAAGCCTGCCTCAGCCATGAGGAGAGGGAGGACTGGGGAAGCAATTTCACGTTTCCAAAGCCTGCGCCCACTGGAAGGGCAGAAGTTTCCTCAGCTGCAGATGGGGCAGGAAAGGGGGGAAATCTGGTGGGAAGGCACTTCTGTCCCTTTTGATTTTCCAAGAGTGCGCAGATTCATTCCCTCGCCCGCCTCTCCCTTTCCTGGACTGGGATTAAAGAGGGACACAGCCCCAGGTGGTTGCTGGACCCTCACAGAAGATGCTCATTCAGGCTGACATTTCTGTCCCTTGGCCACCCAGGAGCTCTGAGCTGGGGGTGGGAGGCAGCCCCCCAAATATTAATGAGGGTAAAACAATTAGGTCACCTCTGATGGATACTGTGGTCCCTGAAATGGGGGGGGGGAGTTTTGCTGGGACCTGGGGGATTTCCGACAGAGACCTCTCCCAACATAGCCGGAAATTTTCAAAAAATCAATGAATTTTTTTCTTTTGTTGTTGAAAAAATCTGATCCACGAAAATCAGAACCTTTTGTGTAGACAAGGATTTCAATGAAAATTGAGTTGGTGAGGATTTCCTTGGTGAGGATGGAATAGGAGGGAGAACAGCTCCAGAAGTCTGCTCTGCCCAGTTCCCAGCATCTTCAGCTGACACTGTCCCTGTCATCCCAACAGTGCAGAGGGATGAGCCACGTGGCAGAGTGGCTGAGCAGGAGGCTCTGAGCCCCGTCTGTACTCATCAGCCTCAACTGGGGGGCTCTGGAGCCTGGGAGAGCTGAAACGGGAGCCAAGGAAAGGCAGGGCAGGGCTGGGCCTAGCACCCTCTGTGCTGGCTCTACATTCTCCTGCTTCCACTTGGATGAGCGATTGCACTCAGCTGAATCACTAGAGAGGAAGGAGAAGCCATTGACACCCTGTACTTAGTAGTGAGGAAGTTAAATATAGCTCCTACTCCAGGTTGTGAGAGACAGGGAAAGGGAGCAGGTGTGGAGCTCAGGCACTCATTCATCTGATTCCACCCAAAAGGATTAAAGGGATGTTATTCTGTGCTCTCCCTGCTCCCAGGATGTGCTGTGGGGGTCCATTCCACCCTGTCACCACCTCAGCACCCAAGCTGGGTCCTATTTTGGGGTTCCTTGCCCACCTGGGTTCTGCTCCAAGTCTTCACCTCCTGCAGTGCTTCCCTGATGGGATCACAGGCTCAGATCCTCCTACCACTGCTCTCATCCCTAAAATATTCCTCATTTGATATTCCCAGTCCTGGGTTCATTCTTCCCTATGATCCCCTCTCCACTCTGTGACCCCTGCCCATCCCCAAATCTCACTCCTGTCCCCTCCTACACGCACTGTGAGAGGTGGGAATAATCAGAGTGAGCTCCATTGGAAGGGTGAATCTTTTCCAGAGGCACTTCAAATCAGTCAGATTTCCATGGAAAAAGCAGGAGACATATCTCTGCCACCAGAGCTGCATCTTGGAAAATGCTTCTCAGTGAGATAAACAAAATATAATTAGAAATGGAGCTGTTTTCCTGGTTTCCAGCAGCAAAACAGGGGGTCTGCGTGTGCTGCACTCCCAGGAACGGCTGTGCCATGCAGAGGGAATTGTTCCTGCAGCTCCTGCCTCAGGGAGATACCAAACATAGGAAATTTCAGCCCAGTTGATCTGAGGCTGGCATGACTTGGTGGAGCCTCCTGATGGGAAGCAGCAGAACTCCACCAGAAGTGGTGGTGCCACAGCAGAGATTGTGCTCCCTACCCTGGAAAGTTGGCACGGCACTCACAGCTCCCACTTCCATTTAGACAGAGCAGGATTCCTGGTTTTTCACTGCATTGTTCCACTCCTTTTTTTTGTCCTTTCTCTCTTCCCCCATTCCTGGCGCTCACAGCAGCTTGGCTGAGCTGGAATGACAAATCCTCTTGTAGCATCTGCTGGGAACTGATAAGACAAGAGCTGATAAGGCTGATGTGCTGCTCCTGCCGGACAGGGGAAGGATGCCTTTGGCTGGGGCTGGGACTCTTCCCTCACTGACTCCAGCAGCATCCCAGGATCCAGGCTGGGCTCCAGCCAAGCACCCCAAATTGGACAATCAAGCCGAGGGTTTGGGAGCTGGGGCAGGCTGTGCCTTGGAGTGTGGTGTTTTCTTTCCAGGCTGTTGACTCTTTCCCAAGGTCAAACACAGATGTGGAGGCAAACCACAGCCCCAGCCCCTCATTCTGCCCCGCCTCAGTGTCTGTAGTTTTTTGGAAGAGATGCTTTGTTTCCTCCTTTCTTTCCACCCTCTTCCCTCCCTTTTCTCAGTCCCTCTCTCCGAGCATGATAGCAATGCTCCTCATTCCACAAATAGTCTGGGAAATGGGGCTGAGCAGGAAGGGCAATGGGAAGGCAAGTTGGAACCAGGGGAAGGCTGAGCCTGAGATCCTATTGCTGCCCAGGACTGTCTCCAGAGGGTGCCAGGAGTTGGTGTGGTCTCCATGTGTGGAGGCAGAAGGATGACCACTAAATAGCATCCCTTACTCCCGGAGGTCTTGTTTTACAGGGAATGTCACCACACTGCCTGCCAAGCTTTCATCTCTTCCCATTCTCAACTGCAAATTCGATCTGGCACGGAATAGTCGGAGTCTGGAGGAGCAATTCCTGCTGGGTTCTGTGGGCAGTCCTCCTCCAGGCCCGGCTGGCTCCACAATGATGGTGTTCCTTAGAAAGACCTCTGTGATTCCTGAACGTGGTCCAGGCTTTCCCTGAGTAATAAACTTGGTGATCTGCACTGTCTGTGGTGCCTTGGGAGTGGGGAGGTTGGGAGCAGCCACTGCCAGCCCCAAAATTGCTGTTGGAAACAAGGATTGGAAGCACTTACAAAATAGTGTCCAACAGGGAAACTCAAGCACATCTGAGCCTTCCCTTGACTTAATTCTGGGAATTAACCCAAGATCCCATTCCTCTGGGAGTGGTGCTGTGGGGATCCAGCTGCAGGGACACGGAGGCCTGCAAGTCAGGACCAGCTCAGACACAGGATCACCACAAGGACCCCATCCCTTGAGCCAGGCTGGGAAGATTCCATCTGGAATTTGCCATGTTTATGTTTAATCCAGAGCTGAATCATCCCATACCAGCAGGGGCAGAAGCTGTGTCTCAGTTTGTGTTTAAATATCTTCCATGCAAAAGTGGGACACTAATCCTGGCTTTGTAGGACAGCAGGGACATGGGGACCTGCAGGGGCAGGGAAGGGAATGTGGAAGGCTGGATGCTGTAACCAAAGGCACCTCGATAGCTTTTGGTCTGTTCCCTGATCCAAAAACAGATCTGACCCTAACAGACTAGTGTCTTGGACAAATCACTGTTATCAACAAATAAAAACTGGAGCAAGCCAAGAGATGCGCCTGGTCTGGATTCAATCCATCAATTCCTGGAAATAACACGGATATTTCAATGTGTCCCATTTAATGCAGTTTTGGAAATGCCTCGTGCCCTGTCCTCTGGAGGTCAGGCTCCATCATTAACCCCTCGCTCTGAGTCTCTATCTGGGTGATCAGCATTTAAGCTTCTTATCACTGAATGCCAATAAACTCCTCTTGGAGCCCACAGCTGGGACCGCCTGTCCCTGTCTGCACTCTGGGGTCCACATTCCTCTGGGATCAAACCTCAGGCTGAAGGGAAAACGCTCTGCAAGAAGCCTGGGGAGAGAAGGTGGTGACAGATGAACGCTGAGAGGGGTGTGGGGGACTCAACACCCTCAGGCAGAGTGGGAACAAAACTACGATGGAGATTTCCAAACAAACATAACATGACACAAACCATACCCTGACCTGCAGCCAGCCAATCCTGACAGATCCTGGGGCTGCGCAGATCCCTCCCCTTGCTGCCACACCTTCATCATCGTTGGCAACCCCCTGCCATGCCCTGGGAATCACGGTGGAGTTGTTTTTACAGTCCATGCTCTCAGTTTGATGTGACAGAAATTGTTAATATTTGCTGTATCTCCTGTGCCCTTGTTTGATTGGTTCTCATTAGCAAGCTCTGATATCACTGGAATGAAGCTTTGCCTGTAGCAAGACCAAATCATATTCTCTTATTAAAACAAACTTTTGGTTCTTACTGAAAAAAGTTTATTGGATTTTTTTTTCCCCTGGAACTCTTAACTGTTTATGGAAAACCAGAATAAATACTGGTATTGCCTTCAGACTGAAAAATCTTTCTGGTCAGATCTGGTGTGTCTGTTTCCAGTTTTCTTGGGAACTGGAGTGGTAGGACATGGAGTAATGGGTTCAGACTGAAAGAGGGGAAATTTGGGTGGGATATTGAAGAAGAAAAAAAGGTGGGGAGGCCCTGGCACAGGCTGCCCAGAGAAGCTGTGGCTGCCCCATCTCTGGAAGTGTCCAAGGCCAGGTGTCTTGGTTTTCAAAGACAGTGGTCTGCAAGGGAAAGGGAGAGCCTCCCTTGGAATAGAGAATGTAAACCCCCTTCCCTCCAAATTATCATAATTTTGCAATTAGGGGCTTTCAGGCAAAGATATGGGAACAGGAGTAACAGTTCTGTACTAGGAGTATTAAAAACAAACAAACAAACAAACAAATGTAGTACAAAAAAAAAACCAAGCAAGCAAGCAAACAAAAATCCTGGAAAAACCCTGACAGAGTTAGGGATACGACCTGATACCCTGTTGGTCAGGGTGCTGGAAGCAGTCCAAATAAGTCCTCCTGGAGTAACAGATGTGGTTCTGTGGAGTAGAGATGGTCCTGTAGAAAGTCCAGTGGTGACAACATGGGTCCGGTCTTCCTCCGAGCATCCAGTGGAAAAACCCGATACCTGCTGGTCTTCAGTCCCAGTCTGTATGTAGCTAGGAAGAGTTGGCTCCTCCCCCACTGGGTGGAGCATCTTACAACAGGATGATGGAATGTGTCATGTCATTGGTGGGGCCTAATGGCCCATAATCAGAAAATGTCCCCCTGGAGGATGGATGGGTGGTGGAAGAGATAAGAAACACTGCCCCACCTGGTTTTAATGGCTGGGCCATTATCAGAAGGCATCCACCCCCCTTCCCCCTTGGAGTCACAAGAGATAAGAATAAAACATCTCCCAAAAAATAGCTTTCAACAGATGAAATAGAATACACATTTTTAGGTTACATAATCCAAGACATTATCCACCCCTTATTCTATTACCATCTGCATTATACCTAAATCAATAAACTCTATTATACACAATGAAGCCTTACACCCAGTTCTCGCTTAGGATTAGGTTTCCCTGTGCTATACAACTGGTTTCTCCATCTTTCTGCATTACCCACCAAGTGGAACCAGGTCCTTGAGCAAAAACAATCCCAAGGATGGGTTTGCCTTTGCCTGAGCTGGGGTTAATACAAATGGTCTTTTCTAGAATATCTTTCATGTGTACCACAGGGATTTTATCTCCATGCACTGTGTGCAGGTGTTCAGACTGGGCAGGACCAGCTTGATTGATGGAGCTGTGTGTGTTGACCATCCAGGTGGCTGTTGCTAAGTTCACTTCCCAATTTTTGAAGGTCCCCCCGCCAAGTGCCTTCAGGGTAGTCTGTAGTGGTGTGAGAGTGGTTTTATGAAGTTATTAAGTTATTTTTGTAAGATTTTAAAGTTATTTTTGTAATGGTTTAGTCCACTGTATACCCCTGTGTTCTGTATTAGTTTTCCCCTTATGAGTTAGGTATTTAACCAGACGTTTTCTGTCAGTCATTCCTTCCCTGCACCTGTCCCTGTCAGTTCCCCTCCCTCTCCTCATGGTCGCCCTGTCTGTCACTTCGAGACCCTTCCCTGGATTCTGGAAAGATCCAGGAGAGGCATCAAGTGATAGGCTGGTGCCCGGGGAATCCCCTCCTACCCTTCTGTGATTTGTTAATGGTTCAAAGGTTGACACCCCTGTTACCACCCCTGTGTTCCCTGGTTGGCTGACCTGTTGTCAGCCCTCCCCCGTTTATAAGTGGCTGTCAAGCTTTGATCTCTGCTCTCTCTGGGCAGCAGTGGTCTGAGGCGGAGCTCCTTGCCGGAGTCCCCTTAATAAACTACCTTCTACCCTGCCTAAAGAGAGACGACTCTTTTTCCGTCACCTCAGTCGCAATTCCATCAGGTCCACTCGCTGGTGTGGGGAACCAAGAGCCCACCGGCAGGAGGTTACTCGCCCTGCCTGTAACCCCGACCGATCCTCGTAGTAGCAGTGCAGAACTGAGCTAGCCTGCACGCCTGCCAGGCGTGAGAGGACACTGCTATAGTAGTCTTAAGTAGTCCATTGCACAGTTCAACTTTCCGGGTTGCTGGTGCATGATAAGGGATCTGATATATCCATTCAATGCCATGTTCTCTAGCCCGGGTGTTTATGAGGCTGTTCTTGAAATGGGTCCCATCGTCTGACTCGATTCTCTCCGGGGGCCACGTCTCTACAGGATTTGCTTTTCAAGGCCCAGGATGGTGTTCTGGGCAGTAGCGTGAGGCACAGGGTAGGTCTCCAACCATCCAGTGGTGGCTTCCACCATGGTCAGCACATAGCGCTTGCCTTGGCAGGTTTGGGGAAGGGTGATGTAGTCAATCTGCCAGGCTTCCCCATACTTACATTTGGACCATCGCCCACCATACCATAGGGGCTTCACCCGCTTGGCCTGCTGGATTGCAGCGCATGTCTCACAGTCATGGATAACCTGAGAAATACTGTCCATGGTTAGATCCACCCCTCAGTCTCGTGCCCACTTATAAGTGGCATCTCTGCCCTGATGACCTGAGGCATCATGGGCCCAATCGAGCTAGGAACAACTCTCCCTTGTGTTGCCAATCTAAGTCAATCTTTGACACCTCTATCTTCTCAGCTTGAGCCACCTGCTCGTTGTTCTGGTGCTCCTCATTAGCTCGACTCTTGGAGACATGGGCATCTACATGACGGACTTTTATAGGTAGCTTCTCTACCCAAGTAGCAATGTCTTTCAACCCCTCTGCAGCCCAGATTGGTTTTCCCCTACACTGCCATTTGGCTTTTTTCCACCTTTCCAGCCAGCCCCACAGAGCATTGGTTACCATCCACGAATCAGTGTAGAGGTAGAGCTTTGGCCACTTCTCTCTTTTAGCAATGTCCAGGGCCAGTTGAACAGCTTTGAGTTCAGCAAGTTGACTCTATCCACCTTCTCCTTCAGTGGCTTGTGGAACCTGTCATGTGGGGCTCCATACAGCTGCTTTCCACTTCCGGTTCATCCCTACGATGCGGCAGTGTGTCTGGTTCCATCCCCACTCCGGGCGGGAGTTGACCTCCGGCTAGCTCGGGTCAACACTGCCACAGAAGGTCCCAGTTCATTTCGGCTTCTCAGCTTAGCAGCTGGACCCAATAGTGTCATGACAGCAACAGCAGCAGAAGAGAAAAGGCTGGCTCTCAGCTTAGCAGGTTAAAAGATGTTTATTAGCTCAAGAGCTGAGGAGCAGAGCACTCTGGGCTGAGAGCTCCGAGCTGAGAGGCTGAGCAGCTGAGAGAGTGAGAGAGTCTCTCCGCCACCTTATAAGTGGGGGAGGGGTTCCAGGGGGGTTACAACAAGACAACAAATCAGGGGATTCAGGGGGTAACAAGGTGTGCCCACCCCCAAGCCTTGGACCACTAAAATCCAGAGCTAAAGGAATTCCCCCCAGGGGACCTATCACCTGAAGCCCTCTCCCTGAGATTTCGCAACCTGGGAGGGCTCCTCAAAGTGATAGACAAGCTGCCCCAGAGAGGGGGGGGTGGGGCAGAGGGGATGTTACAAGTCAGGTGAGGAGTGGGAGGACTGACACAAAACACCTTATTATACAGACAACACAAAAGGGATTACAACATTGGGGATACAGTGAAATGAACCATAACATAAACTTCTTATAAAAACCTAATAAAACAGTTCTGCACCACCACATCTCCCCCTTTTTTGTTTTAATAACAGGAGGAGGGCTGGAATGGAGGAGGATGATATTCGAAGTCCGGGTAACTCTCGGCGAGCCACTTTGGCTGAGTGGGCCACTCCATCTGGGGTTCCTCTTCTGGGTGTCTCCTGTCTTCTGGGTCTTCCTCCAGTTCCACGTTCTCCTCCCATCCAGGCGCGGATGATACAGCAACTTGGTTCGCAGAGGGGGCATGTGTGGTGCTAGAAATTAATCTACTTGACATATTTTTGATGATACCAAATCCAATTAAAATTAACAGAATAACAAACAAAAATAACAAAACTGATTTCAAAATTGAACCCACCCAGCCCAAAATTCCCCAGTCCCCAAACAATCCATTCAGCCAGTCACCAGTCTCTCTTTTGATGTCATTCACCATGTCTCGGATGTTCTGGCTGGCTTTGTGGCCTGCCCCATTGCCCTGGTGGCTTTGGGCTGGGGCACCAACCATCCAGAGACAGGTGCAGCGAGACTGGCAAGCAGGAGGATGCTGAGGAGCAGGTGGAACTTCCTCAGCCCAGGGGACTGGAGCTGGACAGGTTCTGTCAGGACTAAAAGAACTAAAACAAACAATTAACATTCGAGCAGGGGTCATTCAGGAAAACGAAACCATCCTGGGAAAAATCTTCCCTCCTTTTCCTCCTGAACGCTGCCTGAATAACCTGTGGCAGTTTCTTTTCCTTCCCTGAGACCTTCGGGACATAGGGCCTCACCCATTTTGATGGTAACCATCTCGGCCCAGTGGGGGTGGACACGCAAGCGTACCCATGACCCCACGTGACTAAATCGTGAGGTCCCTCTGTCCTTCCAGTTTCAGGGTCCCGGACCATGACCGGCAGCCTCTCTTTGATGTTTAGTTGAGGGTTTGCCCCGAAATGACGAACGATCGGTGGGTTTAAAAACTCAAAGGTGCTGTTTAAAAAATTCAGTGTGAATAGAGCCCTGGCCAATTGGGTCTGCGGTGTTTCTGTTTTTAACATCAGTTGTTGTTGGTTGAGGACCCTTTTGATTTCTCTGTGGGTCCTCTCCACTACAGCTTGGCCTGTTGGGGAATGAGGGATGCCTGTTTTATGTCCCACTCCCCATTGTTGTAGGAAGCTGCAGAATTCCCTGGAACGGTACGCTGGGCCATTATCAGTTTTTAATTCTTTTGGGATGCCCATGAAGGAGAAAGCCTGGATGAGGTGTTTAATTGCATCCAAGGTCTTCTCCCCTGCGTGGGCGGAAGCAAAAACTGCACCAGAGAAGGTGTCCACCGAGACGTGCACATATTTTGATCAGCCGAATAGGGGGATATGGGTCGCGTCCATCTGCCACAGCTCACAGCTGTTCAGACCCCTGGGGTTCACTCCTGCACTTAGAGTGGGGAGTGCATGCTGATTGCAGGAGGGACACGTAGCCACAATTGCCTTAGCCTGTTCCCGAGTGATGTGAAACCGGCCAACAAGGCCGGGCGCGTTCGGATGGTGAAGCTGATGGCTGAGCTTTGCCTGCTCAAAAATGCTCAGCAATGGGGTCATCACTGCAGGAGCAGCAAGAGCATCAGCCCTTCTGCTCCCCTCAGCTATGAACCCTGGCAAATCAGTGTGTGATCTCGTATGCATCACAAAGAATGGCTGCTCTCTGTGGGAGACAAGCTTAACAAGCCTAGAGAGCAGCTCAAACAGTGCTGTGTTAGACACTTCCTGCAGTATTGCCTGATCTGCCCTCGATACCACCCCCGCTACATAAGCGGAGTCCGTTACTAAATTGAAGGGTTCGGGGAACCTTTCGAAAGCTCTGACGACAGCGGCCAACTCAGCAACCTGAGGTGATCCCTCCACCTTGGCAACATCTGCCTCCCACTGCTGAGTCTGAGGGTCCTTCCAAGTCATAACTGACTTGTGGGACTTTCCGGACGCGTCCGTGAAAACCGTCAGGGCCTCTAAAGGCTTCCTGCTCCAAACATCTTTCAAATTCAGTGTGACTTTGGCATCCTGATTAAAAATTTTGTGGGCTGGCTGATGAATTGAGATTTGCCCGGTAAAGGAATCTAGAGCAAACTGCAGTGCTTCATTTTCCTGAAGCAGGTGTTCTAACATTGCCTTTGTAATCTGGCCCGATCTTAATCCAATTGGAATGTGAATGCATTCAAAATCACACCCGGCCAATTCCCTGATCCAGACTCTGGCTTTTCAGATCAGTTCAGCCACCAGTTCCTGTGGACGTGTCATTCTCTTGGACCTTTGATGGCTAAGAAAGACCCATTCTATAATTAGAAGCGGGTCCTCTCTGCCCTGGTCCTTTTTGATGTTATTTCTCCATTGGAAAATGACTCCATGGAGGTGTGGCAATTTCCCCATTATTATGAATTTGAAAGGCAGGTCTGGATCACACCGGTGGGCCTGCCGAGTGGACATGAGATGCTGTACCTTTTCCAGCACCTCCTTTGCTTCCGGGGTTAGTTCCCTGGGAGAACTCAGCTCCTCTCCCCCTTTCAATAAATTGAAAAGAGGGGCTAGGTCCTCGGTTGTGAGGCCTAGCCAGGGTCTCACTGAATTCAATGCCCCACACAGTTGATGGACATCTGCAAGGGTCTGAATTTTGGCCCTGATTTCCAATTTCTGAGGCACAATGGTCCGCTTGCCAATTTCCAGCCCAAGGTACCTCCAAGGTGGCATCCTTTGAACCTTGTCTTCCTGCAGCTCGAACCCTGCAACAACCAATGCATTAACTGTCAGGTCAAGCGCATGTGACAAGACATCATCGGTGGGGGCACACACAAGCACATCATCCATATAATGATGGATGATTGCTTTCTCTGCGGCTACGCGGACCGGGGACAGCAAGGAAGCCACATACCACTGGCAGATGATAGGTGACACCTTCATCCCTTGGGGAAGAACCCGCCAATGGTAGCGTTTCCTCGGGGCCTCTCGGTTGATGGTGGGAACCAAGAATGCAAAACGTGGGGCGTCGTCAGGGTGTAGGGGAATATGGAAGAAACAATCTTTTATATCTATAACAGCCAATTTCCAATTTTGTGGGAGCATGGTCGGGGTAGGCATCCCAGGTTGAAGAGAGCCCATGTCTTCTATCACGTTGTTAATTTGTCTGAGATCCTGGAGGAGTCTCCACTTGTCCTTCCCCGGCTTCCGGATAACGAAAACCGGCGAATTCCAAGGGCTGGTGGTCTCTACAATGTGACCCTTAGCTAACTGCTCCTCCACGAGCTCTTCGAGCGCCTTCAATTTCTGTTTTGAAAGCGGCCACTGTTGCACCCACACTGGTGCATCTGTTTTCCAATTCAGCTTGTGGGTAGGGCGCTCCTCAGCGACCGCTGTCCAAAAATCCTGTGGGGGGTCTGGGATGTCAATCGTGACTCCCCACTGGGCCATCAGGTCTCTCCCCAACAAGGGTTCCCTACAATCCAAAACAAAAGGGCGTAAACTGGCCAATTGCCCTTTTGGCCCCTTAATTTGAACCACACTCTTTGATTGTTTGGCCAATTGCATCCCCCCTATTCCTTGCACGTGTCCTGCCACGTTTTCCAAGGCCCAACGTGACGGCCAGTGTTTAGCTGGGATCACAGTCACGTCTGCGCCAGTGTCTAGGAGGCCTGTGATGTTAATGGCCTCATCACCCACCTGTAACTCACATCCCACCTGGGGTTTCACTTCTGTGATGTTGTGTATGGGACAAGCTGTTGGTATGTTGTTTTCTTCCAGGCGTTCCCAGGTGGGTATGATCTGGGCAACTATCTGCCCTTTAGGTAGGAATGTTGGTGGGTGAGTGCAGCGTAGCCAGAGAACGAACTTTCCAGGATTGTTATCAAGTGTTCCTGGAAGAATTTCGATCTCTTTTGGGGTGTGTTTGCAGTCCCCCACAACAATGAGCTTACCTTTGACCCTTGGCCAGGTACCCTGCTCACTGTTGTCAACTGACACAAAATTCCAGTTGTCGTCTTTCAGGTGCAAACCCTCCGTGAGCTGCAACCTATAGGGGGTATACTTAGAATTAGTTGTCAAAATCGGTTGTGCCATGTCATGGTCCATATAAGTATATTCCAGTGTGTTATTTTTGCTGCCACCCTGAATGGGGCAATGCAGCTTCTCCTTTTTTTTCCCTTGACTCCCTTTCCCCTCCCTGCCTGCCTGGTCCACCCTGTAGAAATGCCTCCTCCTGCTTGCTGCTGAGGACTCCAGGACAGTGTGGATGAATGTAGACGAGAGATCTCTGAAGTTAGGTTTTAGAAGAAGTGGTTTATTGTATGGGACATGAGGCCTTGCTCGGAGCCGCCAGGCGCAGCTGTAGCATGGCCTTGGAAGGTGGGGGAAGAAAGAGATAAGGAAATTCCTAGAGCAAAAGGCAAGAGACGAGAGAGGAGCAAAGGAGAAGAGAACAAAGAGACAAGAAGAGAGGCCCACTCTCGCAGCCCCCTGATAAGGGGTCTCGAGGTGGGATGTAACAGGCTTGTGCCAATGGGGTTACAGATACTTGATACTTCAGGGGGGTTTACATGTGTGGGATGAATCATACATAGGTTGTTTTAGCAGGCATCCAGTAGCTAGGACATCTCAAACATCAAAACTTACTCTCAATTCTATCTCAGTTACAGGTTTCACATTCTCAGAATCTAAGCAATCATATTTATAGGGCTTTCTGGCTTCATCCTTCCCAACATCTCCCCCGTTCTTATTAACAACTAAAACGCTAGACACTGTCTTACTCATTACTTTTTGTACACACTGAAGTATGCAGGGAACCGCTACTAAAACTACAATTACTACTATTAGAACAATCAAACCTATCTTACAAAGTTCCTTTAGCCAAGGTGCAAAGCTCAAACCATCAAACAAATTGTCTAGCCAAGATGGGTCATCTATTGTAATTTGGCCAGCTAAATCTCTCAATTCTTGCAATTGTTTATGAATGGGAACAGAGTGATTGGATAAATTCATGCAGCACAAACCTTCAAAATCTTTTGGAAAAGGTACTCTAACTAAACAGGTTTTTCAGGGCTTCTGTCGGATAGACAGATGGTATCAGAGCCTACAGACTTGGCTAAAACAACTCAGACATTCATCTTTGGTTGACTTAGGTAAAGCTTCACTACAAGAACTAAAACAAAAGAACAAAAGTAACATGCACGCGCGCAAATGATAAAACTTCAGTCTTTTCTTGGGCTGCTTTTGGAGGATCATCTTCTCCTGATGATTCTGCGCAGCTCAGGTCTGGGTGCTTGCTTCTTGGCTTGTAGAAGTACTGGCTGATGTGGGGGTCTCAGTGGGCTTCGATGCGTGGTACGGTTTCACGTTCTTTGCTGGAATCCACTGGAGTCCTCCTTCTGTGGAGGCAAATGCAAACCTCTTCCCCCATGTTACAGGATTATATGGTCTTTCTAACTGTCTTGATTTTAAATTTTTAATTGAAACTGGGGGCTGTACTTTCAGTTTTACCTTTTTATTGTTTAAGAAATGTCTATAAATGTGAGGGTGAGGCTCTTTTGCAGAGCTGTTCAGAAAATTATAAACATACTGAGCTTTCCCCCTTTTCTCTTGACTTAAAATGCATTTTAGGGTTTGGTGTGTTCTTTCTAGGCTACTTTTTAGCAGTTGTTTAAAATATGGAGAGCAGATGCCACTGTCCTTTATCACTTTTCTTAATTCCTTTATTTCGTGAGATGGGATAGGTGTCCCTGTTCTGGGGCCTCCGGCTTGCTGGCTGAATATCACAGGCATGGCTAGAGGATTTAGATTTTCTTCTTTGCAAATTTCTTGTGTGACTTCATGCCAGTCTGTCAGTTGAAGGTCATCAGAACATTTCTGGGGACCTTCCAAAATCGGGATTGGTGGTGGTGGATCCTCAGATTTGAGAGGGCTGGCAGCTGCAAGGGCAAAACAGTTCTCTGTCTGTCCTGTATTTGTTAAAGTGGCTGTCACATTCCATGCTCCCCCTTCTCGTTGCATGGTTTGTGTGCCAAGCTGTGGTATTGTCGTGCTTGGGCAGGATGCAGGAGGCAGAGGCAGGAACGCAGAAGGCAGAGAGCCTGTCAGTGAAGACATCTGAGAAGAACTTGGAGCCGTGGGAGGAGTCATCAGACATGAAGCTGTTACTGTAGCATGTAGGTCCCGTGGTGGAACAGATGCGGAAGGATACATATAAGTCACTGTATAATCATGTTGCTGTTGTGCTGTGTGCAGAGTCGTGGGCTGGTGAAGGGCTGCTGAAGGCTGTGGTTGTGCAGAAACTGCTGACGGCTGTAGCATCGGGGGCTGTGCAGCACGCGCGGCAGTGTGGACTATTTGCAATGGGACTGTAACAAGATCCGGCTGAGCGTAGGTTTCTGCATGGGGCGTGCGGGAACCGAGAGGCTATATCACAGGCGGTGATGCGGCTTGGTGGGTTGGCGCGTACTGCGCATGCGCGGGTTGCACAGTCTCGGTGTGGGGAGGCATGGCGGCGGCTCGCATTGGGCGCGCAGGAGATGGCGGGGGCACGGGAACTGCAGCAGGAGCCATTTCTGGGGCCGCGGGAGTGAACGCGAAGGAGTCTGCGGGCACAGGACGCGCCGGGGCTGCGGCAGAGGACAGCGCAGCGAACCCGGTGGCGGCCGCGGCTTGTGGTGCAGCCGCAGCGGCAGCATGAACGGGAGGGCTGGCTGGGGCACGCCACGGAGCGGGGACTGGAACGGGCTGCAGCATCCGCCGCGGCGCGGGGCTGGGGCACTCTGCACGCGGCAGAACACGCAGGGGGTTGGTGGGCATCTCCGCGTTAGTATGCGCAATGGGGATTGCTGGTACTGGCGCTGGCGGCACTGCGGGCACCGGCACCGCCGCAGCCGGCGCCGCCGGCTCATAGAAAGGCGGCAGCGGGCACGGGCGAGAGCGGTGGCGCCACCAGTGCCACATCGGCTGCAGCGAGGGGGGCTTGTGCTGCTTGCAGGAGGGTCGCTGCCTGTGTGTGCAGAACGCTGGCAACGGCCGTGGCTACAGCTGCAAACGCTGGCGGAGCGGAGGGAACCGCGGAGGGGAGGGGGGGCGTTACAGCTGGAGCCGCGGGATGAGGAGGGGGCGGGGCTGCCGCCGTGCCGGCAGCGAGAAGCACCGCAGGGATGTCTTCAGTGGGCGGGCTCGCTGGGGCAGAGGCGGGGACGGGGCCTGGCACACTGGAGCGAGGGGAGGGAGCCCCGGTAACAGGAATTCCAGCCGTGAAAGGGACCGAGGGCGCGGTGGGAGGGGCTGCAGGGTCCGGTGGGGGCGGTGGGGCCGAGGGGACGGGTGCCGCAGCCACGAGGGTGGGGGATGGTTCCACGGCGCTCGGTGGGGCCGCAGAAGCCGAAACCGCGTGGTGTGCCGGGGGGGAGGGGGGCGATTTCTGCTGCAGACCCGCGGCCGCGCGGAGGAGATCTCCGGGAACAGCGTGACTAGATGCCGTGGCTGCAGCAGCGTTTTCTGCAGCAAAGAGCTCAACGAGAGCCCTACAAGCTGGAACAAGCTCAGCAACAGTGAAATTCTTTCGTGAAATATCATTAAAGAGTCTATTTCCAACTGAGTCCCAAAAGTCTCTGGTAAAGATGGCTGAACGGTCAGCATTGGGAAAGTTAACTAGAGTCCATTCTAAAAGGTCTTTTAGCTCTTGCTTATGTAAAGTACTGTTGTTGCAGCGTAAAAGATGCTTAATTTGTTTATAGAGATCTCTGTCAAGGGTAGAACGGGATAGACCCATATTGTTTACACTAGCGTAGCTCACCTCGATGTCGCAGAAGCAGGTCCTCAGTCGAGATCTGACGTGGGGGTTGGCCAGACACTCCAGTCGGCTCTCAGGACACTGCACGGGGTCCCCTTCAGAGCCACGGCTCCAGGCGCTGCTCAGGAACAGCTCTTCCGTGCTCGGGACTCCAACCTCCCCTCGGCGCTTCAGTGCGGGCAGTGCAAAGCAGTGCCCACATGCGCTCAATGCATGTGGCAATTACCATGGCAAAAGTCCCTCTGTGAGCCCCAGTGGCCACCGCTCAGCAGCAGCCGTCTGTGCTCGAGGGATCCCAGGCAAATACCTCCTTAGAGCTCGAAGTGTCCGCTACTAAATAACGGTCCTCATGCTCAAGGTTTAAAGAGCTCCAGCCTCACGCTGCCCAGCAGCGATTTGCTGTGCTCACGACACCGATTAGAGTACCACTGGTAATTTAGTTACCGTCCATGATGAAGTCTCTCACAGCTTGAAAGGCTGGGTCCTGCGTCTTCCACATTGGGCACCACTTTGTAGAAATGCCTCCTCCTGCTTGCTGCTGAGGACTCCAGGACGGTGTGGATGAATGTAGACGAGAGATCTCTGAAGTTGGGTTTTAGAAGATGAGGTTTATTGTAAGGGACATGAGGCCTTGCTCTGAGCTGCCAGGCTGCAGCTCGTGGCAAGGCCTAGGAAGGTGGGGGAAGGGAGTGGTTGGAAGTGGGAGAGAGCAAAAAGCAAAGAGCAAAAAGAGAGGAGCAAAAAAGACAAGAGAACGGCCCACTCTCGCAGCCCCCTGATAAGGGGTCTCGAGGTGGGCTGTAACAGGCTTGTGCCAATGGGGTTACAGATACTTCGGGGGGGTTACATGTGTGGGATGAATCATACATAAGGGGTTGTTTTCACAGGCATCCAGTAGCTAGGACATCTCAAACATCAAAACTTGCTTTCAATTCTATCTCAGTTACAGGTTTCACATTCTCAGAATCTAAGCAATCATATTTATAGGGCTTTCTGGGTTCATCCTTCACAACACCACCCCATTTTTTTCTTCACGCAGGGTGGACCTGCGCTCTTTCACCATTTTTTTTTGTGAGGGTTTAAACCCTTTCCCTTTTTCCCCTTCCCCTTTTTTGTTTTTGAGGTCCTCTAATTCTTTCTTGAGGGGGCATTTGGAAACCCAATGCCCCAAATTCCCACACAAAAAACACTTCTGGGAGCCTTGAGCAGAAGGCTTCTTCCCGGTGTTCGGTGTTTTTCGGGAATCTTCAGCTTCCATGGCTGCAACTTGATGAGGTTTGGGCCGTTCACCTGTGGAGGAGGTCATAAAAGGCACCTTTACCTGACATACCTGAAGCATGTCTGGTAAGGTTGGTTTGGGGTTTAGGGGTAAACTTAAAATCGCAGCACAACATAAATCATTTGCATTCGAAAATGCAATCTCTGTTAAAATGTGTTCCCAAGCCATTTCATTTTTGACCTGGGCTTCAATAGCTCGGGACAGTCTCTCCACAAAATCTGTGAAAGACTCCCTTTGGTCCTGTCTGATTTTCGAATATGAAATCGCAGGACCTTGTATTTGCATGCTGAAGAATGCAGTCAGGGCTGTGTCTCTCACTACGTGGAGGCACTGGACAGGAATGACCACTTGGTCAGTGGCTTCTGCCCACTGCCCCTCACCCGCGAGGTGTTCTGGAGTGATGGGGTTTCCCTGAGCGTCCACTCTAGTGTTAACATGGTTGAGGAGCCCTGGTAAGGCCTCCTGGAGCAGCCTTTTCCAAGCTGTGACCCATAGGATGTACTCTGTTGGTTCAACAAGCAAGAAAACAGGTACTTTAAATCAGCAGGCACCACTTCCTCTGCAGAGAGATCTGCTCTGAGAAGCCCCCTGAAGTATGGCCCATCCCGGCCATATGTTCTGTGAGCTTTGCAGATTTTTTGATGGTGGCTCGGGGAAATGGGTGGTACTCTGCCCTGTTGTTACCACCGCGGACATTGCGGTAGGTAACAGGGGCAAGAGTGGAAATGGAGCAGGAACCGGCAGCTCCATCTGCCCCCGTTCCCTGCTCGGGCACTTCCGGGTTTGAGGGAGCGAGAAAGCCCGTGCCCTGGGGCACTTGGTTGCTTGGCAACCGCGTCCCTGCAGGGGGCGCGGTTTGCCCAGGGGGTGATGTCATCAAGGAGTGGGGGGGTGGGGGGGATCCCGGGGGACCGGGCTCGAGCCCCGGTGGCGCGGGACCGGGCTGCTCCGGTGCGGTTGGCGGCGCGGCGGCTGCGGGGAAAACAGCGGGCCACGCCGCGGCGGAGGCACCCCCCGCTGGCAGCACTGGGGGGGTTGCAGCGGGCCGCGGCCACACCGCCGCAGGGGGCGGCCACGCCGGGAGGGGGAGGGCGGGGAAAGCGACGTCACCGAGATCGGGCGAGGGAGGCGGTGCGGACGCAGCCGCAGTGGGGGGGGAGGGGTGCCGCAGCGCTTACGCGCAGGCACAGGGGGTTGGGGGGGGCAGCCCGGAGGTGGGGCCGGGGCAGCGCGGGGCGGGGGCGGGGCCGCGCGGGGCGGTGCAGGGGGCAGATGGGGCGGGGCCGTGCCACGCAGGGCTGGGGGGGCGGGGCCACACGGCAGGCACCCGATGTCACAGGGGTAAGGCGGGGCGGGGGAGGGGGACGGGGCGGGACAGCACCGTGCGGGCGGGCGCCATGTCACCGGAGTAGGGAGGGGTAGGCGGCGCTGAGGGGCCGGGGGAGTCCCCTGCCATGCGGTCGCCGCCATCTTGGGGACCCCAAGCGGACCACGTGGTGTGGGAGATTAGGGACAGGCGGTCGGAAGATATCGTGTTGTACGGGCAGACAGAACCCCTCCCTCAGTACTTAGTTGGTTAGTGTCCTTGATAAGGTAAGCAACACCTAACTTGTAACGTAAGCAGACGGAAGTGATGTAGCAAACAGAGGTTTTATAACTCCATGTAACCAGTTAATAAACGCCATTAGCCGTCCACCACATTGGTGTCTGTGAGCTGGTGGTCCGAGCAGCCTGGCTGTGGCTGCCGTGTCGTTCCTGAACCAGGTCGCTATGCCTCAGCGGAGGTAACAACGTGGCTTCGGACGCAGATTCCCGCCCCACAGAAAACCGAACGCGGCATTTTTCAACCGGGGAAAGTGGGGAAAGGGGAAGGTCTCGGGCTGACTGGCCGGGTCCGCCTGAGGAATCCCGGCCGGCCCCACGGGGGGCCAGCACGGGCGGGGTGGCTGGGGCATCCCGGAGGCTGAGCGGGTGGGCGGGAACCCTACTACTCCATTCAGAATGCTTTCCCGGGGACACGGGGACCGGGGAGAAGAAGCGGGGGAGGAGGGGGAGAACACGTTTCTCGGCTGGGCTCTTTCTGCACTCCCTTTTGAGATTGAATTGCGGAGTTCACCTTTGTCGCTACAATAAAATACTTTGTAGCATTTTTCTCCCCTGTTTGTATCAGCCGAATTAATTCCCTTTCTACAGTGCCACAGAAATCGGCGCTGCAGACTTCTTCGGGGGATACTTGGGGAAAATGCAGATGAACCCAGAGAACAAAATTTCTTAACTCGCCTTTTGAGATTTTCAATTTGGCCTCGTTAACTACTGACGCATAGTTATAATACAACCTTTTCTGAGCAACCGTTAGCTGTCCACCCATGTTTTGATACTAAGTTGCTTTTGAACCCAAACCCAGATGAAAAGCACCCCCCCCCCCCCCCCCCCCCCCCCCCCCCCCCCCCCGCGGACCCCGTTCACTCGAAATCACAGGAGGTTTAACCCTTTAGCTGCGCAGCTATTTTTGGAGGATTTTTTTCCTCCCCAATAGATCCCCCTCCCTCGGGGGAACCCTAAAACCAGTAAATATGTCCCTTTGTGGGTATACTTACCTGTTCCTGTGCCTGGGGGGTGCGTAGGTCTGGATGTTCTGCTGCAAGAAGGACTCCGGTCGGGGCTCGAAGCTCCCCTTCTTTCCCCTGGAACTTGCCTTGTTTAAAAGTCAATTTCACAGGGGTGCGTGACGCCCAGAGACTGTTCTTCGGGCTAAATCAGCCCCAGTCCGTTCGCAGGGTCCGCCTCGTATCCGGGGGCCCTCTGCATGGGCGCCGGATGCTCTGTCACCGCGGAGCCGTGCCCCACGTGGTCCAAGCTACTTCTGCCGGCATGGTCTGCCCCAAGTTTGAGCGCCACTCTCTGTGTCTGGTTCCATCCCCACTCCAGGCGGGAGTTGACCTCCGGCTAGCTCGGGTCAACACAGCCACAGAAGGTCCCAGTTCGTTTCGGCTTCTCAGCCTAGCAGCTGGACCCAATAGTGTCGTGACAGCAACAGCAGCAGAAGAGAAAAGGCTGGCTCTCAGCTTAGCAGGTTAAAAGATGTTTATTAGCTCAAGAGCTGAGGAGCAGAGCGCTCTGGGCTGAGAGCTCCGAGCTGAGAGGCTGAGCAGCTGAGAGAGAGAGAGAGTCTCTCCGCCACCTTATAAGCGGGGGAGGGGTTCCAGGGGGGTTACAACAAGACAACAAATCAGGGGATTCAGGGGGTAACAAGGTGTGCCCACCCCCAAGCCTTGGACCACTAAAATCCAGAGCTAAAGGAATTCCCCCCAGGGGACCTATCACCTGAAGCCCTCTCCCTGAGATTTTGCAACCTGGGAGGGCTCCTCAAAGTGATAGACAAGCTGCCCCAGAGAGGGGGGGGTGGGGCAGAGGGGATGTTACAAGTCAGGTGAGGAGTGGGAGGACTGACACAAAACACCTTATTATACAGACAACACAAAAGGGATACAGAATTGGGGATACAGTGAAATAAACCATAACATAAACTTCTTATAAAAACCTAATAAAACAGTTCTGCACCACCACACGGCAGGAAGCATCAGTGAAAAGAGCATAGCATGTTTCTTCTGCTGGCAGTTGGTTGTATGGTGGAGCTTCTTCAGCATGTGTCACTTGCTCCTGTTCCTCTTCATCCATGAGACCAAAGTTTTCACCTTCTGGCCAGTTGGTAATTATCTCCAAAATCCCAGGGTGATTTGGATTTCCAATATGGGCATGCTGAGTGATGAGGGCAATCCATTTGCTCCATGTGGCGTCGGTGGCATGATGGGTAGAGGGAACCTTTCCTTTAAACATCCACCCCAGCACTGGTAGTCAGGGTGCCAGGAGGAGTTGTGCTTCTGTGCCAATCACCTCTGAGGCGGCTTGAACTCTTTCATAGGTGGCCAAGATTTTCTTTTCTGTTAGAGTGTAGTTGGCTTCAGACCCTCTGTAACTGGCTCCAGAATCCCAGTGGTCGGCCCCACGTCTCCCCAGGCACCTTCTGCCAAAGGCTCCAGGACAGGCCATTGTTCCCGGCTGCTGAGTAGAGCACGTTCTTCACCTCTGGTCCTGTCCTGACTGGGCCAAGGGCTACCACATGAGCGATCTCCTGCTTGATCTGGGCAAAGGCTTGTTGCTGTTCAGGGCCCCAGTGGAAATCATTCTTCTTGCGGGTGACCAGGTAGAGAGGGCTCACAATTTGGCTGTACTCAGGAATGTGCATTCTCCAAAAACCTATGGCACTTAGGAAAGCTTGTGTTTCCTTCTTGCTGGTCGGTGGAGACATTGCAGTGATCTTATTGATGACCTCAGTGGGAATCTGACGCTGTCCATCTTGCCACTTTACTGCCAGGAACTGGATTTCTCAGGCGGGACCCTTGACTTTGCTCTTCTTGATGGCAAAACTGGCTTCCAGGAGAATCTGGATGATCTTCTCTCCTTTATCAAACACTTCCATTGCTGTGTCCCCCCACACAATGATGTCATCAATGTATTGTAGATGTTCCGGAGCCTCACCCTGTTCCAGTGCAGCATGGATCAGTCCATGGAAGATGGTGGGGCTGTGTTTCCACCCCTGAGGCAATTGGTTTCAGGTGTACTGCACGCCCCTCCATGTGAAGGCAAACTGAGGCCTGCATTCTGCTGAGAGAAGAATGGAGAAAAATGTGTTAGCAATGTCAATTGTGGCGTACCATTTTGTTGCCTTGGACTCCAGCTCATACTGGAGTTCCAGCATGTCCGGCACAGCAGTGCTCAATGGTGGAGTTACTTCGTTCAAGGCACAGTAGTCTACAGTCAATCTCCATTCTCCATCAGACTTGCGCACAGGCCAGATGGGGCTGTTGAAGGGTGAGTGGGTTTTTCTCACCACCCCTTGGGTCTCCAGCTCTCAGATCATCTTGTGGATGGGAATAACGGCATCTCGATTTGTCCAATACTGCCGGCGGTGCACCATCGAGGTCGCAACTGGTACTTGTTGCTCTTCTACCTTCAGGAGTCCTACTGCAGATGGGTTCTCCAACAGTCCAGGTAAGGTGTTCAATTTCTTAATGCCCTCTGCTTCCACAGCAGCTATTTCAAAAGCCCACCTCAGCCCCTTTAAGGTCTTTGTAATAGCCGTTCTGGAGGAAGTCTATGCCCAAAATGCACGGGGCCCCTGCACTGTTCACAATCGGATGTTTCTGCCACTCCTTCCCAGTCAGGCTCACCTTGGCTTCCAATAGAGTCAATTCCTGTGATCCCCCTGTCACCCCGGCAATGGAAATAGGTTCTGCCCCCACATGTTCCCATGGCAACAGGGTACACTGCAAACCAGTATCAACCAACGCTTCATATTCCTGTGGCTCTGATGTGCCAGGCCATCGGATCCACAGAGTCCAAAAGACTCGGTTTTCCTGTGCCTCTCCCTGGCTAGAGGCAGGGCCCCTCTAGCACTGGTCATTATTCCCTTCCTGGGCATACATAGTAGAGCATCCTTCAAGCGGTTCTGTCAGAGCCTCCTCACTTCTATACTTCTATTATACCTGGTAGCTTGGTCATGGGAGGCTGAGGCTACCTTCATCTTAGTGGAACCCCCTCGGTAAGCGTTTCTCTCCTTGAGCTCACGCACCCGTGCTGCCAGGGCAGAAGTGGGTTTCCCATCCCACCTTCCCATGTCTTCCCCATGGTCACGCAGAAAGAACCACAGGTCAGCTCGTGGGGTGTACCTTCTCTCTCTAGCTGGGGAATGTTGAGCTCTGACTCTAGGGCCTGTAACTTGCACCGGTGACACATGGGGACTGTTCATCCTCATCTCCTCCCTTATCTCCCTCATTTCCTCTTTGAGTTCTTTAACTACTGCAGAGACCTGAGCCTGCATTTGGCTATTGATCCTACTCTCATAATTTCTGAGTTTGTTGGCTACAAAACCCACTGTCTCTCAGTTGTCCTCGACATTAATTTTTGCAATGAATGTGGCATATTGAGATGGTCCTAGAGTTGCCAGATTCCACAGTCCGGAATTACAAAAAAAACAGGCAGGATCATAAATGCCTTCTCAGCCCATCCCTCAGTGTAAATCAGGGTGACCTTGGCCTAAATGGTGCCCATAGCTCTTATCAGGGGCCTGGCAGAGATCTCTCCCTGCTCTAAGGAAGTTTAGAGAAAGTAGTTGTTGTAAAGCAGCAACCTCTCCTTCCCCCGCCCCCCCTGGGAGCTGATGGAATCTGGGCAGGCTTCAGGCCAGCTCCCCCCCAAAAGGGGGGAGCAGCAGGCCCAACTCTGTTACCCTGGTTTTTCTGAGTTTTTTATAGCCTTTTGATTTTTCATAAAATGGAGTCAGATCTTTTTAGTTATGGTACAATATTAGAAGCAGTTTTACCTTTTTCCCACAGATGTAACATAAAGAAATCCTTTGTTTTTCATTCTCTGTCCTTCGTTTGCATATTTCTAACCTGAAAACAATTGTAACTGACGGCTGGTCTGTCCAGTGTGCTTGAGAGGTGAAAACTCTAAAAGCCAATCTTCTGCTAGACCCACAAATGTATATAAAGTAAGAAATAAACAAGGAGGCTCTCTCTCCGCCTGGACTCATCTTTTGAGCCGGATCGGAGGAACCTCAGCTCTGCGAAACCTCTTGTCTGCGTGTGGCTGCTTTGTGTGTCTCGGTGACACAACTTGATGTTACCTGTCTTTCTCTGGCCAAAGGAAAGAAGGAATAAGGCCCACCTACAGGAAATTAAGGGGTTTTATGTAGATATTGGTTCGCTGCAGACTCCAGGACGGTGTGGATGAATGTAGACGAGAGATCTCTGAAGCTGAGTTTTAGAAGATGAGGTTTATTGTAAAGGATGGGAGGCCTTGCTCTGAGCTGCCAGATGCAGCTCGTGGCAAGGCCTAGGAGGTGGGGGAAGGGAGAGGTAGGTATTGGAGTCCAGGGCATTCCTTTGGCTGCCCTGGAGGGTCAGAGATCTGGACAGGGGGCTCTGGGACCCTGGCACAGAGCCCAGAGGGACATTGGCTTTGATCCCAGTCCATGGAAAAGGCTTCCTGCACTGCGGGAAGGATTGCAAGCCACAAGAGTGTGAAAGATAGTAGTTTAGCTTATCACAGGGTGAGAAAACAGTAGGTTTGGGTTTTTAGGATTGAAGTGAATGGGACCAAGATGGAGGATTTGGGGCGTTGTCTCCTGCTTCTTCTTTCTTCTTCCCTCACTCCATTTTCTGCAGTGATGGTGGCACAAAGTAGTTTAAAGAGATTGGGTCAAAGTAGAGATGACCTGTTTAGTATAAGTGATAGGTATTGGCAAATAATGATAAATAAAGAATACGTAGCAATTAGTATAAAAGATAATGACAGCCCAGTGCGGGAGGAGTCGAGGAGTCACCAGATGCCCGAGCAGCTGCACAGACCTTTGTTGGGCACTGAGAAATTTGTAAGATAAGAAATAATAAACGAAGCATGCAACCTTGAAAAATCAGAACCTGAAGACTCCATCTTTTTCTTGTGTTTGGCTCAGAGCTTTGCAGAGGGCAAAAAGACTCTAAAACCATCTGAATCTCGGAGAAAAAACCGAGAGGTAGGGAGTGGGGGAAGGGAGATGTAGGGAGAGGAAATTCCAAGAGAGGAAAGTCCTCGGAGAAGGGTGCCAGGCAAAGAGGGAGAGGGGAGAGGGGAAAGAGCAAAGAGCAAAGAGAGAGCAAAGAGCAAAGAGGCCAACCCACCCTCGCAGCCCCCTGATAAGGGGGCTTCAAGGTGGGCTGGAACAAGACTTGGGCCAATGGGGTTACAGATACCTGATACTTCAGGGGAGGGTTACAGGTGTGGGATGAACGATACATTGGGGGTGAGGCAGAACATCCCATTTGACCTCTGGGTCTAGCTGCAGGTGACCTTCAGCTGGCCACATAACTGTTTTCCCAGACATCCAGTAGCTCTCAAACATCAAAACTTGCTTTCAATTCTATCTCACTTACAGGTTTCACATTCTCAGAATCTAAGCAATCATATTTATAGGGCTTTCTGGCTTCATCCTCCCCAACCGTTTTATATGGTACTTCCCAAAGTCGTAGCCAACATTTTTCAGTGGTCAGAACAGATGCTAATATTCTAACTAACCTTCTGATAGGTCCCTGTCTTTTCTAAAGCAATTCCCACTTCCTGACCTGGAGAGTTATTCTACATTCTTCTATAACTAAAAAACCAAACTGTACTAACCCATAACATTTGCCCTGTGCATCTAACCTTGTTGGGGTCATTATCATGCTGTCTGCTCCTCCCAAAAAGTTTTGGTGAGGTGTGTCCTGCTCACAGTCTGGGATGGAATTCCTTCTCCATGCCCTACTCACAGCCTGGATTTTGAATTCACTTTCAAGGAGGGAATCCCGTCTTATGAAATTCATGGAGCTCAGAACAATGACTGAGAGTCAAAGCGGGTCCTCCCTCTCCTTCCCAGTCCATTCCACCACCAAGAGAATGAGGGCTTGGAGTGTTGTAATGCATTAATTGGGTTTATATTTCATCGGATTTGTAATGTTCTTTTCTATCTGTCCTTGCCCAGCAGTGCCCATCCCCCACACTGAAATGTAACCTAACCCTGTTCCCTCCTGCTTATCCCTGATTGGGTGGTGCCTCTGGGCCCTGCATATGGGCCCTGCCCCCTGGGGGAAAAAGCCATGATGGGAGAGGGGCCAGGTCTCTCTGGCATTGGCGAGTCATCAGGAAAGGTCTCCAGCAAACAGAGCAGGACTTGAGAATAAAAGCTGTAATATCCATCTCGATGCCAGAGAGCAGACTCTGTTACTTTTGCCATCGGCGGCCGTCTAGTCTCGTGGGGAAAACTACAACTGGTGGCTTACATGTGGTTTGAAGCCACAAAAGGTTCCCAAAAAGCTGGAAGAACCACTCAGGGAGCACGTGGCCGAGGAATCTCATGCAGGTACATGAGTCATGAAACATAGCTCACCCACGCAGAGACACAGTCCCGTCAGGCTTGGCATTCACTGTGGAGTCTCCGAAACACAGGATTCCACAGGCCAGGGCTGTAGTTTTCTCCTTTGGACTCAAAAATCCCATTGGAGTGCTGCAAAGAAGCCCCCCGAATGGCAAGCTGCTCCCAGGGAAGGTGACCACATGTTCGTGGAAAGATGACCCTGGGAACCGAGACTGGAAGCTCTCTTTGCACCAAAAAGGGTCAGTCTCAGGCAAAAGGAGTGATTGGGAAAGAAAGGAAAGGAACGCTGGAATTTTGGTGAGTACCACTTTTGGTTTTCTAAGGGAAAATCTTTTTCAGAGGTGGGATTCCTCAGGGAAAAGGGTTTTTTCCTCTGTCGGGGAAGGTTTTTGCTTTCAGAGTAAACCTTCAAAATGCTTTTGGCAGCCTGGGGGAGTGGAAAAGGAAACTGTTTCCCCTTTTGGCTTTTTTTCTCTTCAGTGAGTTTTTTTTCCTTTCAGTTTCTCAGTCACAATAAAGAGGACACAGAAACTCAAAATCTGAGCCAAAAATGGGTGCTAGGCTGTCTGTATCTCACAAAAGAGTCTATTACCACATTTTATATACGTTGAATAATAGCGAGACCCATTATTCAAAGAAACAGCTGAAAAAATTAACTCTGTGGTTGTTTTCTCAGTTTCCACACTTATCATTAGAGCAAATAAGCTCCCCAGAAATTTGGGAGGCTATGACAAAAAAAATAGTTGAATCTGGCTCCTCTAATAATAAAGAAGATGCAAATTTTGCTTTTTATAGCTTTAAAATTAAGTTTGCATTGCAAAAGCAAAATAAAAAGGAAAAAAAGCCAGTTCTTTGTGAATTTCCCCCAGCTTGTACCTTTGCAGGCAGTTCGAGTGCTCAAACCTCCCATCTCGGTGGTCCCCAGGTGGGGGTTCACAAGATGGAGGGGATTCCTTTGTCCAAAATGGCTGAAGCCATGTGCTCCCAAGCCACGAGGAGTCTCTCCCTTTGTCTGTCCCTCCTTACGGCAGTCCCTTCTTCTCCCCAGACCCTTCCTTCTCTTCGGTGCCACCCCCAGCACTGCCCTCTCCTCTGACTCTGCCCCCTACCCTCAAACCTCCACCCTCCGACTCCTCCCCATGTGACTCAAGCCTCCAGCCCCTCCCTGCCCTTGGTTCCCACGGTTTCCCCACCCACAGTCCCGGTTCCTACACCCCAGAGGGGGCGGGGGGGAGGGGGGGGAGCCGGGAACCCGGAAGCAGGAAGTGATCCTGACTTTTCTGCCACCCCTTTCACATAACAACAATCAAAAAGAGGGGATGCTGTCCACAGTAATTGGGACCCCTTCCCCCCACAAGCGATTCAGGGTTTATGCAAAGCTCAGGCCAAATTGGGATATGAAAGAGAATACTTTTGCAACTGTTTAAAAGCAAATTTAGGAAGAAATACTACAGTTCCTTTTGACCTCCAAAAAGATTTACTTCCGGAGCTTTGACAAAATCCTGAAACGGCTGTTGATAATAAGATTCTGCCAATTCAATTAGCAACCCAGCCCGATGGGTCTTTCCAACCTTACAGTAAAATAAAGCAGCTTCCATCAGAACCTTTAGTAACATTTGTGGAGCGATTAACCCAAGCTATCGAGTTACAGGTTAAGAATGAAGGAGCCCAGGAACAGGTCCTGGAGGAGATGGCTCTGGCCGATGCAGACGAACAGTGCAAGGCAGCTATCCTCAGCCTGTCTATACAACCGGCTTCAGCTTTACATGACATGCTCCAGGTGTGTGCCAGGAAGATTCCCTTCATAAAAGCTCATCAAAACCACAGTTCCAAAGTCAAGCTGCCACAAAAAGCTGCTGCTGCAGACACTGTGCTTCCTGTACCTGTGCCATGGCCACCGCCCAAGAGAAGAGCAACGTGTCTCCTGTGCGATCAGGCTGGACATTGGGCATCTCAATACCCTTTAAAGAAGCAATTTCTGAACTTTTGGGACAATGGGGGCAGCAGGTCTCAAAGGTCTAAAGTGAATTTTTCAAAGAAACTAGAAAATGTAAATGTTAAACAAAATAATCCTGCTCTAACCAGTTCTGCCTTTCAGCAAAAGTCACCGGATATGACAGTAAAGGATCCAGCGACCAGAGAAGCAAAAAGTCCTCATGCTCTGGTCACCTGGGGTCGTGGGTATGCCTATGTCTGGTCCCCCAGGTCTCAAGTGGGTGCCAGCTGAGTGGGTGAAACCTTTCATCCCTAAAACTGCAAAACCACCTGCAGAGGGCCCACAAGTGGCCAGTGCTGCCTGGAGGAGGAGAGAGCGCCGAACCTTCTCCTTCTTATTATCATTATTCCTTAACAGTGTTTTTCTAAACAGTTTACACTAAAGGTCATTTTTCTTTTGCAACTTTAAAGGTACTCAAGGTCTGAACTCTGAGCATCTCCCGTGAACCGAGCCTTCCTCCTTCTTAATTTAATAAGAAAAGGGGAAATGTTGTAATGCATTAATTTGGTTTATATTTAATTGGATTTGTAATGTTCTTTTCTATCTGTCCTTGCCCAGCAGTGCCCATCCCCCACACTGAAATGTAACCTAACCCTGTTCCCTCCTGCTTATCCCTGATTGGGTGGTGCCTCTGGGCCCTGCCCCCTGGGGTAAAAAGCCATGATGGGAGAGGGGCCACGTCTCTCTGGCATTGGCGAGTCATTGGAAAAGGTCTCCAGCAAGCAGAGCAGGACTTGAGAATAAAAGCTATAATATCTAACCCAGTGCCAGAGAGCAGACTCTGTTACTTTTGCCATCGGTGGCCATCTAGTCTCGTGGGGAAAACTACATTGGAGCAACCTGGGATAGTGGAAGATGTCCTTGCCCATGGCAGGGGCAGGACTGGATGGGCTTTGAGGTCCCTTCCAGCCCAAACCATCCTGGGATTCCATGATTCCATACAAGACAATATTCCCATGCTGCTTGACTAGCAGCACCGTGGTCAGACCTAATGCAGAAATCCCCTAAAATAGCCACATAAATATATATAAAGCAAATATGTCCCAAAGTATAAACCAAAATGAGGGAGTTTATGTGGCAAATGCAGAACACAAGGAGAAGTGGCTCCAACAGTTTAACTCCAGGAAAACGATGTGCGTGGGACCATGCTGGGCCTCAGCTCTGCTGTCGCTAGAGGACATGAAGAGAAATGAATACTCACACAATCTTTTGACTCCAAGAAGGCTAAAAAAAAAGCTTTATTATTTACAAAGACCTCGCTTATATAGATTCTGAACAATGGCTAGGGGTTGGAGAACAAGGTTACCACCTCTCCATCCCACTGGCCGGACTAGAAGTCAATCAGATGACTTTCATCAGAAAGGAATGTAGAAAACAATGATTATTTATGGTACAGACGTGAGAACTCAGCTACAGAACTGTAAACATCTCACAAAACTCACAGAATGTGGCAACACTCTGCCATGTCTTTAAATCGACTCCCCTTCAGAGAGCCCCTTTCGTGGGACACAAGGACAGGCTGGGGCACAGGAGTGCCCTGGCTGTGGCACTGCCAGTTGGGGGGTGCTGGGACCCTCAGGAGAGGCAGAGCACCCGTAAGTGGTTGAGGAAGGGGAAAATGCTTGGAAAGGTTGGGAGGAGAAAGGGAGGTATAGGGGGTTCCCACCCAAAGAGGGGGAAAGTAGACTCAGTCCAGAGCAGCAGCCAGAGCTCAGTGCTGGTGGTGCCAACACTGGGACAGGGCCATTATTCCAACACCCAGAGATGGGTCTGATATTTTATTTACTAGGAAAGAACCTTTTTCCATTCCCTGCTTCCTGAAAAAAAAAAAAAAAAAAAAAAAAAAAAAAAAAAAAAAAAAAAAAAGTGAACAAGAGAAAAACCCTCTCAGGCTCATTAAAGGCAAATGTTCCCACTTAGGAAAAACGAAGAGGTTTTCACTCACAGCTTATGAGAAACAGCAGCCAGCTGGGTTCTACTCATCCCTGTCCCCATTCCCTGCTCCCTTCCTGATACCCCTCCCATTCCAGCAATGGCATCCAGGGCAATTGGGCCGTTCCAGAGGGTTTGGGACACACGGATGGGTGGCAGTGGTAGGTGCTGGTGCCTCTCAGCATCCCTTGGCCTGGAGATGCTCTGAGTGATGGGGGATGGAGGAGCTGATCCCTCTCTCTCCTCTCCCAAAGCCTCGGCCTTCTGCAGAGCTGGGAGGTGGCTCTGCATGGGGGTCACATCCCATGGCAGGGAAGGGGAGGGGGATGTAGGACCCAAGGATCTGGCTGGGTGTCCTCCCATTTCTAAACACTGACCCTGTGGAGAGCCTGGCCTGGGCTGAAACAACCCTGAACAAATGTCTGTGGTGTCCATGGGATGTGGCAGGAAACGTGTGATGAAATTCTGAATTACAACCTGCCCAACCTGGAGGAGACAGACTCCCATTCCCAGGTAGCAGGACCATGCTGGATGCTGAGCTCATTCCCAGCTCAGGGATGAGCTTTGGGGACAGCAGAATTCCCTGTGCAGACTCCAGCAACCCCCTAAAGCTCTGAATGGACACTGCTGTGGATGGAAACAGAGCTCACAGGAGCAGGAGGAGCTTTGGGAAGGGTAATCACGGGATCCCAGCTGGCAAAGGAGACAAGTGCTCACAGCTGAGATCTGAGCTGAGAAAAGCTTTGAGAGGGGAAAAAAGCCCCTTGGGAAAGTTTCCCGGAGCTTTTGGGGGAGCAGGACACAGGCAGGGAAAGGATGGATGGGCAGAGAGAAGGGAAAGGCTTCAGGGCCATGAAAAAGAAATTTCCCTCCATGGGGCAGGAAAATCAGCTTTGTTTTTGAAAGCAAACAAGCAAACATGTTCAGCCTGGCTAAACGCAACCTCTCCGAGTTCTTATTTATTATTTCTACCATGGCAACATTCAGGGACTTCTGGAAGACAAAAAGGGATCCCTGTGTTGGGGTTTGTAGTGACATGGACCAGGAGACAGCCCTTGAGCAGATCAGATACAACAAATGGGAGCAGCCGAGGGATGAAGGGTGAGAAGAGAAGGAACAATAACGAGGCTGTGTTTGCTCTTGCCAGCTCTGTACACATCAAGGGGGGTTGAAGGCTCCATGGTTTAGCAGCTTTGAAACTTCACTGTAAACATGGCTTTGAGCAAAAAGGAAGTGGAAATAAATAAAAACATTTCAATTTACAGATCTGCTCCGCTTCCTCTGCACTGCTGCCATCCAAGGGCTCTTTGGAAGTGGGAGCAGCTCTGCTGTGGGGTCTGTGCTCACATGGTTCTGCTGCAGAGCTGGGAAATCCAGAGCTCCCAGTTCACTTCCAAGTGGGATTATGGTCAGGAAAGATCCTGCTGGAGGAACAGACACACTGTCATTAGAACAGCTCCTGCTTTCACGCTGCTTCCTCCTCAGCAGTTGTGGTGAGGTGTGTCCTGCTCACAGTCTGGGATGGGAATTCCTTCTCCATGCCCTGCTCACAGCCTGGAATTTGAATTCACTCTCAAGGAGGGAATCCCCTCTCAGGAAATTCAGGGAGATCAGGACAATGACTGAGAGTCAAAGTGGGTCCTCCCTCCCCTTCCCAGTCCATTCCACCACCAAGAGAACGAGGATCCAGGGATGATGATGTGGGCCATGGACAATGCTCCTCTGCAGCCCCAGGACCCAGGGGAGACAATGGGGTGTCAAGGGGGGCTTTTTCACCCCAAACCCCTCTATGCAATCCCATCATCACCTGGAAAGGCCTAGCAGCAGCTTTGGATGGACTGTCCATAATTCACAGGGAATTTTTCTGCTGTCCCAGGAGACTGGAGACAGTAAGAGCAAGGGGAAGGTTGGGCACAGCCAGGACCTTGTCTTGTCCTTCCACCAGCACAATAAATCCCCCTGCCAGGTTCAGTTTTCCCAGTGCCCACAGCAAAGCTCCCAAGGAAGTCAAGCAGAAGATGTTTTTCCAAAAGAAAGAGCTAAACCATCCCTGTGGTTGGTATTTGTTGTTCACCCTTTGCTCCAGGGTTAACAAGTGTTGAACAAAACTCCCAGGGAGAAATCTTTCTCCCAGGTAAACATCTGGCTCTGCTCAAGTCCAAACAGCTTTTACTGCCAACTCAGAGGAGCCAGATTCTCCCTTGTTGTCTTCTCAGGCTGTTTCACACCAGGCAGGGATCTTCAGGCACTTTGAAGGGGTCAGGCTCCTGCTGGAACAGGTAATTTCCCAGTGGGAAGCAGCCTGAGCTGCTGGCTCTGGCTCACATCTCTGCCTGTGATGGTTTTCAGGGAAGAAGAGAGGGAGCTTCCCTGAGGTGTGGGTGGCACAGGGAAGGGTCTAAGGGGAGGAAAAGCAGTACCAGGAGGGGAGCCCAGAGAACAGCTGGATGAGGAGGATGCAGGGATGGAGGAGGCTGGGAAGTGCACTGAGAACCAGACTGGAGTCCTGAGCATGAGGAAGAAAGCGAGAGGAAATCAGAGGGTCAGCACATTCCCATGAACTGCCATGTTCTCATGACTGAAATTTTGCCTGTGATCCTGGGGTTTCCTTCTTGCCAGTGACCTCTCCTTGTCTTTCTCCTCCCAGGAGCAGGAGGTTTGTGCTGCCTCAGCCTTTTTTCCATCACTCACTCCTATTATTTGGGCATCATCTGCATCAGCCCTGGCTCGGGCTGTGCACCCAGAGCCCCTCTGTTCTCCCAGCTCCCAGAGGTGACCTTGCCTGTCCATCCACAGCTGAGTTTCCAGGCTGTTATATCTCTGTGGCTTGGTTTGACACATCCCTGTCTCAAGCCATGACTGATGGGAGCCCAGCCTGCTCAAAGTCAGCCCTGGCTGCTCAAAGCCAGCCAGGCGCTGGTTACCAAGCTCATTTTTCTGGCCCTTGGCTGGGACTGCAGCCAAGCACAGCTTTCCCTTCCCTCACCCACCTTTTCCCTCCCATCCACAAAGGTGTTTGTCTTCATCTCTCAGCCTCTCCTGGAACCAACCCCCCCTGTCACTCTCCCAGACAGAAGTGCAGGGTCAGCTCTGCTTCTCCCAGTCTGCAATAACCAGCTTTTATCACTCACTACCTGCAGTTTCAAACCACTCTGTATTTTTCCATCTTCCCTCAGATGCAGCAGGGTTCCCAGACTGCTGATGGTGCTTCTTCATGCCCCTCATTCAAGGGCTGCTTGAACCTGGGTGCAAAAACCCTCTGGCCAAGGCTCCCTTTCCCTCTCCTCATCATTGCCCTCCTGCTCTGCACTTGGAGTGTAATAACAATAATAATTAATAACAATAATAAGTAATGCAATCACAGTATGATTTGGGTGGGAAGAAACCTTGCAGACCACCGTGTTCCAATGCCCGCCATGGGCAGGGACACCTTCCACTATCCCAGGTTCAACCTCGCCTTGGACACTTCCAGGGATGGGGCAGCCACAGCTGGGATGAGCAGCCACAGCAGGCCAGGTTGGACAAGCCTCAGAGCAACCTGGGATAGTGGAAGGTGTCCCTGCCCAATGGCAGGGGGTGGCACTGGATGAGTTTTAAGGTCCCTTCCATCCTAACCCATGCTAGGACTCTGGGATTCTCCAGGCACAGCCCTTGAATGGCAGCACTGAGCACATCTGGCAGATGCACAGCTGGACACTGCTCTGCCAGGGAGCTTAGTTATTCCAATTTGGGAACCTGCAAGAGCCCTTCAGGACAGTTTGTTGGAAATGTGGCTCTGCTCTCTTGGGATGCAGCTTTCTCCCATGCCTTTATCCCAATTTTAGTGTTTTGAAGGGCATCAGGAACACTGCAGACACCTCTGGGGGTAATCCTGTATCCTCGGGTCTAAATTGTTTCTGTTACCAATGATTTCACTGGAACTGGTTCCACATCTGTCTCTTCCTGCCCTGAACCAGCATTCCCACATGCCCACAGAAGGACCAACTGCCCTTGGACTCTGCCAACACCCCCTCACTCGTCCTCATGAATCCAAGGAAGCCTCAATTAAATAGGATTAGTGATAACACAGGAAAACTGAGAGCAGGAAGCCTGAGGTGTAAACAGAGCTGTGGAACAGCTCAAACACACGAACACAGAGAGCAGCAGCTCCCCGAGATCCTCGGGCTGCAGAAATGTTCCTGTAAATCACTGGGAAAGCTCTGGGAATTGGTACAACAAAGCTGAGGGCAGAGCCTGCTGCTCTCCCTGCCTGGGAATACCTTGTTCTCTGAGCCACCCCATGGATTCCACCAGGATTTCCCTGGAGTGAGGCATTGCTGAGCGTGAGGAATTGCTCCGGCAGGGGTGGGGTGATGGATGGACTTGAACTTCCTGAGTGTGATGAGCCACTGAAAGGCTGAAATGAGAAAGGTGCTGAATTCCCTTCCTCACCTGGAACTGAAATGTAAATTAAGCTGTTTTCCAGATAATCCGGCTGATTTTAGGCTCATTCCTGCTGCATCCCGAGGCTGCACAGTGCAGGCACTCTGCACTCACCTCAGGATTTGCCTCCTGGGAAACATTCCCAATTATCTGCTCTCCCTGCCTGCCCTGTTCCTCACAAAATGACTCGCTCAGACTTTTGCAATGCTCTTCCCAGAGGAATCAGAGCATTTCCAGTGGGATGTTTCCTGAGTGAGATGGTTCCAAGGTGGTTGGAACTGGGGGGTCTGAAGAACACTCACTTCACCCATCCCCCAGCCAAAGGCACCTTCCCATCTCCCATCTCCCTGGAGGAGCCAAAACTCTGGAACAGCTCAAAAGATCAAAACCCATGGGAGAAATCAGGGAGCACCAGGGGTGTCAGCAGTATCCCTGTCCCTGTGTCACCTGAGGTCCCTCAGCCACAGCCCTGTCCTGGTGTTGTCACTGAGTCACGACATCATTGAGATCTCATAACAGGCTGGAGTTTGATAAAGCTGAGCGACTTTAGCCTGTTTGAAGTAAAATATTTAGAAAAGGCTTTCCAGTGTTTATAGTAGGGGGTTGGAATTTTTATTTCATTGGAAATTTGGAGCTGCTGACACTGTTGCTCAAATCTGGGATGAAAGAAAACTGGAACAGTAGTGTTTTTGGATGACTGGGAATGTTGTGCCACAGCCAGCTCTAACAGCCTTGTCTTATTCACCTCTAAGCAGAGGATAAAAGAGAAATATTTTCACTTTCCCAAAAAAAGCCAGAACAAAATTCCTAACCTAGGTTTACAGCAGCTGGGGAAGGAGAAGACTCTTCAGATGACTTCCAAAAGTTTGCAGTGTCTGAAGTGATGCTGCAGGTGAGTTACAGCTGGGGAACATCAATATTTTCCATACTGGGCTCCTCCTTTGGAATCCCAATCTATTGGATGTCACCCTGGTTTTTCTGAGTTTTTAAAAGCCTTCTGATTGCTCGTACGATGGAGTCAGTCTCTTTAGCTTCTGTACAATATTAGGAGCAGTTTTCCCTTTTTCTCACACATGGCAACATAAACAAACCTTTTGGTTTTCATTCCCTGTCCTTTGTTTACATATTTCTAACCTGAAAACAACTGTAACTGACAGCTGGTCTGGCCACTGGGCTGGGAGGTGATAACCCCAGAAGCCAATCCACAACCAGACCCACAAATGTATAAAAAGTAAGAAATAAACAGGCAGAGGGCTCTCAGCCTTGGTTCGGCCTTGGGCTCTCTCGGAGGAGCAACTCTGCCCTGCAAATCTCTGGTCTCCATGTGATTGCTTTGCGTCACGATCACAATTGGACACTGCTTTACGAGCATTCCAAGGTACACCTGATTGGGAATAGCTTTATTTGCAGGAACGGCTTTAGATTTAAATAGGATATTGTGAAGAAATTCTTCCCTGTGAGGGTTGAGAGGACCTGGCACAGGTTGCCCAGAGAAGCTGTAGCTGACTATCATGGGTTGGCACAATTTTATTTTCTAGTTATAGAGAAATGTGGAATGTTTTTCCCTGCCAGGACCTTAGAGTTGCTTTGGGGGGGAGGACAGGGACCTATCAGAAAGCTAGCCAAGATATAGGCAGCTAATTTAACCAATGAAGATGCCAATGCGACTTTGGAAAGGACATTTAAACCCCTCATCTTTGGCAGATTGCTCTCTTTCTGTTGAAATGGCCATGAGGTAATATTGTGGGTGGCAGGGGGGCTGGGGTCAGGCCCCGCTGCTGTCTGGGTGGCAGGTCCAGGCTCGACCAGGCTTCCAGGAGCTGCTGCCTGCATGGAGAGTGGGAGAGAGGAGAGCCACTCAGCACTGCCACTTGTTTGCAGCTTTGTGGCAGCTCTGAGCCGCCATGGATGAAACCAAGGGGTGGAAGAAAGGACCTCCACCGGCTTCCCCTGTTGGCGCAGCTTTGCATCTTTACAGCCCTGCAGCCCGGAGCAGAGAGCACATGGCCCCTGCAGGCTTGTGCAGATTTAACCCTTTCTTAGAAACATGGAGCTTCTAAAGCACAACCCTTCCTTGAGAGAGAGAAGAAAGAAAACAGAAGGTACGTAGAACAGACACCACATGAAGTCAGTGGATTAGAAGTGAAAGAACTGATAATATTATTGGAATAGGATTGAAGAAGTGGACATTTTTAACCAGACTTCTCTGGGGCAAACTATGGAAAAATGGACTGTTCTTTGTAGCATCTTGGTGTTGGTTGGGAGAATGCTAATTCTAATCAAAATTGAGGACTGATGTGGTTGAGATTTAATTGAGAACTTTAAAGCCCCCGCTCCTAGGTCAAAAGGAGCTCTCAGCCTTTGAGACAAAGATGATTTTAGACTAGAAGTATTCGTAAATAGTACCCCAGATACACAGAGAGGCCTTGGTGATAGAAGATCACATTCTGCAAAAACTCCAGGTGGTTGCAGATGTGTGACATTGGGAGCCACTGGACTATTTTGTCTTGTGGCAAATGTCTCCATAAAACTCTAGAGAGACTCTTCTCCTAAAGTAATGAATGATTATGTTTAAATAGTGAAACTGACTGAAAATCACAAGTTGTGTCTTTCTATGTTGTTTTATAAGAAAGTTAATAGTTTGTAGAGGGAGGGAAGAGTGTTTTGAAGTTTCATTCTGTTTCGGTGTAGGTTTTCTTTTCCCCAAATTTCTCTTTTTTTTCTTTTTTTCATTCTTTTAATGTGTGTTAATAAAACTATTTTGTTCATTTTTAAACTTGAGCCTGATTTGCTTTTTCTCCTAATCTCTCTCTCACAGAAAAAAGAATAAACACTAAATTTAGCAACTCGAATTTGGCGAACACAAAACCACTACATTAATTAGTGTTTCTGCCTGGTTTCATTAAATTAAAACCATTACACTGCCCCAACACTGGAAGTGTCCAAGGCTAGGTTGGATGGGCCTTGGAGTTGCCTGGGATAGTGGAAGGTGTCCCTGCCCATGGCAAGGGGTGGGATGGGATGAGCTGCAAGGTCCCTTCCAGCCCAAATCATCCTGGAACTCTGGTAATATCCCTATTGGCTTGAGTCCTTGCATGTGTTGGAGCAATGTTTTTGGCTTTGGAAGACTTCCTTCATTATTAAATTTCCCATCTCATATCTCTTCTCTCCTGCAATGACCTGGACTTAATAATTTGAGGAATTTCATTGAGTTGCTGTGGAATTCTGAGCTACAGAGACAGGGAGAGCTGGGTGCTCCCTCTGGTGGGGCTGGCACAGGGGGCTGCTGCCAGGTCCCACAGCTGTTCCTCCAGACATGGCCCAGCCCTCGAGGTGTCAGGGACTGGGCAACTACAAGGGATGAAACCCCATTTCCCTTCCCTCAGCTGCGGTTCTGCTGGGAGAGCTGGGAGGAGCTGGGAATGCTGTGAAAGCAGGTAGATGGAGGGAGGCAAAGCCTCAGAATTTCCATTAAAAGGGAATATGTCTTCTTCCAGGTGTGGTAGAAAGATGGAAGGGTTTCTCTTTGTTGGGGACTTTCCCCAACATTCAGGTGGTTTTAGAGTCTTTTTGCCCTCTGCAAAGCTCTGTGCCAAACGGATGAAAGAGACGGAGTCTTCAGGTTCTGATTTTTCAAGGCTGCATGCTTCATTTATTGTTCTTATCTTACAATTTTCTCAGTGCCCCACAAAGATGTTTGCAGCTGCTCGGGCATCTGATGACTCCCCGACTCCGACTCCTCCCGCGCAGGGCTGTCTCTATCTTTTATACTAATTGCTACGTATTCTTTATTTATCATTACTTGCCAATACCTATCACTTATACTAAACAGGTCATCTCTACTTTGACCCAATCTCTTTAAACTACTTTGTGCCACTGTCATTGCTGAAATGGAGTGAGGGAAGAAGAAGGAAGAAGCAAGAGACAATGCCCCAGATCCTCCATCTTGCCCCCATTCACTTCAATGCTGGAAACCTAAATCTACTGTTTTCTCACCCTGTGATAAGCTAAACTACATTCTTTCACACTCTTGTGGCCTGTAATCCCTCCCGCAGTGCAGGAAGCCTCTCCCATGGACTGAAATCAAAGCCAGTGTCCCTCTGAGCTCTGGGCCGGGGTCCCAGACCCCCCTATACAGGTCTCTGACCCTCCAGGGCAGCCAAAGGAATGCCCTGGACTCCAACACTCTTCTCCCTCCAAGGAAATCCAAGTCCCATTGAGCTCATGTGTGTCCTCATTTGGAAGCTCCCACCACATCTCCATAAAGAGCTGAGTACTGAGCTGAGCTCAGCTCCTCCAGCTCTTCGATCAATACTCCCTTCCCAGGTTAATGAAGTCAGCAGCTCAATTAAGGAAAAACCCTGTGAGAATGGGAATAAGTGTGGGTTTGGATGGAGCAAACAGCAGGTCCCTGTTACCGGGCTCCCAGAGCAATCAAACCCAGGCTGTTGTGCCTGGAGAGTTCTCCTGGAGCCAGTTGTCTGCATGGGACCTGTCAGCACCCCAGATCCCCAGTGCCATGGGTTGGCACAGTTTGGTTTTTAGTTAAGGCGGGATATGGAATGTTTTTCCCTGTCAGGACCTTGGAATTGCTTTAGAAAGGACAGGGACCTATCAGAAGACTAGTTTGGGATATTGGCATCTGTTTTGACCACTGAGGATGTCAAATGCGACTTTGGGAAGTACCCATATAAAACCCTGATTTCCTGCAGGTCAATCTCTTTCTTCCAGGCTGGCCACAAGGAAACATCGTGGGTGGCGGGGGGGAGGGGGCAGCTTAATAGCCACTGGTAGCAGAGAAAGCAAGCCTGCAGCTTTATAACAACTCCAAGCTGAGCCACCCTAAATGAGACCGAGGGGTGGAAAGGAAGACATCCACCAGCCTCCCCTATCAGCATGGCTTTTCAGCTTTTCGTCTCTACAGCCCTGCAGCCTAGGGCAGAGAATCACATGGCCACTTCAGGCCTGGGAAGATTTAACCCTTTCCTGGCTACATGAAGCTTCCAAAGCCTAACCCTTCCCTGAGAGAGAGAAGAAAGAGACAGAGTGTATGTAGAAAAGACACCGCATTAAGTCAGTGGATCAGAAGTGAAAGAACTGATAATATTATTGGACAATGGGATCGAGGAAGTGGACATTTTTAACCAGACTTCTCTGGGGTAAACTATGGAGAAATAGACTGTTCCTTGTAACATCTTAATGTTGTTTGGGGGAATGCTGGTTCTAATCAAAATTTAGGACTGATATGATTGAGATTTAAGTGAGAATCTCCAAGCCCTCGCTCCTAGGTTAAAAGGAGGTCTTTCTTTCTTTTGAGATAGAGATGGTTTTAGAGATAGAAGAAGAGAATCCTTGTTTTGTACTAGAAGAAGCATTCTTAAACAGTACCCTAAATATACTGAGAGGCCCATAAGCAGCCAGGGGAAAGGCTACTAATGGGTGGGACTGCACAATCTGCAAAAATTCCAGGCAGTTGCAGATTTATGACATTGGAGGCCACAAGACTGTTTTTGTCTTGTGGTGAATGTCTCCATAGTACTTTAGAGAGACTCCTCTCCCAAAGTGATGAAAAATTATGTTTAAATGGTGAAAGTGACTGAAAATCACAGGCTGTGTATCTCTATGTTGTTTTGTAAGAAGGTTAAAAGTTTGCAGGGGGAGGGAAGAGTGTTTTGGCATTTCATTCTGTTTTGTTTTAGTTTTTTTTCCCAACTTTCTTTTTCCCATTCTTTTAGTGTGTGTTAATAAAATTATTTGTTTATTTTTAAGCTTGAGCCTGCTTTGCTTTTCTCCTAATATTTCTCCCACAAAAAGAGAATAAACCCTAAGACCACTACACTAAATTTGGCAAACAAAATTTAGTGAACGTGAAACCACTATATTAATTTGTGTTTCCACCCGGTTATTGAATTAAAACCATTACACCCAGGAAATTTGCTTTGGAAACAGCCTGCAGAACCTTCCTGAGGTTGGGAATGCTCCGGGTATGGCAGCAATAGGAGCAGTAGGGAGGGACACAGGACCCCCTTTGCCAGGGAGCGATGGAGTTGGGAGAAGTCTCCAGCTAAAACATGGAGAATTTGGGCTCCCTGTGCCTACAGAGCTCTTTGTGTCCCCACATTGGGCTGACAGGATGAAACCTGCAGTAAATGAATGCAATCAAAGTGAGGAGGGAAGTTCCTGTCTCTGGCAGAGGACATTACAGGGGAGGGAGGAGGACAGAGATGATGTACGAGAGACAGGAGCGTTCCCCACCTCCTTCCTTCCTCTAATGAATTTTTCCCATTAGCTTGAGGTGATTTTGTGAAATCCATGTTGACTCCGATGTTGCAGTTCCTTCCTCCTTCTGTGAGGACAGGAGAGAGGAACAGCACTGGAGAGATCCAGGACTGAGGCTGTCACTGGGAATGCAGGAGTCTGGACCCAGCAGTGACCTGTGTGAGCGATTTCTTTATTGACCCAAGTAAATAAAGTGCAAGGAACACACCCTTGGTGATGTGGGGAGGGAGGAATGCGATTCATTATTCCCTTCTGTGATGTCTTTGGCTGGGCTGGCAGTTGGAATCAGGAAGATAATTTCTCTAATACAGATGGTTAATAAATGTGGAGTGCTTTGCTAATAACCACTTGACAAAATGCAATTACTGCTAGCTGTGTTGGGGGCTCCTTTTTAGGAGCTTAAATTCCCCGTCATTCAGGTGGTTTTAGAGTTCTGGCCCTCTGCAAAGCTCTGCGCCAAACGCAGGAAAAGACGGAGTCTTCAAGGTTACATGCTTCGTTTATTAGTTCTTATCTTACAATTTTCTCAGTGTCCAAAAGATGTTTGCCGCGGCTCGGACATCTGGTGACTCCCCTTGTCTCTGGGCTGTCCTTATCTTTTATACTAATTGCTATGTATTCTTTATTTACTATTTATTACCAATGTCTATCACTATTACTAAAAAGGTCATCTTTACTCTGACCCAATCCTCACTAACTACTTTGTGCCAACGTCACTGCAGAAATGGAGTGAGGGAACAAGAAGGAAGAAGAAAGGGACAACGCCCTAAATTCTCCATCTTGCCCCATTCACTTCAATGCCAAGAATCCCAAACTCACTGGTTTTTTACTTTGTGATATACTAAACTACTATTTTTACACTCTTGTGGCCTGCAATGCTTCCTGCAGTGCAAGAAGCCTCTCCCATGGACTGAAATCAAATCCAGTGTCTCTCTGAGCTCTGGGCTCTGGGCTGGTGTCCCAGACCCCCCTGTCCAGGTCCCTGACCCTCCAGGGCAACCAAAGGAATGCCCTGGACTCCAACATAGCTGCAGAACTTCCAGACAAAGAGCCAGGCTGGGAGCAGGCTCTGTTCTGGCTGGAAAAGCCACAGGGCTGAGGGAGCTGCTGTAATTTCTGGGGCCATCCCAGCAAAGGACTCAAAGGTGTTTCCTACACTCACCTTTTGTTGGGAACTTGAGGTGTTTTCCTGCACCTGCATCCTGGTGCTCAGCACAAAATGCTGGTGCTGATCCCATTCTCTGCTCCTGGCATGTCTAGGTTGGGATATGGACATGGGGGGGCCTGGCTGACGGAGGGATTGTCCCACTCTGCTCTGCCCTGGGGCAGCCACATCTCAAGCCCTGAGGCAGTTTTGGGAACTGCAATATCAGAAAGATCTAAAGCTGTCAGAGAGTCCAAAGGAGGGACACGGGGATGAGTCTCTAGGGGCCACACGGGATGGGGAGTGGCTGAGGGAATTTTGATTGTCCAGCCTGGAGAAGAGGAGACTGAGGCCAGAGCTCAGCAAGAGCTGCAGCTCCTTCCGAAGGGCAGCTCTGATCTCTGCACTGTGAGCAGGGACATGACAACCCAAGGAATGGATGGAGCTGTGTGAGTGAGATATAGGTGGATATCAAAAAAAGGTTCTTCCCCCAGAGGGTGTCAGGCACTGACCAGGCTCCCCAGGGAATAGGGATGACCCCAAGGCTGCCAGTGCTCCAGGAGCGTTTGGACAACGCTCCCAGGCACAGGGTGGGATTGCTGGGGTGTCTGTGCAGGGCTGGGAGTTGGATTCAATGATCCTGGTGGGTCTCTTCCAACTCAAGAGATTCTCTGATTCTCTAATTCCATGTTTTATTGGTGCTCCTTGGCCATGGGAGCAGTTGGGTTCCTCCTGGCTGGGAGCCCCATGGGAAACATCCCCCAGCACCGGGATAAGGACCCGTGCTGGATGCAGTATTGGATTCTGGGCTGGACGCCACTTTGAGGTTTCATTGCAGCCTTGCACAAGAAGCATTTTGAAGGTTAAAAACTACACAATTGTGTTTACTTCTCCACTTTGGCACATCTGCTACTCATTAAAGCTATTTTGGGGGATCTAAAAGTGGCAGTTTTAGAGAGCTCTAAATGGGTCAGCAATTTCTGTTTGTTTTTTTCTTTTCTGAAAAAAAAAAAATTTGAACCACAGATGGGAGACATTCAAAAGGGTTGAGAGAAGGGTTTGAGGACACCTCTTCTATCCCCAGGTGAGAGGTGTGGGAGTGAGATGAATAAGCATTCACATTTGGGGCTCTCCCCTTTTGAATCCAGCTCACTCCATCCTTACACCAACCCTGGGGCATGGATAGGTGTAATCCTGTAGAATCCCATGTCCTCAAATAAGAGATGTGATTCCAGGTGAATTTTCCTTAACTGGCCCTGGTGGGAAGTAAACCAGAGGTGAGTCTGTGGTGAGCAGCACTTTCCAATCTGAGCTAAAAGCAGAGATGTGGTTCTCTATGTTCACTCTTTAATTCTTAATCCCATCTCCAGGCCAGCATCCTGGAGCTTCTCCAGCCCCAGGAATGCTCCCTGGGAGCTTTCTAGTTCAAACAGATATTTTTTTAGAGGAAACACTTAAAACTAAAATGCTGCAGAATTTCCCCTGAGGTTACAGAGTTTGTTTAGGCTTCTCCAAGCAGAAGATCTCAATCACTGGAAACTGCAAATCTCCCCTAGACGTTCATCCTGCTCCCATTGCAGGCACAGCCTGGTTTCCAAGTTTGTACAGCAAACAACACCAGAGATGCTCCCTCCACAGATCAACTTCCAAGGGAATGGCAGAGCTGAGAGAGGAAGAAGAGCAGGGGCAGAGCCAAACAAGGAAGGGGAGCAGGAACTGAGGAGTCCAGAGCAGGGACCCCATGGCCGGGAGCAGGCACAGGTTGGATCAGTGATCTTAAAGGTCTTTTCTGACCTAAATGATCCCATGATTCCACAAGGCCAAAAAGCTGCTGTCCAGCCCCTTGGCAAGTGTAGCATCCCTGGGAGGAGGATGGGGAGGCTCCATGGGAGGGAGTAACCAGCAGGTCATGTGGAGGATGAGGGGCAGGGAAGAGAGAGAGGGCAGAGGGGCAGTGCAGGCCACGTCTCCCTCCTGTTCTCAAATGAAAAACTTTCCCTCTGACCACCTAATTTTCCATTTAAAAATAACCCATTCTCAGTGCAGTGGTGGCTCAGAGAAACACAATTTATCACAACACAAAGGCAGGGTTGAGGATGTATATTTGAGTGTGGCAAGGGTCAGGTTTGGACCCTGATCAGCGAGTTCTAAAAGAGCTTTATGGGGACAGAGACCTGAGGGTGGGATTTGAAGGTGAATTTTGGTCTGGAGGAGGTCACATCCATTTTTAACCTACTTGATGGTCGAAGGTTGTGCCAGTGCCATTTGCACTTGGGTGTCCTTAGCGCCAGCCAAACCTTGGGCCAAGTTCTCCGCAAGAATTTCTTCTAAAATCCATGGAAATCAGCATTGAATCAGCTGAGGAGTGACCCTATGCTTCCATAGACATTTCTGCTTTCCAGTTGTCTTGGTTTTGAAAGACAGTTGTCTGCCAGGGAAAGCTAGAGCTTCCCTTGGAATAGAGAATGTAAACCCCCTTCCCTCCAAATTATCATAATTTTGCAATTAGGGGCTTTCAGGCAAAGATATGGGAATAGGAGTAACAGTTCTGTACTAGGAATATTATTAAAAAAAAAAAAAAAAAAGGAAAATACAAATGTAGTAGAACAAAAAAAAAAAAAAAAAAAAAAAAACAAGCAAGGAAGCAAACAAAAATCCTGGAAAAACCCTGACAGAGTCTGGGATACGACCTGGCATGCTGTTGGTCAGGGTGTTGGAAGCAGTCCAAATAAGCCCTCCTGGAGTAACAGATGTGGTTCTGTGGAGTAGAGATGGTCCTGTAGAAAGTCCAGTGGTGACAAGATGGGTCCAGTCTTCCTCTGGGAATCAAGTGGAAAAACTGGATACCTTGTGTCCTTCAGTCCCAGTTTTTATCTAGCTGGGAACAGCTGGCTCCCCCCTCCCCTCCCCCTGGGTGGAGCATCTCACAATGGGATGATGGAATGTGTCATGTCATTGGTGGGCCCTAATGGCCCATTATCAGAAGATGTCCCCCTGGAGGATGGATGGGTGGTGAAAGAGATAAGAAACACTGCCCCACCTGGTTTTAACACCTGGGCCATTATCAGAAGGCATCTGCCCCCCTTTCCCCTGGAGTAAGAAGGATAACACATCTCCCAAAAAACAGCTTTCCACAGATGAAAAAGAATACACATTTTTAGGTTACATAACCCAAGACACCAGTGAACATTAGCCTGCTCAAGCTGCTGCCTCTCCCAGGACACTGATTCCCAGGTTCATCTTCTCAGAGCAATTATCCCACTGTGGATCCACCTTTGCAGAGCCAGCTTTCCAGTGGGGAGAGGAGCTCTGGGTGGAAGGACTGGAGGCAATTCAGAGCTAGGAAAGCAACCAATTGTTCATTAATGGAGTTACAGTAAAGATGTTATCCAAAACCACCGTGGCTGCCTAATTATCCATAACATCCCTCTGGAGATTCTCCATTTGGCAAACTGTGAATCTCTGCTTTGTTGCCACAATAAAAGCAGTTTCAGGGCTGTAAATGAGAGGGTACAAATTACCATGGAGCCCCTGACAATACGGCAGCTCCTAAGCCTTGGATTACATGGTAATTTCCATGCAATATCCAAGTTATTACATGGTAAGTGCCATGTCATTACAGGGTAAATGAAGGGTTATCACCCCTGCTTGATAAATTCACCTGACAAATTTTCCTCCCTCCTCAGTCTCTGGGATGTCTGCAGGCAGGATGCTGTTTCCATGAGGAACAGCATTGCTGGGGTGGGCTCATTCACCCCTGGATTTTCCCAGTCCATCCTGGGCTGTGCCCATGGACAGCACAGGGTTGGATGGGCTGTGTAAGGCTGTGACCCAGCTCTGTGTGTGTGTTTGTCTTAGGGTAACTTTATGATGCCTGTATCCCCAGTCGTCTGTTCTGTTTGTGCTGTATATTGAGTCCTGTGCCTTTAAGACTGGTTCTAAGAGCAAGGAGAAGCGCGGAGTTTGTTTTGAGACAACTGCCTGACTCCTCCACATTCTTCTGAGGACAGCGTGTTCGGCGGAGGCTTGGAGAGACTGCAGGACAGAGATTTTTTTTTCCTTTGCTTTTAGTTAGTTTCAGCTAGCTAGGGCAGAGAATTTCCCTAGACTGTTTTTTTTCCTTTTTCTTAGAACTGTTTAAACCTGCTCTAGACTGAAAACCCAGGGGAGCACTAGGGGCTGCACCTGCAGCCCACCGGGGCCTGGACCTCAGCATTTTCCAGCAGCGCCGGAGAGACTGGGACTGAGGAGAGACACTGAGAGAGAGAGCCGAGCTACACCCACAGCAAAGACTTTCTCAGTTTGCCATCTCACTTCAAAAAGAGAGGTTTTATTGTTTCATACTATTCATTCTTTAGACTTGTATGCACTTCATTTGTTTAGTAAAATAGTTTTTTCCACTTTTCTCCAAAGAGGGTTTTGGTTTTTTTTTCCGGACCAGTTGGAGGGAGGGGCCACGTGAGTTTGCTTCCTTAGAGGGATCCTATACAGGAGTTTTCTCCCAAATCTGTCCCAAACCAGGACAGTGTTTCAGACACAAAATATTGATAAGAATTTTGGAATATCCATGCCAGTAGAAACAGCTTCAAAGTTCCTAAAAGGAACAGAAATGCTCCAGTGCAGCTGAAGGAACTGTTTGAAATCCTGAGTTAACAGGAGTAGAAAATGATTTACAGTCTTCTCTCAGCTTTATCATTCATGTCCTGAATATTCCAAAGCTCCTCTGCACACACTGGGAAACAGCTCCAACTGGGGAGTAGAAGTTTTTCACTTTGTACAACTTAAGGCTGCTTAAAACTACCATGGACTTGATCCACAGTTTTGTGACACCTTTAAATTCTCTTGCATTAGGCTTGAGGAGGTCTCATGGATTTAAGGAATGGCCACAGTCTTGTGCAGAACAAGAATTCAGCTGCTCAGGGAACCCAGATCCTGTGAATGGCTATGGTTTTTCCACAGGAATATCTATGGGTTTCTGTATTTAACCTATATATCTTTCTAGAGCATGATCAGGCCCAGCCTGGTGATGTTTGATGTGTGTTAGGGACGTCCAGCCTGAATATCACCACAAGGAGAGATGTTCAGCCACGGGCAGTCAGTGCCATTTCCCAGACTGGGAGTTCTACCCTGGAGAATAAACAACCAACAAGAAAGGGAAATATTCAGAAATGTCAAATCCTTTAAGCCTTAACACTTCCCTGGGCCTCAGAAGCTCCAGCCCCCACATTCCTGCAGGGTTTGTGTTTTATTTGCACTGGTATCCCCTGGGAAGCCAAACTCTGGATGGGCTCAAAGTTCCACATCTCCTCCTGTGCTTCTTCAACGTTTCCTCCCTGTCCTGCTCATGCTGACTGACAACCCAGAAAAAATGGTGCAAATTTTTGTCTCATGTCCCCTCCCCAGGCAGACTGAGAGATGAAAAGGGATCTCTCCTTGGTATTCCAAACATCCCATGTGCACACAGGGCCCAGATTCCTCGGCAGGACACCTGTATCTCAACTATTCCCAGTGTTCAGAGGCTTCCATGGGAAACCGCTCTACTTTGGCCCTAAAACCAACAACTACAGCAGCTTTGGAAACCTCCTTCTGTTCTGCACCATCACAGATACCAGAGCAACACCCTGGTTATTCCTGGGTAACCAGCTCCATGTTGTCCCTGCCCAACCTGGCAAGTTTGGAATTGGGAGATCATCACCAGACTCTTGGCACAGTGACAATTATCCTGCAGTAACGTTAAAAATAATCACAGTCCATGAAGACAAGCAATATTCCTGAGCCTTCTGATGGCATTTGCAAAGCTCAGTTGACTTGAAATTGAAAAGGAGAAAACAGCCCAGGTAAATCTGGAGCTTCTGAAAGGGCAAAGGAGAGAATTATGGAATCATATGGGTTGGAAAAGACCTCAAAGATCATCAGGTCCAACCATCAGCCCAGCACCATCCCCATATTCCCCACTAAACCACATCAAGTGCCACATCCCCATGAGTTTTGAACACTTCCACAGATGGTGAGGGGCTGGCCATTTTTCCTCTGTTGTCCCTGCCCAGGAATGAGTCCCCAGTCCCTCTGCAGAGTAACAAGCAATGCCCATTCTGAGACTGTTCCTAATAATCGCCATGGATAAAATTGCTGCCCCATTTCTCCAGCAGCATCCCAAGGCAGGCTCTGCCAGCTCCCTGCCACCAGGGCCCATGGGCTCTTCCTGTGGGTGCCGATGCTGCTGCAGCAGCTCCGAGGGACAATTACGCTTCATCAGGCAGTGCTGACATTTAGCATCAACCCCCCCTTCCCATCTCTTGACTGAATTTCCTTGCTCACCTTTCAGAGCAAGAAATAAATGGTGTATTAGAGAGAAGGAGAGAGAGATGAGCTTTATTAACTGTTTATGGAAGAAATTAAAATTGCTCATTAGAAACCACGGCACCGGCAGTGTCCCCCTCCCTGGCGGAGCCCCAATGGTTCCGTGGGGAACACTCGTCTTGTTTTTATTTGGGCTGGCACCTGCCCGGCACCTTTCTGCCCTTCTGTAGATGGGCACGGGGGAATGCGGGGAAATGTCACCACTCCTTCCCCCTCCCGAATCACTGCTTCCCCCTCCCGAGTTGCTCCTCCTGGTCGGCATCGCCACCGGCAGCTTGGGATGCTCCGCTGTGCCTCGGAGCAGCCGGGGCTCGCTGCGCTTCGGTGGAGAGGATGCAAGAAGCAAGGAGGTGACCTGATGGCCGTGCACCCCGGCCGTGCAATTCCTGGGTGTCCCGCACCAGCTGGAGCAGTCCTGAGGCTCAGCACGGTGGAGAGGTGGCTCTTCTTCTCCATCTCTCACCTCCTGGGCAGGCAGTTGGTTCCACGTTATCATTTTACGCCGAAAACTAACACAAAGGCTTGTTCACAAGTTTCGGGGCTGCGTGGAGCCGGCTGAGCCATCTCCGCCCATGGCTAGCTTGGCCTCCTGCTCCTCCTTTTCCTCTTCCTGCTCTCCCCTCTCCATGCCCTTCTGCCCTTCCCACCAGGCCCACCGTGCTCTGCCCACCGAGCTGCCCGTCCTGGCTGTGCCGTGACTCCGCCGTGCCAGGGCAGGGGGACCCGGCTTTGCCGCGCCTGTGGCACCGGGGGCAGGCGGGAGGAAGCAGGGCCAGGAGCACTTCAAAAGCTCTGCATCTCCTCACGCAGCTGCCATAAAAAGCAATCCAGATTTCCATTCCGGAGTTCCACGTTGCCCTCGCAAGGGACATATCTGGGGGCAAACAGATAAATCTTTCATCTCCTCACTCTGGGTTTTATTAAATGCCTCGCACATCCACGGAAAATGAAGATTGCTAATAAATTCGGGCTGGTTATGGGAGACGCAGGTGGAGATTAACTCGCTGAACTGACTGGAAGTTGGTTCTTTCCAGAAAGATAGAGAGCTCTGGGATGTGCCGACACCAAAGGGCACAGCCTGTCCGTGTAGCACAGCCTGGGAGAGCACTGAGCCCACCTTGGGAGAGGTGCTGCTCTCCTGGAGAGGTGCTCACACCCTCCTGGCTCCAGAGTTGGTGCAGCACAAGCTTTGCAAAGCTCAGGATCATGGAAAGAATGTTTAACCCTGGTGCAGGGACCAGTGGGGTCCTGCCCAGAGCAGGCACAGCTCAGGGAAGGGGAGGTCCCAGGGCTCAGAATCACCTGGCCCTACTCAAGGTGAGCTTCAGCAACAGTCCTGCTCCCCATCACCCCCCATACACCTGTATGGATATTCCTGGGGGATCCCTGGGAATATTGAGAGGGTGTAGGTGAAAATGATGCTTCCTCACCCAAAAATCAGGCACAGCTACAGTGACTCACAGCTGAGAGGGAACCAGGCACTCTGAGAACGCAAGATTTGCTACTCACATGGGAGGTTTGGAGTGTTTCATTTTCCCTGAGCTCTTTGGGGAATTTCAAGTCCCACTGAAAGGGCTGAGTGAACTTGTTTAATCAACAACTCCACAGGCTCCAAAGGGTCCTCAGGCCTCTAAAATCAGCCTGCAAGAATAGAGAAGTAGTATCTTCATATCTGGGATGGAGGAAGGCAGGAAGTCATGGGACAAAGCTGTAGCAAAAAAAAAAAATGTGGGTTCACAAGGAGCAACACTTTCTCCAGCCTGGCAGGGTGATTTCAGATATGGAGGCTCCATCCCAAAGGTCTCCTGGAGCAGTTTGGGCAGCCATGGAGGGCCCAGATGGGAACAGCTCATCCATCTGCTTGAGGACAGACCCAATAAATGTAGAAAACAATTGCCCCAAGATATAAGATGAAATAAAATTAGGAACAAGAAGCTCAAGAATGAGCTTCAAATGCCCTTTGGGGTAGCCAAGCACTTGGGGCTGTTCTAATCAGTAACCTCCTGTCATGGGTTAACACTAACACCTCCCCATTCCCTGGCCGCTGCAGCGAGCCCTGCTAAGCAGACAGATTTTCCATTAAGCCTGGAAGAAATGGCAAAGTGCCTTAATGAATGTCAGAGTTAATACCCCATTTGTTATAGGCTGCAACTGAAATGTGATTGGTTTATAAAGCTGGCTCCTCATTACCCTTAATATTATTCTTACTCAGTTCCCGTCTGCAGGCCAAATCCACACCCAGCCCTTGGCTGCAGCTGCTTGACATGGGAGCTGGCTGCCTGAGGATCTGCAAGCCATCCTGCACCAGGGCATTTTCAAACCAGTGAAAAAGGGAAGAAATTTCAAGAACTAAGGCAGGTTGAGTGTATAGAGTGTGTGTCTGAGCGAGCGTGTGGTGCGAGGCATCACTGCAGCCACTGCAGCTCTGATTGAAACCAGATTCAGGAAAGAAGGGCTATAAATGTTTTTTCACTGCCTGTCCTAAGAAATTTATGTCTCACCCACTCCATCATCTCCTTCAGGGCTGCCTTTTTTTGCAGCTGTCTTTAGAGACCATTGGCTGAGCCCCTTTATGAAGTCCAGTCTATGATGTCACCTAGAACCATAACTCACTCACCTCTCTGTCTGGGCTCTGTGCGGGGGTGCCCCATAAATAACGGCTCAGGCTGGGGGGAAGCCTGCCCTGCTCGAGGAAAACCTTCCTGACATCAGAAGGGAAGAGAGAGGAACATGTACACAGGGCAGGGGGACCCAAAATGGGGTTTGATGAACACAAAACCACAACTGTGCAGAGCAAATGGGACAGAAAAATTGGTGATGTTGTGTCCAGCAGAACTTGCTCAGAAGAGACCAAGGTGAGCCCCAGCTGCCCGGACATCCATTAAACCTTCCAGGGCTCTGCCTCCTCTGGAGAAATTCAAACCATGTGCTGGAGCCCCAGCCCGGGGTGTTGTTTGCTGCCTGGGATTAAAATGACTCAGCAACCGGGATGGGTCCATCCTTACATAGCACCCAATTGGTCATGACTAAAATGTGCTCTGACTTTGGGGTGTTTTTGGGCCCAGCATCCTGGTGGAGTTGCTGCTCACCCATCACACTTCCCGAGAGCAGGTGTCCACGTCAGAGAGTGCCAGGCCCCCGCCAAGGCCCATCCCCACAGTGGGGAAGCCAAGGGTAATTGTTTCGTCATGTCTGATAACATGTGGGTTTGCCATATTTATAATCCAGCACTATTAAAAGGGGAAGAAAAGAGATCAACTCAAAATCCCTCCACCACAGTTGGTTCTGATTGTCCCTGTCCCACCACTTCCCCCTTTCCAAGTCCTGCTTGTGGGCTGCTTTGGCAGCAGAGCCAAAGCAGGAATGAGCTGTTGGGGTGAAGTTTATCCTTCGGTGGGATGGCCTCACTGAGGAGAACTGAGCACTCTCAGTTTTCCTGGGAAGTCTGGACTTCATCTGCTTGGGAGCAGAGCCTAAGGAGTGCCACCTCCCTGGGACACCTTCACCTCTGTGCTGGAGCCACACTGATGGTAAGTCATGACCTACCCCCTGGAATTTCATCAGTTAATGCCACCAGAACTCTGCAGTAAACTGGCTGGTCCTGACACCTGGAAAATGCACAGGCTGAGAAGAAAGGGCTCTTCTCACATCTCCTGTGTTTCTTCTCTTCCACTTGTGGATTTGCAGGGGTTGGATCCATGGTCCCCAGACACTTGAACCACAGAAGTCCCCTCCCCATAATGGCTGTTGCCAGGAAAATGAACAAACAGAAAGACTCCAACAGCATCTGCAGGACATCTCCTGAGCCACACATTCCAGAGAACTTTGGAGCTTTGGAGGGCAGGGGCAGGTTCTGAGTGTTTGGTGGTATGAGCCATGTTCTCAGTGCCTGGAGCTGTGCCACACAGACAGTCTGTCCCACTGAAATGTCCTCAGGGACTGGGAATGCTGTGCAGCCATTCCTCAGTGCCTGGGCATCTGCTGGAGTATGGGATGCATCCAGGTATCTGGTTCTGAGGTGGAATTTATTGCCCTCTCCTCTCCTCAGTAGATACAGAAGTTGGGGAGTGTGATGGTGTCTTTTTTCCTTTCTTTCCTCCCAAATTGAAATTAAAACCAGCCAAAAGCCCACCATGATGGGAATGTCTGTGAGCCGGAGTGTGCTCGGGGTGGCCACACAGGTCCATGGGATGTTCCAGGCAGCTCAGGGGTGGACCTTTCTCCCACATCAAAGGATATTTTTGGAAAGGGCTCTCCCATGTGTCTCCAAACCTCCACAGCCTTCTCAGCCTTCTCTTTCTCCTTTTTTTTATATTCAAAGTTGCACTCAAAGCCCTTGATACTGTTGGAAATTAACCATGTTGCTAGGAGAAGTACAAGGAAAGAATGTGCTGACAAACGAAGCATGAGGAACGGACCAAGACGTCGCGGTTAGGTGATCACGGTGGTCAAAGAAGAATAGAATTTATGGTGGGAGCCTTTTGTGTAAATAAAGATAGGGAAGCAGGTGTTGTGGGAACGGGATAAGGAGAAGTATAGCCTATAGAAATTAGAAGATTAATGTTAAACTGAAATGTCATGTATAGCACGTACGTTGATGATGTAATCTGTAAGAAATAGTATAAAACCTGTAAGAAAATGAGGGTCGGTGGGATTCTGATTTGGGACGCTAGTCCCCTGGTCCCCGGGCCCGAATAAAGCACCGCATAAACTACTTTGTGGTTTGTGTTTCTCTTCGTTGGGCAACAGTTTTCTGGCGACCGCGGCAGGACTCCGAAGGTTGCTGGGGCGGTTCGCGAGGTGATCTACTCCACGCCGGCACCAGGTGATTTCTGGGGAGACATCAACCCGTGCCCGACCCCGCGCCTGTTGGACAACTACGAGGTAAGCCCAAAGGTGCTTTATTCTTAAAGGATTTTAGACGCCTGCTGATTAAGACGGACCTATGATCCGCACGGTTGGGCTTGGACGTCCCAGGTTGGTGGAAAAAAAATTGACCGTAAATCTCGACGAAAGTTGAGTAGGATCAATACCTGCTAGCAGGATATAAGGTGGTAAAGGATATAAGGTGGTAAAGGACATAAAGTGGTAAAAAAAAAAAAAAAAAAAAAAAAAAAAAAGAAAAAGATGCCATTTAAAGGGTTTAAAACGTCCTCGACAGGGATTGAAATCCCGGAGGACTCACCACTAGGTTGTTTAATAAGGAAATGGAAAGAAGGGAATTTTGGTCAAGAATTAGTTAAAGATAAGTTGATTGATTTTTGTAATCATGTTTGGCCACAATATGACACCGCGGGAATGCAGTGGCCTAGGAATGGGACGCTGAATCATGATATTATTACTCCAATGATGCATTATTTACAGGATAATGGTAAATGGGAAGAGATACCATATTTGGATCTGTTTTATTACTTGGGACGGAGGACGGATTGGCAGAAGGAATGTGGAATAATGGTTCTAACTGTGGCAAATGAGAAGTGTCGGGGTTGCGAGAATCGGGATCAAAAGGCGGACTATCTAGTTAAATATAAAGACCCTGAGGAGGATGTGTCCCTACTGGTCTCCCCTAGTGCTCCCCCACCTGAAACTGCTTCGGAAGAAGAGGGAGAAGAGGGTGGGGAAACAAGGGAAAAAGGGGATGGCAAGAATAAATGGCATACCCCGATATCTAAACGAACAAGGGGTCACCTAGTCTCTAAGAAAGGGGGCCGGGAGGGGGGAACACACGTAATGGCCCCGCTGAGAGCGGCGGTGGGACCCCAGGGAGATCGAGTAATGGTGAAAGTTCCGTTTTCCCCGAATGACCTGATGATCTGGAAGCAATCTGCAGGATCTTATAGGGAGGATCCCGACCGTACGGCCAGGGTAGTAAAAATGGTAATAAAAACTCAGAACCCTGATTGGAATGATTTACAGGTTTTATTAGATACTTTGATGGACTCTACTGAAAAGGAAATGGTGTTGCGGGCTATGACGGAAAAGGCGAGAGAAATGATAAGGTTGCGGGTGGCGGATGGAACTCTGAATGAATTAGTACCAAGGGAAGACCCTGAATGGGACCCCAATACAGCATGGGGACACCAAGCATTGAAGGGATACCAGGAATTGTTAATTGAAGGAGTTAGAACAGGCATTCCAAAGACGGTAAATTGGTCCAAACTTTATTCAGTGAAACAAGAAAAGAATGAATCCCCTTCTGCTTTCTTAGAACGATTGAAGGAAACTGCGAGACAGTATACTAGTTTAGAAGTAGAGGGGGAAGCGGGAAGGTTACAATTGGCATTAATCTTTATGGGGCAGTCTCAGGAGGATATTAGAAAGAAATTGCAGAAGCTAGAAGGTGAGGATACCCGTAATTTAGAAAAATTGTTGGAAGTTGCCTGGAAGGTCTATAACAATCGGGAAAAGGAATCGGTCAGGAAGCAACAAGCTAGCATGCTGGCAGTACTCCAGCAAGCTGTGGGGAGAGGTAATGGGAGGGGGCGGGCTCGAGGCAGAGGAGGATTTGGTAGGGGTCGTGGCGGGGGCCAGGTGAGATTGGGATATGACCAATGCGCCCTTTGTAAAAATAAAGGACATTGGAAAAATGAGTGCCCATTGAATAGTGGGATTGGAATTCCGAGGCAGTTTGGGAATTCGTCGGCAGAGGTCGCCCAGGCACTGGTAATGGGGGAATATCAGAATCAGAGCTGACTAGACCGGGATCTCAAGGTTATCATGGAAGTAGAGGGAGAACCGTTAGAATTTAGAATAGATACAGGTGCCACATATTCTGCAATTAATACACAGGTAGGGTCATTAAGTGACACAAAGATACAAGTAGTGGGGGTTACTGGAAAAATTGAAGAAAGGGCATTTCTTCGGCCAGTAGATATAAAGTTTGGGGGAAAGGAATTTGATCATCAATTTTTGTACATGCCAAATAGCCCTGAATCATTGATAGGACGAGACCTACTGTCAATGTTACAGGCCAGAATTATTTTTGAAGGAGGTAGGGTCAAGTTAGAAATTCCGGAAGAAAATATTGGTAAAATGTTCATTATTAAGGAGGTAGAGCCCCAACCCATTAGAGAAGAAATTGAGCAAGCTGTAGTTCCCTGGGTATGGGAAACTGGGACCCCCGGAAAGTCAAAGGCAGCACAGCCAGTAGTAGTAGAACTAAAAGAGGGGAAAGAACCAGTACGACTGAAGCAGTATGCAATCAAACCTGAAGTCAGGCGAGAGATAGCCCCAATTATTGATCAATACCTAAATCTAGGCATTTTGCAGGAGTGTGAATCCGAATATAATACTCCTATTTTTCCAGTTAAAAAGCCTAATGGAAAGTATAGGTTAGTGCAGGATTTAAGAGCAATAAATGAGATAACCAAAGATATTCATCCCGTAGTTGCTAATCCTTATACCTTGTTGACATCTGTATCAGAGAAATTTGAATGGTTTACCGTGATTGATTTAAAAGATGCCTTTTTCTGCATCCCACTGGCACTTGAAAGTAGGAAATATTTTGCATTCGAATGGGAAAATCCAGACACAGGACGAAGAAGGCAGCTGACTTGGAGCCGACTACCACAGGGATTCAAGAACTCCCCTACCATTTTTGGGAACCAATTAGCTCGGGAACTAGAAGAGTGGAAGACAACCCAGGTAACAGTACCAAGCATGTTCTATGTGGTTCTCCAATATGTGGATGATATTTTCCTAGCAGCTACGGAACGAGACATCTGCTCCCAATTAACCATAAGCCTTCTGAACATGCTGGGACAAGGAGGATATCGAGTTTCACGAGACAAAGCACAGCTGGTAAGAACAGAAGTTGTCTATTTGGGGTGTGAAATCTCTAAGGGGGTGCGGAAATTGGGGACTAACCGCATAGCGGCTATCTGCGCCATACCCGTCCCCCGAAACCATCAGGAACTCCGATCTTTCCTCGGAATGGTGGGGTGGTGTCGGCTGTGGATTCTGAGCTTTGGACTGCTGGCACGGCCCCTATATGAGGCCCTCAAAGAAGTGCACTGGACTTGGGGACGTGCACAGGAAAAAGCCTTCCTAGAACTAAAGCAGGCCTTAAAGGAAGCCCCTGCGCTGGGATTGCCAGATTTGAGCAAAGATTTCCAGCTATATGTTACTGAAAGACACAGGTTGGCATTAGGGGTACTAACACAGAAAATAGGGCCATGGAAGCGGCCTGTGGGGTATTTCTCTAAACAATTGGACACCGTTAGTGCCGGCTGGCCAGGATGCCTGCAAGCGGTAGCGGCGACGGTGCTGCTAATACAAGAAGCAAGGAAGCTGACTTTGGGAAGGAAGCTGGAAGTATATGTGCCCCATATGGTAATTGCAGTCTTAGAGCAAAAGGGAGGTCACTGGCTCTCATCCAACCGTCTGTTGCAATATCAGGCGTTGCTGCGGGAACAAGATGATATAGAACTGAAAATAACACCCCATTTAAACCCAGCAGAATTCCTCAGGTCGAACCGAGAGGAAGGGGAACTCGTCCATGACTGTGTGGAGATAATTGAGCAGGTCTATGCAAGCAGAGAAGATTTGAAGGATGCACCGATCGATAGCCCAGACTGGGAGTTGTTCACCGACGGGTCCAGTTTTGTCGAGAACGGCACCAGGTATGCGGGTTATGCGGTAGTCACAACTCTTCAAGTAATAGAAGCAAAGGCTCTTCCCCCTGGAACCTCGGCTCAAAAAGCAGAAATTAGAGCCTTAACTCGAGCCCTCGAATTGAGCAAAGGAAAGAGGGTCAATGTTTGGACTGATTCAAAATATGCCTTTGGGGTGGTGCATGTACATGGAGCTCTGTGGAAAGAGCGGGGATTGTTAATGTCTCAAGGGTCAACAATAAAACATAGGGACGAGATCCTACTCCTGTTAGAGGCTGTAAGAGAACCCGAGGCAGTAGCAGTAATGCATGTGCCAGGACACTGAAGAGAAGATGGAAAGATATACCAAGGTAATCGATTGGCAGATAAAACGGCTAAAAGAGTAGCGAAGGAAATAAGGATTCAATCAGCTCTTATTCCAGCTAAGGGAAATCCGGCGGATTCCTACATGAAAGATGAGCCTCCATACCTACCAGATGACGTGAAGTTGGCCCACCTGGTGAAAGCTCAGAAGAATGACAAAGGGTGGTATGTAACAGCAACCGGGCAGGTGGTAGTACCTGCGAAGATAATGCGAGCAATCTTGGAGACTGAACATTACAAGTGCCACTGGGGAGCGGAGGCCTTGGTAAAATTTTTAAAGAATGAGGTAATCTCTAATCAGATGTTAACAATGGCAAAGCGGGTTAATGCAACCTGTCCCACTTGTGTGAAAAATAATCCCCTAGTGCGAAAACAGGTTCAAATGGGAGGGTTAAAGGTAGGCCCACAGCCTGGAGACTACTGGCAAATAGACTTTTCGGAGCTGCCTAAAGCCCAAGGTAATAAATACCTTTTAGTGTATGTATGTACCTTTTCAGGATGGCCGGAGGCGTTTCCCTGTTGCACGAATCAGGAAAAGGAAGTGGTTAAAACCCTTTTGAAAGAGATAATCCCCCGGTTTGGAATCCCGTTAGGAATGTCATCAGATAGGGGACCGCATTTTGTGGCAGGAATCATTCAAGGTGTAGCCAAGGCATTAGGGATTAGATGGGATTTACACACTCCGTGGAGACCGCAGTCTAGTGGCCAGGTAGAAAGGATGAATCAAACATTGAAAAATCAGTTGAAAAAGATTTGCCAGGAAGCCAAAGTTCAGTGGCCCCAAGCTCTGCCAATAGCATTATTGCGCATCCGAATAAAACCCAGGGAGAGGATAGGAGTCAGTCCGTATGAAGTATTGTATGGTAAAGCTTATCATGCTGCCACCTATCAGGGGGACCCCCATTTAACAGGAGACCAGGTATTATTAAATTATGTGTTATCTTTGAATAAGACTCTTGCAGCCGTACGGGGAGCCTTGCAGTGGAACCGCCCACTACCACTAGAGAACCCAGTTCATGACATCTCGCCGGGAGACCATGTGTACGTGAAAAATTGGAGCGTGGAGCCTCTAAAGGAGTCATGGAATGGTCCCTACCAAGTGCTGATGACCACGTATACCGCCGTCAAGGTCGCTGGGATTGATAACTGGATACACTACACCAGGGTGAAGAAGGTACCAACGAGATGGGAGGTGCAGCCAATAACGGACACCCGGATGGTATTCCGGGCAAAGCCCTGATCATCTTGATACTGATTGTTTGTCAGTTAGTAGCCTCAGCAGTTATAATTCATGTACCAGACCCTTTAGTCTTAGTACCGGAAAGTGGAAATGTTGAATTAACCTGTTTGTTTTCTGACAACCAGAAAGCTGGATCCCATGAAATTAATGTGAGATGGAGAAAAGGCCTTGACATCGTAAGTAAAGGAATAATGACACTTTGGGATGACCATCAGCAATCAGGAAACACTACCTTAAGGATTCCTAAAATCACAACTTCTGGAGAAGGTAGATACACCTGTGTAGTATGGATAAAAGATAGTTTTGATTATGGGGATTTCGAGTTGGAAATTATAAATGAAAACTATACCAGTGCAGGTTCAGTAATAGTAGCACCCTTGAGAACAAGCCAGGATATTTGGTTGGGCCCGCCATTGAGAATTAGTTGTCAATACACCTTGAAGAATAATTGCAAAAGAGGAATAAGGATTAGCTGGTGGAAAGAGAGAGAGATGGAATGGGATCAATTGAAGGAAGGAAGTAGTGAGTGGAAGAAAGAGTCTAAAGGGGTCGGGTGGTATAATATCACATCTTTTGCTTCAACAACTATGGCAGGGAATTATCTGTGTATAGTTAAGTGTGGATTAGATGGAGGATTTGGACTTCGGGAAGTGGTCGCTAGAACAAACCCGGATCAGGGAATAGGAGCAACTGAAAGAACAATCTTAGCAGTAGAAAGGGAAAATATTGCTTTACATTGTACAATATCACAAAATTACACTGAGTATGGGTGGTGGCATGAAACAAGGATTAGGCCGGGATCTGTTACCTCCGCTGAGGTGTAGCGACCTGGTTCAGGAACGACACGGCAGCCACACCCAGGCTGCTCGGTCCATCAGCTCACAGACACCAATGTGGTGGACGGCTAATGGCGTTTATTAACTGGTTACATGGGGTTATAAAACTTCTGTTTGCTACATCACATCCGTCTGCTTACGTTACAGGTTAGGTATTGCTTATCTTATCAAGGACACTGACCAACTAAGAGTTGAGGGAGGGGTTCTGTCTGCCCGTACAACGCGATATCTTCCGACCGCCTGTCCCTAATTGTGGGAGATTAGGGACAGGCGGTCGGAAGATATCGCGCTGTACGGGCAGACAGAACCCCTCCCTCAACTCTTAGTTGGTCAGTGTCCTTGATAAGATAAGCAATACCTAACCTGTAACGTAAGCAGACGGATGTGATGTAGCAAACAGAGGTTTTATAACCCCATGTAACCAGTTAATAAACGCCATTAGCCGTCCACCACACTGGTGTCTGTGAGCTGATGGACCGAGCAGCCTGGGTATGGCTGCCGTGTCGTTCCTGAACCAGGTCGCTACACCTCAGCGGAGGTAACAAGTGGTGCTGAAACCCGGGAGTCGCCCTGGACATCGGGAGTCGCCCTGGAGATCGGGAGTCGCCTGGACGGGTGACCGACGGCCGAGCGGCTGGTCCAGCTCGGCGGGAGGGACGCCTCCGGACCCACGCAGAGGATGGAAGCTCTCGTGAAGGTCGTTTCTCAGATTCATAAGCAGTGGGGAATTGATTGTAAAGCAAAAGATTTTACCCTCGCAGTGACGAGGCTTTTGCAACTTAGTATTATTGATCGTCCGGTGGATATCCTCCACCCAGATGTTTGGGATCAATGTACTAAAGCTCTTGCCGAAGACACAATGTCTTCCAGCTCAGGGAAAAATCTTAAAGCATGGGGGAGGGTCGTAAAATCATTACAGAAGGCGTTGCATGAACAGGACACCTGGAGAGCTGCGCGAAATTGTTTAAAGGTTTCCCCCCAATTAGGTATCGCAGCAGCAACGCAAACTTTCTCAGAGGGAACTGTTGTTGAGAATTTTCAGAATGTAAAAGAATGTACTCCGAATGTTAGTAATAATGCTCAGAGTGTTAATGAAGTTGGTTTGGCTGAATGTATGGGCTCGGGATCAGAAGGTCAAGAGCTTGCTTCGAGGCCCCCGAGCTCAAGGCCGCTCACTGAAGAGATAAAACAGATGCAGTCATTTTACAGCGGTCTAGCTGAAGAAGCTAGGAATGCTGAAAAAGTGGGGGAGGGACCTCCACCTTATGCGCCTCAAGATAGCGCTGAAAACAAAGAGAGCTTGTTTGCTAATGTGGGGGCGCGCGAGCAGAAAAAGGGAGGAGAGCGCAAAGAGAGAGCTGAAGCCAATCTTTGCCAAAAAGCGCGTTTTTCTAAGGCAAGAAGCTCCCACAGCAGGAGGCGGGGGGAGCGCAGGTACAGGAGGCCCAGGGGGAAGGAGTGGCTCAGCCCTGAGGGAAAGGGGCGGGGGCCAAGGGGGAAGGGACGGCCCAGCCCTGAGGGAAAGGGGCCGGGTCAGAGCCCGACCAAAAAGCTCCAGAGCCGGGAAGCAGCCAGTCAGTCGACTTCCGGCTCTGAACCGGACTCTAGCTGGGACTGGGACAGCCGGTCCTCTGCTGCCGGCTCTGACTCCGGCTCTGACAAAGAAGAAGTAACAGTATATAAAATCAGTAACAACAATGTTTCTACTTGGGCTGAGGGGAAGTCAGAACAAACTCCCCTCACAGACTGGAAAAAGATAAAAATGGCATGCTTTAAATGCAGCCAGGCATTTAAATTGGGCAAACATGCAAATTATCAGACTCACACCTTCAGTGCCCCAGTCATTCAAACCCTATCAGATTCTCACAGCATGCAGACACAGGAGAGAGGCCACATCTGGCACCTCCTCCTCATTCAGTCCTTTAGCTATCTACCAAAAACCTAAGTCAGATCCTTACAATTTGTTTCTTAGTGTGTTAAATGCTACCTTTTTGTCCTTGAACCAATCCAATCCAAACTTTACAAAATCATGCCGGTTATGTTATAATGCAGAACCTCCTTTTTATGAGGGTGTCGCCCTTGATGCTCCTTTTGAATACTCTGCAGCAAACAATCCACACAACTGTAAGTGGGACACCCCCCGGAGAGAAATTACCCTGAGTCAAGTCACAGGCCGAGGCAAATGCTTTGGCAGTGTAACCGTAGCAAAGCAGATGGGAAATATCTGTACTGAGTTCATCCAACCTAGTCAAAAGACTGACAAGTGGGCAGTTCCGTTCCTATCAGGAATGTGGGTCTGTCAACAAATTGGAATAACCCCCTGTGTGTACCTTAGCAAATTCAATAACCTTGCTGACTTTTGTGTCCAAGTTCTGATTGTTCCTAGAGTCCTGTATCACCAAGAAGAAGAAATGTATCGCTTTTTAGAAGAAACCATCCTGCTCCGCAAAAGAGAAGTAATGACAGGTATAACCATTGCAATGCTCCTTGGCCTAGGAGCCACTGGCACAGCCACAGGTGTTTCAGCTCTCGTGACCCAACATCAAAGACTTTCTCAGCTGCAAATGACAATTGACGAAGACTTACTGAGAATTGAAAAATCCATCTCCTCTCTGGAAAGATCTATCTCCTCGCTTTCAGAAGTCGTGCTGCAAAACAGGCGAGGACTGGACCTCTTGCTCATGCAGTAAGGAGGCCTGTGTGCCGCCTTGAGAGAAGAATGCTGTTTTTATGCAGACCACACCGGAGTCGTGCGAGACTCCATGGCCGAACTGAGAGGAAGACTGGCCCAGAGAAAGAGAGAGAGAGAGGCCCAACAAGGATGGTTCGAGTCATGGTTCAATCAGTCCCCATGGCTAGCCACCCTTGTTCCCACATTAATAGGCCCTCTCACCATGATACTCCTGACATTAATTTTTGGGCCTTGCATTTTGAACAAGTTAGTGTCGTTTGTTAGAAGACGTTTAGACAAAGTCGACATCCTATTTGTCGAACGCATGCAATTATCGTGAAGTGTGTTTGTTACTAACATTTTATATTATTTTTGTATCCTATTATACTAACTTTAACAGCTTTTGTATTTTTATGACATTTATACTTTTATAACATTTATACTTTTATAACATTTATACTTTTATACTTTTATACTTTTATACTTTTATACTTTTTATTTAGTCATGAGAGGGGGGGGAAATGTGGGAGATTAGGGACAGGCGGTCGGAAGATATCGCGCTGTACGGGCAGACAGAACCCCTCCCTCTCATGACTAAATAAAAAAGTATAAAAGTATAAAAGTATAAAAGTATAAAAGTATAAAAGTATAAATGTTATAAAAGTATAAATGTCATAAAAATACAAAAGCTGTTAAAGTTAGTATAATAGGATACAAAAATAATATAAAATGTTAGTAACAAACACACTTCACGATAATTGCATGCGTTCGACAAATAGGATGTCGACTTTGTCTAAACGTCTTCTAACAAACGACACTAACTTGTTCAAAATGCAAGGCCCAAAAATCAATGTCAGGAGTATCATGGTGAGAGGGCCTATTAAGGTGGAAACAAGGGTGGCCAGCCATGGGGACTGATTGAACCATGACTCGAACCATCCTTGTTGGGCCTCTCTCTCTCTCTTTCTCTGGGCCAGTCTTCCTCTCAGTTCGGCCATGGAGTCTCGCACGACTCCGGTATGGTCTGCATAAAAACAGCATTCTTCTCTCAAGGCAGCACACAGGCCTCCTTGTTGCATGAGCAAGAGGTCCAATCCTCGCCTGTTCTGCAAGACGACTTCTGAAAGCGAGGAGATAGATCTTTCCAGAGAGGAGATGGATTTTTCAATTCTCAGTAAGTCTTCGTCAATTGTCATTTGCAGCTGAGAAAGTCTTTGATGTTGGGTCACGAGAGCTGAAACACCTGTGGCTGTGCCAGTGGCTCCTAGGCCAAGGAGCATTGCAATGGTTATACCTGTCATTACTTCTCTTTTGCGGAGCAGGATGGTTTCTTCTAAAAAGCGATACATTTCTTCTTCTTGGTGATACAGGACTCTAGGAACAATCAGAACTTGGACACAAAAGTCAGCAAGGTTATTGAATTTGCTAAGGTACACACAGGGGGTTATTCCAATTTGTTGACAGACCCACATTCCTGATAGGAACGGAACTGCCCACTTGTCAGTCTTTTGACTAGGTTGGATGAACTCAGTACAGATATTTCCCATCTGCTTTGCTACGGTTACACTGCCAAAGCATTTGCCTCGGCCTGTGACTTGACTCAGGGTAATTTCTCTCCGGGGGGTGTCCCACTTACAGTTGTGTGGATTGTTTGCTGCAGAATATTCTAAAGGAGCATCAAGGGCGACACCCTCATAAAAAGGAGGTTCTGCATTATAACATAACTAGCATGATTTTGTAAAGTTTGGATTGGATTGGTTCAAGGACAAAAAGGTAGCATTTAACACACTAAGAAACAAATTGTAAGGATCTGACTTAGGTTTTTGGTAAATAGCTAAAGGACTGAATGAGGAGGAGGTGCCAGATGTGGCTTCCCTCTTTTGTCTGCGTGCTGCAAGATTCTGATAGGGTTTGAATGACTGGGGCACTGAAGGTGGGAGTCTGATAATTTGCACGTTTGCCCAATTTAAATGCCTGGCTGCATTTAAAGCATGCCATTTTTATCTTCTTCCAGTCTGTGAGGGGAGTTTGTTCTGACTTCCCCTCAGCCCAAGTAGAAACATTGTTGTTACTGATTTTATATACTGTTATTTCTTCTTTGTCAGAGCCGGAGTCAGAGCCGGCAGCAGAGGACTGGCTGTCCCAGTCCCAGCTGAAGTCCGGGTCAGAGCCGGAAGTCGACTGACTGCCTGCTTCCGGGCTCTGGACCCTTTTGGTCGGGCTCCGACCCCCCCCCTTTCCCTCAGGACTGGGCCGTCCCTTCCCCCTGGGCCCCCGCCCCTTTCTCTCGGGGTTGGGCCACTCCTTCCCCCTGGGCCCCCGCCCCTTTCTCTCGGGGCTGGGCCACTCTTTCTCCCTTGGCCCCCGCCCCTTTTCCTCAGGACTGAGCTGCCCTCTGCCCCTGCGCTCCCCCCGCCTCCTGCTGTGGGAGCTTCTTGCCTTAGAAAAACGCGCTTTTTGGCAAAGATTGGCTTCAGCTTTCTCTTTGTGCTCTCCTCCCTTTTTCTGCTCGCGCGCCCCCGCATTCGCAAACGAGCTCTCTTTGTTTTCAGTGCTATCTTGAGGCGCATAAGGTGGAGGTCCCTCCCCCACTTTTTCAGCATTCCTAGCTTCTTCAGCTAGACCGCTGTGAAATGACTGCATCTGTTTTATCTCTTCAGTGAGCGGCCTTGAGCCCGGGGGCCTCGAAGCAAGCTCTTGACCTTCTGATCCCGAGCCCATACATTCAGCCAAACCGACTTCATCAACACTCTGAGCATTATCACTAACATTCAGAGTACATTCTTTTACATTCTGAAAATTCTCAACAACAGTTCCCTCTGAGAAAGTTTGCGTTGCTGCTGCGATACCTAATTGGGGGGAAACCTTTAAACAATTTCGCGCAGCTCTCCAGGTGTCCTGTTCATGCAACGCCTTCTGTAATGATTTTACGACCCTCCCCCATGCTTTAAGATTTTTCCCTGAGCTGGAAGACATTGTGTCTTCGGCAAGAGCTTTAGTACATTGATCCCAAACATCTGGGTGGAGGATATCCACCGGACGATCAATAATACTAAGTTGCAAAAGCCTCGTCACTGCGAGGGTAAAATCTTTTGCTTTACAATCAATTCCCCACTGCTTATGAATCTGAGAAACGACCTTCACGAGAGCTTCCATCCTCTGCGTGGGTCCGGAGGCGTCCCTCCCGCCGAGCTGGACCAGCCGCTCGGCCGTCGTTCACCCGTCCAGGCGACTCCCGAACTCCAGGGCGACTCCCGATGTCCAGGGCGACTCCCGGGTTTCAGCACCACTTGTTACCTCCGCTGAGGTGTAGCGACCTGGTTCAGGAACGACACGGCAGCCACACCCAGGCTGCTCGGTCCATCAGCTCACAGACACCAATGTGGTGGACGGCTAATGGCGTTTATTAACTGGTTACATGGGGTTATAAAACTTCTGTTTGCTACATCACATCCGTCTGCTTACGTTACAGGTTAGGTATTGCTTATCTTATCAAGGACACTGACCAACTAAGAGTTGAGGGAGGGGTTCTGTCTGCCCGTACAGCGCGATATCTTCCGACCGCCTGTCCCTAATCTCCTACAGGGATCAAAGTATAAAATCACAGCAGGAAGAAAGGAAATAGCATTGCAAATTACTAATGTACAGAAAGGGAATGACGAAGGAGAATATTGGTGTTGGATAGCCCGAGATAATTGGTGGGGTCACAGTCAGGTAACGTTAAGAGTAAGGGACATACGAGTTACCAGACAGGTCCCAGAGAGAAATCAAACCCTAAAAATAAGAGAAGGACAGGAAAATTTAATAGTAGGACTAATTCGAGACTTCGGAAGAATGCAAAATACAACTTCAATAACAGCCTGCCTGCCTCTTCCTCAAGCGGCTGGAGACCTGATCCCATGGGGAATTATACCCATAAGGGAGATGCCAAGCGCCACTGCGAATGTGACCTGGAACTGTGAAATAGTGTCTAAGGAGATTTTAGACTGGGTAGAGTTTTGTATGTTACGAAGAAAGATTAGTAAGCAAAATTGTCAGCAAATACCAGGATATTATCAGTGGATAGAGGATCCAAAATTGTCAGCAAATACCAGGATATTATGGATGGATAGAGGATCCAAGCTTAAGGGAAATTGTTTGGTGATTGGAAAAGTGTCCGAGCCATGCGATAAGATCCGAGTTCGGAATAAGAGAAAGAAGATAGAAGAAGTATGTCAGAATACCACTGAGACAATGACAATGGAGGAGTGGAAAACAATCTGGGGACCTAGTCTGTTAGAAACTTATAGTTACCTAGGGAAAGTGAATTGGTGCATAATGTGGGAAGGGAGAAAGAATCAAGATTTTGGGCAGAAGTCATTATTCAAAGAACAATATAGGAAAAAGGTGGAGATGATGGAGTTATGGAACTGTACACAGATACTAACCTGTGACACTCCACCAGTGCAGATTGGACTTGAACCAGTGCGAGTGCTGTTGCAGTGGGGATGTGAATGTAGAGGATATAATCACACCCTTGCAAAGAAAGAAAAGGAGCCCTGGGATTGCAAGACGACCACGGTTAGGAGCCCAGGAAATTTAGTTTGGGTTATGGGACACGGATTATGGACTACGCACATGCCCATAGATGGTGCAGTTACACAAATTACATTAGGGGTTCCTACCTTATGCCCATTCTGGAAAACTTCTAAGCTGCAAGAAAAGGAATTGGTAAGCAGAAAGAAAAGGGAGATAGAAGATGATGCTTCGATTCAGGAAGATTGGCATGAACCTGATGATGGAGTGAAAGTAGGATGGATGTTAGAATCACTGTTTGCCCCTATATCATCTTACAGAAACAGGGAGATGTTGTACCGATTATTAGGACAGACGGAGAGGCTTGCAGCTACAACTAAAAAAGGTTTTAGAGACTTGAATCTTCAGCTGCAAGCGACTACTAGAATGACATTACAAAATAGAATGGCATTAGATTTACTGCTACTTAAGGAACATGGGGTTTGTGGATACTTAAGTAACAGAGTAGACCATTGCTGCGTGCACATCCCAAACGTGACGGAGGAAATAGAAAAAGTTATAGATCAATTAGAACAAATAGAATCCAAAACAAAGGAGATACAAAAAGATGCTGAGCATAATTGGGTAGGAGCCCTGTTGAGCTCCTTAGGGATCCAGGTTTCCGGTTGGGTATCATCTATAGTACAATATGTAATAATGTTTGTAATCGTGATAATTGTAGTGATCATTGTATATAGATGTCTTTTAGGAATGATTCTGAAAGAAGGGGCTCACACCAAAAGGATAATACAAGCAGTTACCCGAAGAGAAGTGATACAACCTCGTGTAGCTGAGACTCAAACCTAAGAAATTGAGCATCCTTGCAACGGAATTGAAGAATGCTCAAGAGGGGGGACTTGTTGGAAAGTAACCATGTTGCTAGGAGAAGTACAAGGAAAGAATGTGCTGACAAACGAAGCATGAGGAACGGACCAAGACGTCGCGGTTAGGTGATCATGGTGGTCAAAGAAGAATAGAATTTATGGTGGGAGCCTTTTGTGTAAATAGAGATAGGGAAGCAGGTGTTGTGGGAACGGGATATAGCCTATAGAAATTAGAAGATTAATGTTAAACTGAAATGTCATGTATAGCACGTACGTTGATGATGTAATCTGTAAGAAATAGTATAAAACCTGTAAGAAAATGAGGGTCGGTGGGATTCTGATTTGGGACGCTAGTCCCCGGGTCCCCGGGCCCGAATAAAGCACCGCATAAACTACTTTGTGGTTTGTGTTTCTCTTCGTTGGGCAACAATACCACTCCATCATAGCTTGCCCATTATCCGTGGGATGCAAAGGAGGGCTGTTGCCACGGCACTGCAGCATCCCCCTCCTTCACTGTGATTCCTGGGGGGCTTCACTGCTCCGTACCTGGACAGGGGCTCTGGATCCCTCACCAGGGAGGGCCCTCCTGGGGTCCTGGGGGCTGCACCAAGGATTCCAGCAGCCTCTCCCTCTAGGTGCGTCCCACTGGTCCTTGCCAGCCTTTGCCACTCGGTGATGACCAGCGCCTGTCAGCCTTTGTGTTCCCGTCCTGTGGAATGTGAGGGATCCCCAAGGAGGAGCACGGGGCAGGGATGTGGCTGTTAGCCCCCAGCCCTCGCCCTCTCCCCCCACTCCCGTCCCTCCCGTGCATCCAGCTCCCCTCGGCATGGCTGCCTCCCGTTCTGGGATAAATGACTCCAACATTGCCATGGCATTTGGGATTCCAGCAGCACTTGTGGTGTTCCTCGTTCCTGCCGTGTCCCTGCACCGCCGGGAGGGCTCTTCAGCGTGGCTCGGCTTTGCTCCCCTCGCCGCACAATGGGGACAACGGTGTTTGAAAAGCTGAGAATGGAAGGGAAGGAAGTGGCTCGTGTTTAACCTCTCGCAGGCAGAGCGATGAGCCGGGGCTGGCGTTGTCAGGGGGACGCCAGCGGAGCTCTCTACCTGCCCACGCCGGTGCCCGCCCCCGCTGCCCGCCGGAGCTGTCAGCTCCTATTACCGCCCTCAATGGACGCGGCCGTACCCCGGCAGAAGGAGCCTTTATTCCTTTGGATGGGAACCAGAAGTGAAAGAATGCGGCGCTGCGTGGGCTCAGATCCCCCAGCTGGGATGTTTCGGTGTCTGATTTTACAGGCAATCAGCGAAGGAGGCAGGGACCCCCGGGGTGGGAACGGCTCTTTCTCCCTCACGGGCCCTTCCCGGGGTGGGAGCCATGGAGACTGTCACCTGGTCTCTGCTGTCGCATGAGTCACCACACAGGAATTAAGAGCATGTAATGGTCCCGTTTCCATCTTGCCATTCCGGGATCTGAGTGTTGCTGATAGATCCGGCCCCTGTGTCCCACCTGTCTGGGACAGCACAAGGTGACACCTGTTGGGGGTATGCCTGGGGTACCGAGATCTCTGCGGGGGCTTTCACAGGCCTCAGAGTGGGGCTCGGTTTATGGGGTTTGTGGTATCGGTTATCAGGGAGTTCGTGCCTGACATCGGAAATGCTTCCTGGCTGTTGTGCTGCAGTTTGGAGGCCACAACCTGAACGGGGGGGACCATGGTAGGGACTGTCCCTGTCTGGAGGAGGTGGGACAGGAGCCACCTGTGGATGATTGTGACGGAGAACTCTTCCCAAGCTATGCTTTAATTTTTCTCCTGGAGAATTTTGAAACATCTGTGCCTGCCTCATATTACTCTAATTTTGATGTCATCTTTGCCTTCTGATCCTTCTGAGAGGAGTTATCGTGGTTTCTTTTCCCTCGATCTAGATTGTGCTGAGTATCCATGTTGCTGCCTTCCTGGGAGATCACACTTGATTTCTCGTTGAAATCTTGGATAAATACCATGCAGGCTGGGGGATTTACTACACTTTCTCCAGTTGCTCCCTGATTTTCTCCTTAGAAACTACCCTGCCCGCTAAGGCCACATTCTGATTTCCTATGCACAATGCCTTTGAAATGGAAATGTTTCCCCTCATTGTCTTCTCCGGTAAAGATCAAGAGGAAGAACTAATTTCTCCCAGCTTTTCCACCCTCCATAATAGTCCTCTTCTCCCCAGGGACCAAAGGAGTGCTACGGTCCCACATGCCGCGGTCTCACTGGCAGTATTTTGTGTGTGAATTCAGGAATTCAGCGAATTTCCAGGCATGTTTTAGCACCTCTTGGGCTCTTTTGGGACACCCTTTTTTCTGATCCACAAAGAAGTTGCTTTCCAATCCAGGAAGAACTTTTCCATCTAATTTAAAAGGGGAATTTTCTGTACCTCCAGTTAGCACAATCTCTATTTCCACAGCCAGAATGGATTCCCTTTTTTCCCTTTATTCCTGACTCACCTCCCTGAACAAGCCAGGTGGGTCCAGCATGATCACATCCTGGATTATCTCCAAGAGGTTGTCCCATCCCTCCTGCTCCAAAGTACGTGTCAGGAGAGGAGAGTCTGCCTGAGAGGCTCAGCACTCCCAGCACTGCTGGGCTGGATCTGGGCCAGGTGCCTCAGCCCCCAACCCTTCAGCTGCAGCTCAGCTCCTGTCTCATGCCAGGGACATGCCATAACTCCAAGGAATGCCATTTCCCGATGTTCTGCTTATTAACAGTTGCCCACAAAGATTTAAAAGTCTCAGATGTGTGTCCAATCTGTTGGCTTTGGTAGAATGATCAGAAGGGACCCAAAGGACTTGTGACTATCTTGAAATGTTATTAGACATTTGTCTGAATCGCTGATTTTTGGAACAATAACCTTCCCAAAGACTTCAAGCCATTCCTCTGCAAATTGGATTTAAAGTAAAATTAAAATGTGATGGAGGGAATTTTCTATATGCTGGGGGGAGGATTTCTGCTGGGGCTCAGTGAGCAGAGGGTGTGGTGTAAAAATGTATGGAATTATTTTAGCTGAAGCATACGTTCCCCTGTGCCCTTTTTCCCAGTCTCTCCCGGAACAGGAACTCCATAACATTTGATCCTTTAGATAAACTTTCAAGCCCATAATCTTCAAGTGGGTTTGAAGTTAGGTGTATGTCCTAGGGTAACTTTATGATGTTTGTATCCCCAATCATCTGTTCTGTTTGTGCTGTATATTGAGTCCTGTGCCTTTAAGACTGGTTCTAAGAGCAAAGAGAAGCGCGGAGTTTGTTTTGAGAAAACTGCCTGACTCCTCCACATTCTTCTGCGGATGGGGTGTTCGGCGGAGGCTTGGAGAGACTGCAGGACAGAGATTTTTTTTTTTTTTTTGCTTTTAGTTAGTTTCAACTAGCTAGGGCAGAGAAGTTCCCTGGACTGTTTTTTTTTCCTTTTTCTTGGAACTGTTTAAACCTGCTCTGGACTGAAAATCCAGGGGAGCACTGGGGGCTGCACCTGTGGCCCACCGGGGCCTGGACCTCGGCATTTTCCAGCAGCGCCGGAGGGACCGGGACTGATGAGAGACTGAGAGAGCTGAGCTACGCCCACGGCAAGGACTTTCTCAATTTGCCATCTCACTTCAGGAGAGGTTTTATTGTTTCATATTATTCATTCTTTATACTTGTATGCACTTAATTTGTTTAGTAAAATAGTTTTTTCCACTTTTCTCCAAAGAGGTTTTTTTATCGGACCGGTTGGAGGGAGGGGCCACTTGGGTTTGCTTCCTTAGAGGGATCCTATACAGGGGTTTTCTCCCAAATTTGTCCCAAACCAGGACAGTGTAAAGAGTTTGTTCATCCTGAGGTATCTCTGAAATGGATTAGTGAGAGCGCCTTGTCTTACACTGGGAATCCAAGGAAGCAACCAAGAATCACCCGGAGCCGAAACAAATGAGAATTATTGGGTGTAGTGATGAACTTTTAAACATCCAGCTTAAGCATCTCATCCCAGGGCAGCATCTGGTCAAGGACACTCCCCAGGTCTCATTAAACTTGTCCCTCTCATTGCCCATCCCTGGTGTTCCCACCAGGAGATGATCCCAGAGAGACACTGGCTATTGCTGTTATTAGTGATGGAACAGGGAGAAAATTGGCACAAATCATTAAGAGTGTCTGATAATTCTCCAGGTGAAAGCTCAGCTGGGCTCAGCAGCTTTCCCAGATCCATTTCCCTGATTTACAGTCATCATTATCCTGGGAATCCTCCACTCCTGCAGTGCCGCTCAGCTGTGAGCCCTGGAGCCTCCTTTCCTCATCCTTCAGCCACAGGAGCCTAAAGTCAACCCTACCTCCACATTCCTACCTGGAGAGGTCTCCAGGGTCTGCTGGTGGGAACTGGGAAGAGACAAGCAATGGTTTCCTCTGGTGGCTAAAGGCTGTGCTTGGTAGTCATTGGAAAAAGACTCTGCTCATGCTCTTCAACTGTGTTTTAGTGACAAATCCATGCAGGACTGGATTTCCTGTGTAGGATGGCTTCCAGGTCCTCCCCAAGACAGAGGAAATGCTGATAAACAGAGTTGAGGGGGCACCTGAGTTCCCAGGGAGGAATGGCCGGCTCATTCCCATGTTCACTATTCCCAGATAATGGGGATCTGTGCCTCATTCTTGCTTTCACTTTCCCCAGATAATGGCAGTTATTGGCTCATTCCCATGTTCACTTTTCCCAGATAATGGGGATCGTTGCCATTCATACTTCACCTTTTCCTGGATGATAGGGAGGAAGAGCACTCCCAACCCCTGCAATGGTTCCTGGAGGATCTTGTTCCTCCCCAGCCCCAAGGGTGTTTGTCGCTAGAGGACACAAAAAGATACTCACAGAATCTGACTCCACAAAGATGAAGTCTGAAGAAAAGAAGAACTTTATTGTTTACAAAGACCTCACTTATATAGATTCTGAACAATGACTAGGGACTGGAGAACAAGGTTACCACCTCTCCATCCCACTGGCCAGACTAGAAGTCAATCAGTTGACTCTCATCAGAGAGGAATGTAGAAAACAGGATTATTTACAGTACAAACCATGAGAACTCAGCTACAGAGCTGTAAACATCTCACAAAAGCTCACATAATATGGCAACAGTGTTTAGTGAGCCTGAGCTGGCAGGTGAAAAAATCTTGACACGTGTGCAGAGTAGAATGAGACACGTGAAGATTTATCAAATCTCTGAGGGTGTCCAGCACTTCTCAGAATAGCTTAAAATAATAGCAAGACAACTTCTCTGGACATGCTTTGTAAAATAAAAGGTTTTAATAAAAAGAAGAAAATAATAAACATAAACAAACAAAGAAATGTAAGTCGAACACAGTGTAGAGAGCATTCTGACACTGGTAAAGCAGTCCAAAAAAGCCAATTGAGTTCTTTTGTGCAGTCCCTTAAGTACTAGATGGTCTAGGTGGGCTATTTGGTACCTTTGCCCAATGAAATGGGCAACAGACTTTGAGGTACACTTTCAAAGCCCAATCACTGCTTCTGTGTTGGCACTGAGCCAATAATGATGAAAAGGGCACAGAACTTTCTAGTTTGGTTTCCTTATATGTTTAAGGTAAGCTGAAACTTTTTCCCTTTTATAGAAACACCCGCTCAGGTGTAGGAAATGCATTCCTACAGGCAGGAGTGATCCTCACCGCTGGATCCTCAACTCTGGATGGCAGAGCCAGGTCACAGTGAGAGGAATGACAAGATTTGTCTTTACAAACAAGCCCTGGGTCTGCTAGTAGATAAAACTAGCACTGAGAGATAAGAGAAACAATGGGAAGGATTCTATTGATTGATGAATGGAAAAGAAGATACTTGCCTTTACAAACAAACCATAGGTTTGTTTGTAAATGAAATTTAATATTGAAAGATGAAAGCAACAATGGGGAAAACCCCATAAATCCCATAAGAATTAAAAATTAGGGGGGTTATACATTAAAAGGGGAATCTTAGGTCTTAGGCATTTCGGGAAGTCTGTACCTCTCAAGTACCTCAGCCAATGGGGAAAGAGAGAGGGAAATGTGGCCGGGAAATTAAGATAAAAAGGAAGCTGCATCCTCCAAAAATCTGAGAGACCCCAGGGGAAATGCCCCATGGCCTCTCCCTTTATTTGAATAAAGTAAAAGGACTCCTCTGTCTCCTTTTTGGACATAAACCTCTGGTGTTCGTGGATTAATTTTCCTAACAACAGCAGGGACAAGGACAGAGATGCCACCACACCATCAGCCACCTTTCCCTCCCCACCCTGCTGCTGGGACTGCCCTCAACACTTCCTCTCTGGAAGTACTCCACATCTACTTTCTGGATTACTTTGCCAGCCAGCACAAGGGAAGGATGCTTGACAGGTCCTCTCCATTTGGGAGAGCTTTCCCTATAAAACAGGAACACCCAGCAGCACTGAGGGAATATTTCCATACTGTTCATTCAGATGCCTGAGCCTGGAGTTGGTTTGTGAGCCCCGAGCTGAGCCAGATGTAGAGACAGAGCAAGGGGAGACCAGAAAACCAGTCTGCACAGAGGTCCTGGGGCTCAGCTTGCCAAAATAATGTCACTTTATGGAGCTTTCAGGTGACATCAGGAGAGAGGTACCTGCCAGGGCTGCCCCTGGTTCCTGTGGCCCCACAGCCACAGGGCTTTAGGCAGAGCAAGGAGATTTTCAAGTCCTTCCTCAGAACACAAATTTAGATGAACATGATTGTAAAATGAAAACAATCTTATATTTAAAAGTCAAAAGGTTTCTCTTGCAGGAAATATTGAAATGTCTTAGTTCAGCTCAATTTGTTTTTCCTTAAGGGGCAAGGGAGACAAAATAAAGAAGCAAATACAGAAACAGGTGGAACGTGACAGGGTTTTTTTGTTGTTGGTTTTTTTGTTTGTTTTTTTTTTTTGTTTTGTTTTTAATCTGGATTTTGCACTTCTCATAAACTGCTAATAGATGCATTTGTCCAACTTCAATGTAATATATGTGCTAAAGTTAATTCGTGTTATCAAATTATAAAGGGTAAATGTTAAACTGTATGAATATGAGTATCAAAGATGTGCTCAAACTAACATAGGTAAAAGTAAAATGTAGAAACCAAAAATGGAAAATTTCCTCAGCTTGGGAAGCACAGGAGGGACACGAGGAAAGTATGATTGGAATTACCAGAAAGGGGGCCTTGAAACTATTGCTGCCGGGAATCCCTGAAAAGAAACAAAGAACCACGGAAGACGAAGATACAAATCCGGAGACCAAGATAATCACTTCAGATGGATATCTCTACTCGTCTCCGTCGAAATTAACATATCCACGACACACCCGGGCTCGGCCATCAGCTGCATTGTTCTACCCTACCGGTCTATTCAGACTCCCGATACCGGGACTTGAATAATTAATGAAGACGCCTCGGAGAGGATAACGTCAGAATTTCGGACTTCACTCCGCGATCTAGTGTATAAAAAAGGGTGGCTGGAGACCAAAATTGTGAACTTGGGGGGATACCAGGCTGGCAGAGACTGATATCCGTGTTCACCCAGCGGCGATCCCGGGCTCGACGCTGTCCTTTTAATTGTGGCTTTCTGAGACTGATATTTTGTCTCACAATAAAATTCTAAATTTTGATACTTTAAATTTGGTCCATTTTATTTATAACATTCAACAATATTCATTTATCAGCTGTTGCCAAGCCTCTAAAGCAGCACTTCCCTGCTGCATGGGTCCTACCAGGGAAGCAACAATCACAATGCTTCCGGTCACTGGGAAAACAAGAAAAAAACATGGAAACACGGGGCTTCTACCCCGCCTCATGTACCCATCGGTGCCTTTGAGCAGGTTTTGTGTTCTTGGTGTTTTCTCTGTTTCAATCCATCCCCAGCCCCCGCTGCCGCCGTGCTTTGTGTGGCTGAGCTTTCTTCGGGATGGTTTTTCCATTGTCATTCACGCAGGGCCAAAGGCAGAATGCATTAAAGCCACCGCGGGGGAGGGCAGCAATATTTGCCTCTCTTGGAGTTAATTCTCCAAATCGCTTCACATTCCCTCCCTTCTCATTCATTTGGGGCACTTCCGTGGATGTTCCCGGGGGCGCCGGGGGGGAGGTGAGGCGCTGGTTTGACCCTCAGCTCATCAGGTTCACTGCAAGGAACTTTGACTTTAGAGCAGCTGCGATGGGGAAAATGTGCAAGAGTGCTCACCCGGAGGGTGTCCAGGGACGTGGGAAAAGCCGGCTCTGCGATGGACTTGCGCCATTGGGGAGAGCAGTGGGAAAGCTGGCCCAGGGCGGAGCTGATCCTGTGACTCCTCCATCCCCCGCAGCCCAGGCTGTCTTCTCTCCACTGACTTTCCTCTTCATTCCAGAGCATGAAACTCAGCTGCATCAAGGCCCTGCCGTGCCTGTGCTGGTGCTGCAGTGAGATGGGACCCGGGGCAACCCCTGCGAGGGGCGAGCGTCGGGCACAGGGGCCTCGTGTGGGTGGGGCTGAAGCAAACAAAGCCCCCAGGGGACATCTCGGGGTCACTGCAGGTGGCAGTGCAGGCTCCAAAGAGGGGACAAGGTTCCTGCACTCACCAAAGGATGAGGGGACACCCAGGAACAGCAGATCCCAAAGCAGCTCGGTCCCCTCCTTTGTCCCCCCAGCTCTCCATCACGGAGCCGATGGCAGTGGCTGCCTCTCCACTGTGTTCCTGCCCAAAACATCAGGATCTGGAGGCAATGGGATATTTATTCCTGCCTTTTGCCCCTCGGCTCTCCCCAGAGTGATGATATATGAACAGTCCCGGGTTTCCATCACCTGAAGTTGCTCCACCAGCTTGATCCACACCCCTGCTCCTGGGGGTACCCCAGGGCTTTCTCCAGGTCACGGGGCTACCTATGGATTTCCTTGATTGTCTGAATTCCTTGTGCTAAGTTGCACATTTCTGAAATTCTATTTTTGGATTAATGAACATTTGGCAACAATATGAAGCCTGTTTGTAGCCAGTGGAGTGACACTCCTAATGTATTCCCCATGCCTCCTCTTCCCTCTGGCCAAACTCCCCCCCAGGGAAGCCCTGGAGCCTTTCCCAAGTTTATCCCAGGAATTAAATCAGCTCCACCTCTGCCACAGTGAATTTTTTCTCTGTCCCCAGGCACTTTCTCTTTCCCCCACCTGCTCGAGAGGGAGAAAGGAAGGAGGGGAAGCAGATGGAGGCAGAGCTGCAGACATGAAGTGTGAGAAAGGCAGTGGGAAAGAGGAAATTTGAGCATCAGGAAATTCTTCCGAGCACACCTAGGTGTCAGACAGAGTGATTGCCTTCCCAGGAATGGGGACCAGCCCCACGTCTTGGGAAATTAAGGGAGTTTCAGGTTAGAGCAGACCAAAACCTGCAAGGCCCTGCACTTGCCTGGCTGGGATCAGCATCCACTTGTTTCCCTCCCTGGAGCAAAGGAGGATCCATGGATTCAGCTCATTTTCCACCTGAATTCCTTCTGCTCTGGAGCCAGGCTGGGAGAGCTGGGAGTGTTCAGCCTGAAGAAAAGGCTCCAGGGAGACCTTAGACCCCCTTCCAGTGCTTAAAGGGGCTCCAGGAGAGCTGGAGAGGGACTTGGAACAAGGGATGGAGGGACAGGACACGGGGAATGGCTTTCCACTGCCAGAGGGCCGGGATAGATGGGATATTGGGAAGGAATTGTTCCCTGTGAGGGTGCTGAAACCCAGGCAAATGTTGCCCAGAGGAGCTGTGGCTGCCCCTGGATCCCTGGAAGTGTCCATGGCCAGGTTGGATGGGGCTTGGAGCAACCTGGGATAGTGGAAGGTGTTCCTACCCATGGCAGGGGGTGGGATGGGATGAGCTGCAAAGTCTCTTTGAACAAAATCTTGTCTGAGATTCCACAATTCCCACAGTGTAGAGCCACAGCTGGACTCTGTCTACCTCCAGTCACCTGGTCCCACGTGTCCCCCAAGCCGTGGCAGTTGAAGATTCCTTACAGCTCCTTCCCAGACTCACCTCAGCTCTCAGTGGGAGTTTTCATGCCATGGGTGTGGAAATTCCATAAAATAACCCCCAGATCTCCCTGCACCATCATTTCCCAAGAGGGTCCCTCTGTGTGGGCTGTGCTGTGACACTTCCAGCCCGCCACCAGACAGGAGGAGTAACCCATGAAATGATGTAAAACAGGGGATGAAGGGTTCCCCATGACTTTTTTTGCCTATTTGATCCCCAAATAATTCTGTGAGGGAATTTTTGTGTATTTGGATTAAGTGTGAGGAACTTGTCCTTGTTGACAGATTGCACAGGTGCCAAACCAACATCAGGGGGGTTGCCACTAAATCTTCTTTCACTGGAAAAAAAAAGCAAATAGCAATTCAGGTTTGCAGCCAAACCAGATTTACCCAGCCCCGATGCAGAGGATGGATTGTCCCCCATCAGTCCCACTGTAATGGTTTTAATTTAATAAAACCAGGTGGAAACACCAGTTAGTGTAGGGGTTTTAGTGTTAATATTTTTGTGGGAGGGAGAGATTAGGAAAAAAATAAAGAAAGCAGGCTTTAGCTTAAAAATGAACAAAAATAGTTTTATTAACATATATTAAAAGACTGAGAAAAGAAAAAAAAATTGAGAAACAAGAAAAAACTTAAACTAAAACAGAATGATACTTTAAAACACGCTTCTTTCCTCTTATAAATGATTAACTTTCTTATTGAACAACATAGAAAGACACAACTTGGGATTTTCAGTCAGTTTCACTACTTAGACATAACTACTCATTACTCTAGGAGAAGAGTCCTTCTAAGATCTTTTTATGAAGATGTTTGCTACAAGACAAAATAGTCCAGTGCTCTCAATGTCACACATCTGCTGCCGCCCGGAGTTTTTGCAGACTGTGATGTTCTATCAGCAAAGCTTCTCAGTGTATCTGGGGTATTATTTACGAATACTTCTTCTGATCTAAAGTTATCTTTGTCTCAAAAGGCTGAGACCTCCTTTTGACCCAGGAGAGGGGGTTTCAAAGTTCCCAAATAAATCTCTATTACACCAGTCCTTAATTTTGATTAGAATAGCATTCTGCCCAAATAATACTAAGATGCTGCAAAGAACAGTTCATTTCTTCATAATTTACCTTAGAAAAGTCCGGTTAAAAATGTTCACTTCTTCAATCCTATTCCAATATTATTAGTTCTTTCACTTCTCATCTAACTGACTTCATGCAATGTCTGTTCCATGTACCTTCTGGTTTTTTTCTTTCTTCTTTCTCTCGAGGAAGAATTGTGCTTTAAAAGTTCTGTGTTGCTAAGAAAGGGTTAAATTTGCCCGGGCTTGCAAATGCCACGTGCATGCGCCGGGCTGCAGGGCTGAAGAAAAAATGCAAGGCTGTGCTGATAAAGGAAGCTGGTAAAGGTCCTTTTTTCCACCCCTCGGTCTCATCTAGGGCAGTCCAGCTCAAAGTTGTTATAGAGCTGCAGGCTTGCTTTCTCCACTGCCAGCGGTGATTAAGCTGGGCCATGGCTTGGCCCTTTCTTCCGTGGTCTGAGCACATGGCCCTGCACTGCCAAGCTGCAGCTGCCCCTCTCCCCTGCCAGAAAGCAAGGGAGTGGGGCTCAGCCGGCCTAAGCCTTCCCAGTGCAGGCAGCGGCCCCCAGACCCCCGGCCAGGCCCGGCCTGGCCGCCCAAAAGGGCAGCAAGGCCCGACCAGAGGCCGCCTGCCGCCTCTGATGTTACCTCATTGCTGATCCTAAAGGGAGAGAGTGGGCGGTCAGCAGCAGATTAGTTTTAAATGTTCCTTCCAAAGTCGCACTGACAGTTCTCATTGGTCAACTTAACTGCCAATATCCCAGCCTGCTTTTTGATAGGTCCTTGTCCTCCCCCCCTCAACCCACACTACGGTTAGGGCAGGAAAAAACATTTTACATTTCTCTATATCTAGAAAACAAAATTGTGCCAACCCATGATACCCACAAAAGCCACTGAGACCCCTTTTTTCCTCTAGTTTCATTTTATGGGCATGAGCAACTTCTACACAGCTTTTTCTGTGAAAGAGGACCATTTTTTAAGAGCAGCCCATGTTTGAGGGACATGACGCCACCATCTGCCAATATCTCTACTCTCCAAAGGAAGGGCTATTAAGGAGATAAGGGATTGGGAGAACACTTTCTCTGAGGTACTAAAGACTGGAGGAGGGAGATAACTTGGGAGCTCTGGTAAAGCCACCAAACATTCTGTGAATAAAACTGTTTGAGGAATCAATTTTCCTCACTGCAGCACTTGTGTTTTCCTGAGGGTAATATTTATTCGTTGGCTGTGTTCCCACAGCTCAGACACATCCAAGACTTGCTCAGGGCCCCATCCAGCACTCCCTGCAGAGCCCAGAGGATAAAGGGAAGCCTGGTTTAAAACCCACTGTCCTACACACCAGGGGATGTTCAGCTAGGGCAGCAGGAGGAATTTCTTCCTGGAAAGGGTGGTCAGGCATTGGAAGGGGCTGCCCAGGGAGGTGATGGTGTCCCCAGCCCTGGAGGTGTCCAAGGAAGGACTGGAGGTGGCACTCAGTGCTCTGGGCTGGTGACAAGGTGGGGATCAGGCACAGGTTGGACTTGATGGCCTTGGAGGGCTTTCCCAACCTTAATGATTCTGTGATTCCATTAAGTTCATCCCACCCAGTGGCTGCAGCACCCACAAAGGCACCACCAACTCATCCCAGGGATGAGCCAGTGCCACAGGGCCAGTGTTGTCTGCCCAAGCTGAGCCCTGTCCAGCTTCTCCTTTTCCAGGGGGTCCCACGGCAAAGCCCAGAGCATATGGAGCATGTGGAGCACTCCAGAATACCCCGAGCTGTCTGTGGTCCACCAGCTTCCAGCCCTGAGCGTGGAGCCAGCTCCACTGCAGTTATTTACAGAGCTCTGTGGGCCACATCCAGCACACTTGCATCAGCCTCCAAGCTCTTAATGAAATTACAAAGTTTATTTTAGTTGAGAGAGACACCAATAAAAAGGATTTTAAAAGCCCTCGGAGTCTTGCCATACCCCAGTGTTCGGCCAGTGGGAGAGCTCCTCCAGCTCCCCTGTTTGCTTTCATTTCGAAGCAGAGGCTGCTGCCTCCTGCATTCCTGTGCATTAGCAGCCTCTTCCCAGGTTGACCTCATGTATTATGGATGCGCTAAAATCTTCATGTTCTGAATAAGAGCTGTATTATTCATGGTTCTGCTTAGAATTTGTCTTTAAAAGCCCTGCAGCCTTTTAATGAAATGATCCAATGTTAACAGCAGCCAAGACCAGATATTTTGCTTTACATTTTTTAAAAGTCGTCTCTGGATCTTTCCCTCTGTTCTCTTCCTCTCTTTCAAGGCTCAAGACCACTCAGAAGACAGGGTGGTGGTGGGGGACAGAGGCAGATGAGGAGGTGTGAGGGTTCGGGGAGGAGAAGATGGGATGTGCTGATGGCCCCAAGCCTGTTCCAGCCCCACATGTGAGGTCAGGGGTGCTGGATATCCCTGGGTCCCTGAGAGGAATGGGTACTCCATGGGGCATCAGGGATGCAGCCAGAGGATGCACTGAGTGAGTGGCACTGAGCCTCTCCCAGCCTTGGGCAGTGGTGTTGCTCCAGATTTGAGTGACATCAAGGTTTCCTTGGAATTGTAAGGAGAGAAAAGGGGAAGACAGAGGGAGCAGCACCACCTGGGTTCTGTGGGGTGGGATCGCAGTTCAGTGTGGAAGGTGCAGGCAATAGCTGGTGGGTGGGATGGAGGGTGTGGGGACCCCACAGAACTCCACTGAGAATTTCCTAAGGTTGGCATGAGCTGGAGCAGAGCCAGCATGCCCCGCCTGGTCTGGGAGCAGGGAAGGAGATCCAAAGGCTCTGCCTAGGGTGCAACAGCACAGCACAGAGCAAACACAGCCCCTGCATGGGCACAACCCCAGCCCCATCCAGGGGCTGCCTCTGCCTCCACCTGCAGTGAATTTGGCCTAATGACTTAAACACAGATCCTGTTTCCAGGCAAACATCCCAAGTGTTCTGTCCCTGGTGGCAGGGAAACTCCTTAAATCAAAGCAGAGCAATTTGATAGCCGGGGCCGCAGCTTGGGGCTTTATTGATCACATCTGGGCTGGGGCTGGGACTGGGATGGGACCAGGAAGGGACTTTCGGGAGCTGTGGACTGGGTCCCTGGGGACACACTGCTCTCCTGCCCTGCTCAGAGCCCCGGCCCTGCAGCCCCTCACACCAAGCACTGGAAGGAGAGAGAAGAAATGCTGGAATTTCTGACAGCTCCAGCCTTTCTGAGCCCAATGCCACGGATTCCTTTTGTCTCTCCAGTTCCCAGGAGTTTTGGAGCACACTGAATGCCATTGTTATTGTTTGATAGGGTTTTGTGCTAATTCCTCACTACCTCTGAGACTTGGGTATAGAAAAGTTGGAAAAACCAAATGATTGGAGGAATTTCCCTTCCTCTGTGCTCCAAATGCGATTAAACACCAAGGTCCCCTCGGTGCGGGGCTGTGACGTGGTGCTAGCAGTGCAGTGCTGAGGTGGCTTCTTCCCACCCAGGCTCATTCCTGAGCTGCTCCTGGTAACTCCTGGGAGTTAATGGTATGGGACACAGCAGCAGTGGCAGGGTTCCACTGCACTCTCTGCCATGCCTCAGTCACTCTCCGGGGTGGAGACCCCTCTCTGCCAGAGTTTCAGCTCCATGAGAGGGAGGTTTTTGAGGCAATCACTGGTTATAGACACCCTGCCAGCACCTTGGGAGGAGCAGGGAAAGGTGGAATGGGGCACTAGGAGGGGGAAGTAGTACCAGGCTGCCTGGCTGAGCTGGCCCTGATGGCTGAGCCCAAAGGCAGGCACCACATGCAGCTCCAGTGCTGGCAAGACAATGACACTATGTCCCAGACCATGTGTCTGGGTGCAGATCAGCCCCAGTTGGGTGCCAGTCCCCTGTAGCTCAGCAGGATTGCGGCCTCATCCCTGTTCCTGGGACCTCCACGCTCCACATCCTCCCTCTGCGCACATTGGGAGGTTCCGAGAGCCACAGCCCCTCGGGGGTGCATCTGTCATGTCCCATTTGGGAGGCAGGACTTTTCCCATCACATTGTTGGGTCTGGAAGCAGGTCACCCCTCATTTCCATAAGATCACATTTCCAGACCATTGCTGCCCACAGCCCTGCCATTCATATTCCATTGGAGAGCTGCTGCTGCCTGCACAGAGTGTAGGGATAATGTGATGTCTTAATTCATTGCACATTCTTAAATAAAGGAGTGGGAGAGAAAGGGAGTGGCTCAAGATCAGCACTCATTGCTGAGTGAGATTTCTTCAGCAGATTGTCTAAAATAGCCTGGAAAAAATAAATAAAAGCAAATTGATGGACACACTATATTGAGGTGATAGGAAGTGAAGATGAAAAGAGAAGTGCCAGCTTGAATGCTACCTTGGTGTGAGAATAAAACCTGCAAAAATATTCTCAATTGGTATTTTAATGGCTGACCTGAATGCTTAAAAACCCCTAGGATTGCTGACTTGAGCCAGGGAGATGCTGAAGCTATTTGTGCATGGATGACACTGGGAGAATCCTTCAAAAATTATTTAATGATCCATCTCTCCAATTCTGGCTGGAGCTGACCAAATTCATTTGAAATCAAAAGAAAATCTCTCCATTACTTCCTTGAGATTTGGATCAGGAGCCTGAAGGCATTTAAGAGGCTTTGTTTTGCTTTGTTTTGTTTTGTTTTCCACAGATATTCCTGTGAATACTTTGAGGGGATGTTAATTGGAATTGGTGGTGGAAGTTGAAATTTGCAGGCTGTTGGTTTGATACCTTTGACCTTAAAGCCCCTTGACCTTAAATCCCACCCCCTGCCATGGACAGGGACACCTTCTACTATCCCAGGTTGCTCCAAGCCCCATCCAGCCTCGCCTTGGACACTTCCAGGGATCCAGGGGCAGCCACAGCTCCTCTGGGCAACCTGTGCCAGGGCCTCCCCACCCTCACAGCCAGGAATTCCTTCCCAATATCCCATCTATCCCTGCCCTCTGGCAATGGGAAGCCATTCCCTCTTGTCCTGTCTCTCCATCCCTTGTTCCAAGTCCATCTCCAGATCTCCTGGAGCACCTGTAGGCACTGGAAGGGGCTCTAAGGTCTCCCTGGAGCCTTCTCTTCTCTAGGTGAACACCTCCAGCTCTCCCAGCCTGATTCCAGAGTAGAGGGGTTTGTGCAGTTCTAATGAGTTGCAATTATTATTTTGGTTGTTTAAAATGATCATTCAAAAAAAAAAAAACCAAACAAACAAACAAAAAAACCACCTAAAAACATGGAAAAACATTGCTGGGATGGGATGGAATTATTCCAGTAGGAATTACAGCTGATCACTCTGGAAAGGCTGACTGAAACAGAGGCTGGATGGGGTCAGATTCTCCTTCCCAATGCCCAGGATCTGTTTTTTCCAGATGTGAGCAGAGCTGCCCCAGGGGGATGAAGAAGGTACCAGACATCCCTCGCACATCTTCCTAGGTGAATTCCCAGCTGGACATTGGCCCCTCTCCCCTCTTTGGAACTACTCCGGGGCATGTTCCAGTGCAGGTCCTGCCCATGGTGTGCTCAGAGTGTCACAAACAGTGGCAGCAACAATCCCCAGAGCACCTGTATGACAAACATTAAACACGGAAGGCAGGCCCAAAGGTGGTAAGCCCGAATCAGGGGTGAAATCAGCAGCCCAGTTGAAGTGCATGTATACCAATGCACGCAGCATGGGTAACAAACAGGAAGAGCTGGAGGCCATGGTGCAACAGCAAAGCTATGATGTAGTCGCCATCACAGAAACATGGTGGGATGAGTCACATGGCTGGAGCACTGCACTTGATGGCTACAAGCTCTTCAGAAGGGACAGGCAAGGAAGAAGAGGTGGAGGGGTGGCCCTTTATATTAAGCAGACTTTTGATACTGTAGGAATTGAAACTAAGGAAGATGGAGTTGAAAGCCTATGGGTAAGAATTAAGGGGAAGGCCAACAAGGCTGACATCCTACTGGGAGTCTGTTATCGTCCACCCAACCAGGAGGAAGAGGTGGACAACTTATTCTATAAGCAGCTGGAGAATGTTTCAAGATCATCAGCCCTTATTCTTGTAGGTGACTTCAACCTGCCAGACATCTTCTGGGAACTTAATACAGCAGAAAAGAGGCAGTCCAGGAAATTTTTAGAGTGCATGGAGGACAACTTTTTGTCGCAGCTGGTGGGTGAGCCCACCAGGGGAGGAACTATGTTAGATCTATTGTTTGCAAATAGAGATGGACTGGTGGGAGATGTAGTGGTTGGAGGCTGCTTGGGGCAGAGTGATCATGAAATTATAGAGTTCTCGATATTTGGTGAAATCAGAAGGAATGCCAATAAGACTCTTACACTGGACTTCTGGAGGGCAGACTTTGGCCTATTTAGGAGACTTATTCAGAGAGTTCCTTGGGAAGCAGCCCTTAAAAACAAAGGAGTTCAGGAAAAGTGGGCATGCCTCAAAACAGATTTTGAGGGCACAGGAACAGACTGTCCCTGTGTGCCAAAAGGTAAGTCGACAAGGTAAACGTCCAGCCTGGATGAGCAAGGAGGTTTTGGAGGAACTTAGGAATAAAAAGAGGATGTATCAGCTTTGGAAGGGGAGTCAGGTCTCTCAGGAAGTATTTAAGGGGGCTGCTAGAGCATGTAGGAAAAAAATTAGGGAGGCCAAAGCTCAGTTTGAACTTAAAATGGCGACTTCTGTAAAGGATAATAAAAAATGTTTCTCCAAATATATTAATGGTAAAAGGAAAGGTAAGGCCAACCTTTGTTCTCTATTGGATGAGGGAGGGAACTTAGTAACTGCAAATGAGGAGAAGGCAGAAGTGCTTAATGCCATCTTTGCCTCAGTTTTCAGTGGGGCGACGATTTGCCTTCAAGACAACTGCCCTTCTGGGCTGGTAGATGGTGTCAGGGAACAGAATGGTCCCTCCATTATCCAAGAGGAGGCAGTCAGAGAACTGCTGAGATGCTTGGATACTCATTAATCTATGGGCCCAGATGGGATCCATCCCAGGGTGATGAAGGAGCTGGCAGATGAGCTTGCAAAGCCACTCTCTATCATTTACCAACAGTCTTGGCTCACTGGAGAGTTTCCAGATGACTGGAAGCTGGCCAATGTGACACCCATTCACAAAAAGGGTGGGAGGGAGGATCCTAGTAATTAGAGACCAGTCAGCCTGACCTCAGTACCTGGCAAGATAATGGAACAGTTTATACTGAGTGTCATCACACAGAATTTACAGGATGGCCAGGGTCTCAGGCCCAGCCAGCATGGGTTTAGGAGAGGTAGGTCATGTTTGACCAACCTGGTCTCCTTTTATGACCAGGTGACCCGCCTGGTGGATGCAGGGAAGGGCTGTGGATGTTGTCTATTTGGATTTCAGCAAGGCTTTTGACACTGTCTCCCACAGCACACTCCTGGATAAGCTGGCAGCCCATGGCTTGGACAGGAGCACTCTTCGCTGGGTTAGGAACTGGCTGGATGGCCGGGCCCAGAGAGTGGTGGTGAATGGTGCTGCATCCAGCTGGCGGCCACTCACCAGTGGTGACCCTGAGGGATCTGTGCTGGGGCCAGTTCTGTTCAATATTTTTACTGATGACATGGATGAGGGTATTGAATCTTTCATTAGTAAATTTGCAGATGACACTAAGCTAGGAGCGTGTGTCAATCTGTTGGAAGATAGTATGGCTCTGCAGAGAGATCTGGAATGGTTGGATGTATGGATGGGCAGAGTCTAACAAGATGAAGTTTAATAAGTCCAAGTGCCGAGTCCTGCACTTTGGCCACAATAACCCCTTGCAGCTTTATAGGCTGGGGACGGTGTGGATGGACAGTGCCCAGGAGGAAAGGGACCTGGGAGTGCTGGTCAACAGCTGGCTGAACGTGAGTCAGCAGTGTGCCCTGGTGGCCAAGAGAGCCAATGGCATTCTGGCCTGTATCAGGAATGGTGTGGCCAGCAGGAGCAGGGAGGTCATTCTTCCCCTGTACTTGGCACTGGTGAGGCCATACCTTGAGTATTGTGTCCAGTTCTGGGCCCCTCAGTTTAGGAAGGACGTTGAGATGCTTGAGCGCGTCCAGAGGAGGGCAACAAGGCTGGTGAGGGGCTTGGAAAACAAGCCATATGAAGGATGGCTGAAGGAGCTGGGGTTGTTTAGTTTGGAGAAAAGGAGACTCAGAGGTGACCTTATGTTGGGGGTTAAGTTTTCCTGTGGAATTTTTTCCCCCCATAAGTTGCTAGGAGACTAAATAATGATAGTTAAAGGGTGCTTGACCCAGACAAAAGGGAGTTGATCACTTAGTTTAGGGGGAGGAAAAGGCTCCCCGGAGCTGAGGGTGGGGGTTCTTGTTTTCGTCTCTCGGTTTTCCGGGAGGAGGACGGTTGAGTGACTGGTAGCTGCATGGATTCCATGGTTAACGGAGGGGTTTGGTCCTGAGAATTCTATCATCTGTTGGAGCGCCCAGGAATTTGAAGGTTTTTTCACCTGCCCTGCTGGATTTTGGGTCAGCCCAGGTCCAGCCGCTGCGGCTTCTCCAGCACTGCTCACTTCGCCTGCCAGGACACCCCCCTGCCTGCTGGGGACTGTCCTGGGGTTGTCTTTGCTCAGGGACCAGGTTGCACATGGTGGATAATGCAGAAAGATGGAACAACACGATGTGTACCTCAGGGAGATCTGATTGTTAGGTGAGAATCATTTACAAACATCACTGTCTGCTGAATGCTATTGCCATTGTCTGTACATTAAACCATGCAGAATGAAATAGAAGGAAGTGTGTAAGTGAGAGGGTATGTGTTAAGTGTTGAAAAGTGTTGAAAATATGAGCAAGTGTTGAAGGTATGAGTAAGTGAGAGAGGAATCCTTCTGCCCTGCAGCCTGGGGCCTGGATTCAGTGGCTCAGTGTGAAACGTGACAGGAGCATGATGGTATTGCTTGTATTTTTTTTTTTTTTTTTTTTTTTTTTTTTTTTTTTTTTGTGGGGAGAATGGATGGAAGTTTTATGTGGAATATACATTGGTTCTGTCTGTAAGTCGACGATATGGGGATAAGGGGTGGAAGATGTCCTGGAGTGACTGTGTATCCCCAATCGTCTGTTGGGTGCAGGGGGGGAGGGCAAGCGTGGTTTGTTTTTCCCCAGGAAAACTCTGCTCATCGGAGTGACCTTGAAGCAGGGGAGTTGGAACACGGCAAGATGAAAGAAGCTCTGTTGTTTTTCCCCGGCAGTTAGTTTGTTTAGTGCTAGCGTAGTTAGACACTGTAGAATAGCTGAAGCTTTTTGCCTTTTTTTTTCTTTTTCTTTTTTTGTCCTTTTTTCCTTCCTTTTTGCTTTTTTTGCCCTCTCCTCGGAACTGTTCCAACCTCTCCGGACTAAGGACCTGGGGAAGCACTGGGGGCCTCCACAGGGGACCCACCCCACCAAGACCAGCCCTGCACATCTCCTTTTCTCCCAACGTCAGCGGAGACGGAGTGGTGGAGCACAGTGACGACCCTCAAGGAGACTTTCTTTAAGTTTGTTATCCCTCCGTAAGCGGCACGAAGCTCTTGTCATCGGGTATTGTGCTGGGAGTGTTTTGCCTGTTTAATAAACAGGTTTTTTCCACTTCTCTCTGAGGAAATCTTTTTTCCCGAACCAGTTGGAGGAGGGGAGGGGGGGCCCGTGGGAGGGTTTCTCCCAAAATCTGCCTGAAACCACCACAGGGACAACCCGCCATTTCCAGCCATCAGCGCCGGAGTTTCCACCGTTTGCCCCTCGGGGTTCTTGGTTCTGTTTTACTATTATTATAATTGCTGTTGTTGTTTGTCTGTCCTGTTATATTTACTAGTAAAGGACTGTTATTCCTTTCCCCATAGCTCTGACTGAAAAGTTTTTTTTTAATCTTTCAAATTATAATAACACGGAGGGAAGGATTTGAATTCTCCATTCCTAGAGAGGCCTGCCTCTCCCTAGCAGATACCTGTCTTTTTCAAACCAAGACACCTTATCACTCTCTACAGCTTCCTGAAGGGTGGCTGTAGACAGCTGGGGGTTGGTCTCTTTCTCCAGGCAGCAACTGACAGAACAAGAGGACACAGTCTCAAGCTGCACCAAGGGAAATATAGGTTGGATACTAGGAAAAAGTTTTTCATGGAAAGAGTGATAAAGTACTGGAATACTCTGCCCAGGGAGCTGTTGGAGTCACCATCCCTGGACGTGTTTGAAAAATGACTGGATGTGGCACTCGATGCCATGATCTAGTTGACGTGTTAGGGCATGGGTTGGACTCAATGATCTTGAAGGTCTCTTCCAACCTACACATTCTGTGATTCTGTGATTCCCTGGTTGTTCATGCTTGGATGTGATACAGCAGGGAAACTGGAGCAGCCTGGAGAGAGGGAGAACCAAACTGCCAGGAGAGACAGGGAGTGGAACTGCTGCCTTTTTGTCCAAAACAGGAATTTCTGTTTAAAAACAAAATATGGCTGAGATAAATAAAGATGAGGTAAAATGTAGACAGCTGCCTCAGAGATCATTTCTGCAGGCAGGTCCTAAGCCTGCTGACAGCTCCCTGGCATGGAAAAGCTCCAAAAGCCACAACACCTCCAGTGGCTGGGAATGAGAGATCCTGGGATGTACCTGGGAGTTCCTGACCACTCAATACCTCAGGAAGCAAGGGTTGAGGTGTCCTGTGACAGCAGGAGCCCAGCTGTGTGGGCCGGGAGCAATGCTGAATCATGGAATCCCAGAATCCCAGAACCAATGAGGTTAGAAAAGTTCTCCAAGGTCATCGAGTCCAACCTGTGCCTGATCCCCACCTTGTCACCAGCCCAGAGCACTGAGAACCACATCCACACTTGCCTTGGACACCTCCAGGGATGGGGACTACAAACCTCCCTGGGTAGCCCCTTCCAGTGCCTGAACCTTTCCATGAAGAAATTCCTGCTAATCCCACAGATGGAGGGATCTCTCATCTCACTGCCCAGCCACCATTCCCACTTTGGCTCATCACTGCTCATGGAAGGACATTTATCATATTCCAGCAACGCAACAGCTCAAACTAAACCAGGGCTGGAGCTGCTCAGTCTCTCCTCCCAGGCTTCCCTCTGGATCCTGGTCCTGCCTTACCACAGCATCCACTTGCCTGGAGGCAGGATTATTCCCCCATGGATGTGAGTTCCTGCCAGCTCTGCCACCCACTGAGTGCTGCCACACAGATATCCCAGGATTAAAAGAATTGACAATTCTGGGTGCCCAGTTTGAGGCAGGGGATGTTTTTGATTGCACATGGCCTTTTCTCTAGCAGCCTGGCTGTTCTGAGCCCAGCTCCTGATGGCTTTCCCCGGAGCCAGGGATGTTCAGCACTTCTGAAATCAGCTCCCAGGATCTTGGATTTGGATATTTAAGGCACAAGGCTCACATGAGATGTTCTGTTCACCAGTGAAAATCGTGGCTGGGGACACCAGCAGACATCATGGCCTGAGCTGGGGACTGTACTCCAGAGGGGTGCTGGCATGCCTGAATCCCAAATCCATCTCCCATCCTTCCTTTTCCTGCTTCACAGCCCCCATCCTGATCAGGATTTTAATGGCAAAGATACAGCAAATTTTGAGCTGTCCTGGCTCATGGCTCAGCATGTGGCCAAGCCCAGCCACATTTTCCAGGCAGGAGGACACAAAGGGCATGTTCAGGCACAAAAACATTCTCCCAGTTTGGAAGCTCCTGCTGTAAGGAGACCTGGGGAAGACCAAGAGCATCGTAAAGAAACATTTGCCAGAATTAAGCACATTTTTTCATGAGCTTCATTTCTGTGAGCAGATTTCAGCATTTTGGCTGAAACTTTGCAGAGTGATTTCGCTCCAGACAGACACCAGCCTGGAAAATTTCATCTCCAACCATTCCAGTTTGGCAAAGCCAAGAGCAGCTGCAAACATAGACCTGTAATGTGTGGAGTGGGAGCAGCCTTGGAACCAGGATTGCACCCTGCACCCCATTCACTCCTCTCTTTCTGTAATTATTTGATTAATCACAGCACACTTTTAATCCTGTGCCCTAATTAATGTGCTATTAGGAGCTGTGCAGGCCATAAATCTCCCCCTGGCATGAGCAGGATCATTTGCATTTGAGCTCATTTTTTCAGCCCAGGATCTTGAAGCACTTTCTGAAGTAGAGATCATTAACCTCAGGTTCCAGCAGGCAAGGCTCAGACAGAAGGGATGTGACACCGATTGTCTCTCTCAGCACCTATGTCCTTGTCTGGCAGATCACTGGAATATCCACTGGAATGCACAATCTGGGAGTGCTGCTGTCCTGGGGGATCCCAGGAGTGCTGAGCTCAAGCACCACCTCTCCATGGATGTTCTCCCTGTGTTCCAGCTCGTGGTTGTTGCCAGCACTGGAGAGTGATGCTGGCATTGTCCTGCCCATGGAAAAGAAGGATGACATTGGGATGGCAGGGGGAGAGCAGAGGTGCCATGTCTGGACCTTGGAACAGGGACAGCGGGACAGCAGGACAATGGTCTAACATCCCTCCTGAGCCTGGGCTGCAGGAAATGCTGGCCCTGCTCCAGGATGGGCTCTGGGTGCTTGCCAGAGGCTCCCAGTGGATGTGCTCACTCCAGAGCTGTTTACACAAGTGCTGCTTTGAAAAGCAAATGTTGCTGTTTATAAAATACTTTGCATCCATTTCCTGAGGAGCAGCAGAGCTGAGCAAGGTGGCTGAGCCCTGGCAGTGCTGATGTTCTGCTGCCAGCAGCTCCCCGTGTCCCAATGCCACGTCCTTGGCACATCATCCCTGCAAACTGCTGTCCCTGATGGGTTGGAGATGGATCCAGGTGAAAACAGAGATCAGCAAAACTCTCCCAGGCCCTGCCTTAAAAAACTCTACTTGAGAGGACAGTTTGCCTTTTTAGGTCTGTCTGGGTAGAGACAGCCAGAACTGTTTGGAATCAAGAGGAATCTTCACTTCTTCTGGGTGTGCCTTCCATGACCCCCCCCATGAGCTTAGCTTTTGGGTACACATGGATTTCAGGCTATTCCCCTAAATATTTAATGGAATCATGGAATTCAAAAATGGTTGGGTTGGAGGGGAAATTAAAGCTCATCTGGTTATAATCCCCAGAGCAGTGGCACCTTCCACTCTCCCAGGTTGCTCCAAGCCTGTCCAGCCTGGCCTTGGACACTTCCAAGGATGGGGCAGGCACAGCTTCTCTGGACAACCTGTTCCAAATTTCTCCAGAGGGCAGGAGAGGGGGTTGCCCCAGGCTCAGCCTCGCTGCAGCTGGGGGGCCTAGCTCTCCTTGCTGAGCTGGCTCAGGATTGTTTGTCTCCCCCAATGTGTCCGGGTTTTATCAGCCCTTCCACCCTGGAGCTCAGAGACTTCCCCCGATGACAGTCTCATCAAAACCGTTCCATTTCCACACAATTCCTCTGCTTTGACAGCTCCACATTTTCTGACAAAACCCAAACCAAAACAAGGCACGCTTGGAAATTTCTCAAGCATCTGCAGGGGAATGCTGAGATTGGACATATTTGGGTGAGAAAAGGAATGGGGAACAACCCTCAGCTTTCCTACATTGGTTCCCAAGGATTTGATTTCAAAGCATGGACAGAACCGCCTCACTCCGAGTGACACAGAGCCCCCATCTGTCACCTTCACACCATGTGGGGACCACCTTGGGAACAGAGAATGACAGTGGTGACAATTTAGGGAAGAAAATCAGAGGCTCTGGGCACCAGAATGTGTGGAGGAGGTTTACTGTGGGAAGAGTGACATGGTTCCAGTGTGTTGCCATCCACTCTCCAGTGCCATCACCTCCCAGCCATCATTCTCCCAGTAACTGGCCAAGAAATGTCAGTTATTTGAACCCCTCTTGCTTTGTAATATTTTTCCTGTGTAACAACAACCTTCTTGCACAAAATTTGAAGGTCATTCAAGGCTGAGCTGTGTTGACTCCATTTTTCCAACAGTCAGGACCCTCTTCTAGTCTTTTCTCAGCAACTTCTTCACTCCTCCTGCATCCTTGGTCTGGAAAATGAGGTTTCACTGAAAAACCTCCAATCCTACTCATGCATGAGGGACACGGGTGTTTCTCTGTTTCACAGGTTGCTATGCAAAGAGAAGGAAACAAAAACCTGATTTTCAGGATGCAATTTTGGTTTAACCCCACTAAGGGTTGTGTTTATAAAACAAACAATCCTTATGCTTATTTGTCTTAAATTAGCCCCAAAATATTTATCATCTGCCTGTTTACCCAGTCAGCCAACAGGATGAGGAAAGGCAGAACTGGGAGGATGGACAGGGACCACCAGCAATGGGAATTGAGTCCAGAGCCTTCCCTGCAGCAGGACTCTGCTCAGAGAACCTCCTTTGGGTGCTCCTGTGAATGTTCAGGGCCAGTGCAATAAACTGACTCATGGAATGATTTGGGATAGTTTGGTTTGGAAGGGACCGTAGAGTCCATCTCATTCCTCACCCTGTCATGGACAGAGACACCATTCACTATCCCAGGTTGCTCAAATCCCTGCCCAACCTAGCCTGGACCACTTCCAGGGATGGGGCAGCCACAGCTCTGTGACCTGGGATTCATTCAGGGGATTTCAGCCCAGCATCCCCAGCAGCAGTCCAGAACTGGCTTCTCCAATTCTCCATTCTCCCATTCCAGCCAGGAGCTGCCCCAGGAGCTCTGTGCTCTTCCCAGCCCCAGCTCTCTGCTTCTACAGCTGATGCCAGAAGCACCTCTTCAGGCACTCTGCTGACTCCCATATCCCAACCCTGGCATTTCTTGTGGAGCCAGCAGGAAGGGCTGGCACTCAGTCAGCAGAGTTCCTGCATGGAGTTCTTCAGCCTCTCTGGGAGTCCTGATGCAGGCATGGCACGGACACAGCACAGCGCAGCCCTCATGCAGGGCAGCTGCCTGTAGACACAAAGGAATTAACTAAAATTAGTGGATCCACCACCTCCTGAGGAATTCAAGTGTGCAGCAATTATCTCCTGAACCACCAGTCCCACCTTCCTCTGGGAATGCCCTGAGGCACCATCTCACAGTGAGGGCTAATGAGTGGATTATTGCAGCATTTTAAAACTCAGCTGTTTTGTAAATTGGGATTATCCACTGAAACCAAGACAACTTTCAAGAAGGAGCAGCCCTTCACCCCCTCCTTGCTCTCTGCAGTCCTCTAACAGCAGCACGGCCACGGGGAAGGGCTAATTTTTCAAATTCTCCATCTCAAACACTTCCTTCTCTATCAACATCAAGCCTTTCCCTCTTGCTCCCCTTCTCCAGTGCCAAGGAGCTGCACTTCTTCCTGTCCCTATCTCCCACTGAAAACATGGGAAATCCAGGCAGTTCTGAATTGCCAGAGATCTGTGAGCTTTAAGATTCCTTCCAACCCAAAGCATTCTGTGATTCCATAATTCTGTGTGTGGGGTTCCCAGACAACCCCTCAGCCCCTGGCCCAGGTGTCAGAGCAGTGTAGGACACCCAAGGAGCCACCCCAGAGCCCTGGGCAGTGCCATCAGATTTCCAGGCACCAGGCAAAAGCAACCAAGTTGTGAGATGTGGCTGGGAGTCTGCTGGCAGCATCTTCCCAGACCCAAAATATGTCAATGAAATATTTCATTTTCAATGAACTGGTGTCACCGTGAAACACAAAGAAATCACACGCAGACAAGAGATTTCTGCAGAGGTTCTTCTGATCCAGCTGCCAGCTGAAAGGGCGGAGAGAAGAGACCCCTTTGTTTATTCTTTTACTTTTATACATTTGTGGGTCTAGCAGATGATTGGCTTTTTGGGGTTTCCACCCCTCAGCCTCAGTGGCCAGACGAATTGTCAGTTACAATTGTTTTCAGGTTAGAAATATGCAAACAAAGGACAAAGAATGAAAAACAAAGGATTTGTTTATATTACTTCTGTGGGAAAGGTAGAAAAACTGCTCTAATATTCTACAGTAACTAAAAGATCTGACTCCATTTATGAAAATCAAAAGGCTAATAAAGAAACTCAGAAAAACCAGGGTAACAAACTGGGATTTTCTTTCTAAGCAAATTTCCCTCAGCTTTAGCTGGAGGAGCTCAGCATTGGGAGCAAGTCCAGATCCCACAGCCCTCCCTTCCCCACACTGCTCCAACCACCAGCAGGGCCTGGCTGAGCCAGGTCCTGCATCCATGGCTGTCACCTGCACCCCTGGCCAGGCTGGGATGTGTGACCAACAGATTTGAACCTGTGTTGGAGTCAAGCTTTGGACAAAAGTCTCTGACTGCTCCCAGAATTACCCCAAATAATTTGCTCTCCCAAGACCTTCAAACTGGGATATTCTAATAACACTTCCAGGGGAGAATTTCACACACACCAAAGGTACCAGTGGTATCAGTTAGTACTTACTTCTTCCAGGAATTCCTTTTCTATAATATTTTCTCTTTTTTTTCCTGAGCAGCACGGAGAGCTGTGCACAGGATGACCACCAGCCTGAAGAACCTGATCCCAAACCAAACACCAACCTGTCCAGTGGGGTGAAACTCATCCCCCTCCCCAGAGCCCTGGCAGAGCAGCACAACAAAGGCGGAAAACCAAGGAGGTTTCTTCAGAAAGCTGTTTCCATTTTCTGGAGCATTGCTCTGTGGGTATGAAGTGGAGCTATTTCCCTGGGGTTTATCCCAACTGAAACTCAGGAACAGCAGATTTTACCATAACGGGATGTGCCTGCAGACCCTCTATCTTGGTTTTGAAAGACAGTTGCCTGCCAGGGAAAGCTAGAGCCTCCCTTGGAATGGAGAATGTAAACCCCCTTCCCTCCAAATTATTATAATTTTGCAATTAGGGGCTTTCAGGCAAAGATATGGGAATAGGAGTAACAGTTCTTTACTAGGAATATTATTATTAAAAAAAAAAGAAAATACAAATGTAGTAGTACAAAAAAACAAGCAAGGAAGCAAACAAAAATCCTGGAAAAACCCTGACAGAGTCTGGGATATGACCTGACATGCTGTTGGACAGGGTGTTGGAAGCAGTCCAAATAAGTCCTCCTGGAGTAACAGATGTGGTTCTGTGGAGTAGAGATGGTCCTGTAGAAAGTCCAGTGGTGACAAGATGGGTCCAGTGTTCCTCCAGAGATCCGGTAGAAAAAACTGGATACCTGCTGGTCTTGAGTCTCAGTTTTTATCTAGCTAGGAAGAGTTGGCTCCTCCCCCACTGGGTGGAGCATCTCCCAATGGGATGATGGAATGTGTCATGTCATTGGTGGGCTCTAATGGCCCATTATCAGAAGATATTCCCTTGGAGGATGGATGGGTGGTGAAGGAGCTAAGAAACACTGCCCCACCTGGGTTTTAATGGCTAGGCCATTATCAGAAGGCATCTACCACCCTCCCCCCTGGAAGGGTGAGAGAAGGATAAAACATCTCCCAAAAAAGACTGGACCCACCTCTGCCCAGGCTGCTGATCTGCTCCTGGAGTTTGGAAGTACCAGCTTCTGTTGGTTTCTTTTTTTTCCCCTTTTCTGGGCAGTGTCCTTGGGAAAAGTGAGCTGGGGTGGGAGCTGTCACACTGTGAATGGGAAAGAGGTGACAGCTGCACAAACCTTGGGCTGTCTGGGAGGCTCAGGAAGCAAAAAACAATATCCAAGTTTAACCACCACCCCAATTACAATGGGGTTAAGTTTGGCACTTCAGCAGTCAAAACATCTTTCCAAAGTCTCCTCAGGTTGGAATCCCCCTCCAAGAGCCATGGGAAGGAGGACTCATAATCTGCTGCCCCAGATTATGCAGTATCCAATTGTGTAATTGAGATAAATCACTTCTTCCCTCATGCCCAGAAATACCTTTCATGTCTGGAACACTCTTCCCTGTCCTGAACCACTTGAACTTTGAGACTTGTGGGTGATGGAGATGGAGGGGGAGAGGGCAGGGTGGGATCCATCAGCCAGGCAGCACTTCCTAAGTGTCCCGTGCTGGTCTACAGGGTAAAACACCACTCAGGAACCTCGAGCAGCAGCTTTTCCACCTCACTCCCACCACATTGTGCCTCATCCCCCAGAAGTCCGTGGTGTGACACTGATCAATTATTTGATCAGTGGCAAACCCAGCTCATATGACCTTCTCAGGTGCTGTGGTAGCATCAAGACAGGTGGCGAGGGTGACCTGAAATCTGGCAGTGTTTTATTTAGACCTAAACCTGGGCTCAGCAGTGCTGAATTAACAGCTGCACTCAATGATCTTAAAGGTCTTTTCCAACCTAAACTATTCCATGGTTCTGTGAACCATCCCTGCCTGCTCCCACACAGGAGACAGCACAATTCCACCAGGCAGCTCTGGGGAGGTGAGGAACCCTCTAAGCTGCCAGGGGGGATAATTCTCCTTCCTTCAGCAGTGGGAGGGAAGCAGATGTGGGGTTTTTTGTAATTCTCCAGGATTTGGTAATGTGCAATAGCCTGATGTGCTGTGGTGTTCTGTGTCCTCCCAGTGCTAGGGAGAGGGAGATCGAGGAGAGGAAACAGCTCCAGCATGAGGAGACACAGCCACCTGCTGTGCCCTGCCTGGCTGAGGCCCTGGTACATGGGAATGTTTTAGCACATCCAACCCTGCCCACACCAGGCAGAGCAGGAGCCCTGGTCCAGCAGGGCACAGGTGCATGGGCCACAGGTGTGCTCCTACAGGGCAGCTCCAACCCAGCGTCCAAACCCAGCATCCACACACTGCATCCACACACTGCATTCCCTGCACACAGCATTCTCACACATAGCATCCCCCATTCCCCACACACAGCTTCCCTGGGACAGTGTGCAGGTGGGGACATGTGTCACCAATTCCATCTTGTCCCTCTGGCTCAGACACATTGGCCATGGCCCAATTTGCTTTTGGGAGCTGCCCTCCCTCCCCTCCTACCCCTGGGTGCTGCAGCCACAGGGTTTCTCTCCTCTGGTTTCCAAAGCAGAGTCCGAGCCCATTCCAGCCCACCTCCACCCAGGAGAGCCTCCTGCCTATCCTTCTGCTTCATGAGTGAGCCAAGGCTGGCTGGGAAGCAAGAATTCCATTTAGGAAAAAAACCCCAACAAACCCTGAGGTTTGGAAATTGCTTTTCATCATCATTTCAAAGAGGGAGTGACGTGCTGATAACACCAAGGCAGGAAGGGAGCCTCTGGCACCACTCTCCCTCTTTGTGACCGTGGCCCTGCAGTCCTGCATTTCTGTGGATGAAGGACCTGGGGCAGAGCTCAAACCATTCCTGGGGTCTCTCCAGAGAGCTCCATTTATGGACCTCATAAATCTTCTCAGCTGTCCAATGGGATAACCCTCCCATCCCATTGGAGGAGCTGCATTGCAAATTCCTCACCAGCCAAAGCTTTTCCCAGAAAGGAGCTGAGCTGGGCTGAGTTGGGTGAGCAAGGGGAGACAGGGGGCTGGTGCTGCCCCAGGAGCCACAGCCCCAAGCCTGGGGGGTGGGGTTTGAGGGTCTCTTTGGCCCCTCTGGAATTGTAAAATATCTCTAGTAAAGGAGGTAAGGCAATAGGGATGTTCCAGAAAAGCATCCATACCCAGGACACAGCAAATCACACTTCCCTTATCTGGCCCGGTAGCCCCCATAGCCTCAGAGGCTTGTCAGGAGATGTTTCTTTGCCAGATTTTCCTTCAGAAGATGATTTTTACAAGTGCGTATTTATGAATGAGGAGCTGGGCTTCCACCCTTCCTTTTGCACAATGGCAGCTCTTGCTGCTGGGGTTTTCCTGCTGATGTATATTCCTAAATAAATAAAGCAGTTAAATAATTTCCTGTCTAATTGGTAAGAGGATGAAATAAGTGACCTAATCAGCCTTTTCTGTCTCTCGTTTCTGCCTAACTGACCTTACTCGGCCCAGCTTGGCAGTACAGGGAGCCTGGTGTGCGTGGTTGGGTTGGCTTCATTTTCCCTGGAGCAGATGTGGGAAGCATCAGGCTCACGGGCTCTGAGCTTTCCTCAGCTCATTTCAATGCCATCAACCCTTACCTGGAGTTGCAGAGGCCATAAAGCTTCTCTGTGCATCCCAGTTCTCTGTGTGCAGCTGTTGGGAAGCAGGCCAGGCCGAATGTTTGTTGAGATGCTCCCATAAAGCTAAAAAAACCTGTAATTACCCCAAACCAGGCTGGTCTCCTGTGCCCCAGTGCAGCCAATGCTGGCTGCAGGGTGTGTTGTCAATATCCAACCCTGGATGGTGCAAGGAGATTGCTCCAGGATTTGTTACTGAGGGGAAGGAGAAGCCAGGAATGCTCTTCTCAGGATTGGGCTGGGTCCCAGCATGTAGAAGCATAACCAGAACTAGGTCATCTGTCCCTAATAAGAGGAATTTGGTGTTTCCCAAGTGGGTCTGCTGCAATGAGCTATCCCTGCTCCCTGTGCCACCTTCAAGGAGCTGCAGGGCTGCACACTTTGGAAGTTCAGCTGATCTCCCAGGGCCACAGCAAGATGGTCTCATCTCTTCCCAGAGAGGAGTTTCTCACTCCTCTGCCTCTCTCTGTTGGATTATTTGGATTATTTCCCTGAAATTTATAATCTCTTTTCCTTTCCTCAATCCTTCCTTCCTAGCACCACATTCCTCTACCTTTCTAAATCGTTCTGCTCCCTTCTGCCTGCTGACACATTTAAACCAGCTGAAGGTCAATGGTTTGACACCTCTCCCCTGCTTTTCTGCCTCTTCCACCCCAACACGAGCAGGTTCCAGTCCACAGACTGTCCCCATGGGGTGTCCCCCATTATAAAGCTGATTTTCCCTCCTGGTTCCATGACCCAGCTCCCAGGTGACAGCCATGAACAAAAAAGCCTTGGGGTGAATTGCTCAGCCACCTGCATTGGAGGTTTCCCAATTTTCCAGCAGCTGTGCTGACATGTTGGCCATGCACAGGTGAGAACATCTGCCACCCCACCCAGATGGGCATCCTCTTCCTTCTCTTCCTTCTCTTCCTTCTCTCCAGCCCTCTCCATGCAATTCCTTGGGCTCTGCCGTCCCCCTGCCTGTCCTGTCTCCCTCATGCCCATGTCTCCTCCATCCCTTGGTGTTTGGGATGTGTTCCCAAGTCCTGGCCGAGCAGGGGCAGCTCTGGCTCCGGGGAAAGTCAGGCAGGGAGGGTTCCATGCTCCACCTCCACTGCACCTTCCAGCCCCCCCCCCCCCTCCCCCTCGAAATTTGTCCCGTTTGGACACTGCTAATTCCAGCATCCTCCCCCTGTGCCTTCCCCCTCGGGTGCCTCGCGGTGACTCCCGCACACGCTGCCTTATCTACATCCCATTTGTTATTCCCATTCCTGTGTGTGGTTCCGTCCCGCACCGGGCGGGAGATGACCTCTGGCTAGCTCGAGTCAACACAGCCACAGAATGGTCCCGGTTCATTTCGGCTTCTCGACTTAGCAGCTGGACCCCAAAAGTGTTGTGACAGCAACAGCAGCAGAAGAGAAAAGGCTGGCTCTCAGCTTAGCAGGTTAAAAGATGTTTATTAGCTCCAGAGCTGAGGAGCTGAGCGGCTGAGACGCTGAGGGGCTGAGAGAGAGAGTTTTTCCTCCCTCCTATCCCCTATAAGCGGGGGGGGGGGGGGCGGGTTCCAGGGAGGACACAACAAAATAACAAATCAGGGGATTCAGGGGGTAACAAGGTGTGCCCACCCCCAAGCCTTGGACCACTAAAATCCAAAGCTAAAGGAATTCCCCCCAGGGGGCCTATCACCTGAAGCCCTCTCCCTGAGATTTCGCAATCTGGGAGGGCTCCTGGAGAGACAGGCTGCCCCAGAGCAAGGGGGGTGGGAGGACTGACACAAAACACCTTGTTATACAGACAACACAAAAAGGGTTACAACATTGGGGATACAGTGAAATGAACCATAACATAAACTTCTTATAAAAACCTAATAAAACAGTTCTGCACCACCACACATTCCTATTCATCCCGCGTTCCCGGGCTGCTTGTGCCGCGGAAGACAGGAAAACAAAGTCAGCACTGGCCTCAGAGGACCCTGCACTCGGAAAGGAGAGGCACACGGCAGAGGGATCCGGGGATTCGGAACTGACCTGGGGCACTTTCACCGTGTCTCCACGGCCAGCTCATTTCCCATGGCTATCACGGAGGGAACAGGAGTGAGAGCAAGTGGATGCACAGGAGAACGTCTGCGAACCCCCGCCAGCTGCCCTGGGCCCTGCCCCGGGTGTTGTGACACAGGCAGGCAGCCCCGGGAGTGGTGACACGTTCTCGCGGTGGCACTGCCGAGCTGCAGGAGCTCCCTGCGGCTGCCGCTGTGCTCGGGAGACACAACTCCCAAGATGGATTTCAGAGCAGGGACCATTCATCGCCCATTATTCCTGTATTTATTTGGGGTTGGTCTTCAAGTGTTGTTGCTTTTGACAACTCTCTCTGTGCTGGGGAGGGATGAGGGGGGGACCATCCATCACCTCCCTGGATCCATCCCTGGATCCATCCGTCACCTGCACAACCCCACAGGGGGGCAAGGCTGAGGAGCCAGGATATGGGGGATGAAATCCCAGATTATCCTGACTGAGAAGGGACCCACGGGGATCTCTGAGTCCATCTTCTGGCCATGCACAGGACACTGCAACAATTCCACCCTGTGTTCCTGCCCAGGTAATTCAGATCACAGAGGCTTTTCCTCCACACAGGTATTTCTATGAGGAGTGCTTTATTTTAAAATATTTTTTCTACATGGCAAAAGAGTTTTCCCCAAACCAGTGTTTTGCCCCAAACCCTCCTGTTCAGGCTGTACCCAAGGCCAGGGATGTGCTAACCCAGGTGACTCATGCTCAGACTGGGCCACAACCCCATGTCAAGGAAGATGTCACTAATTAAGGTGGCATCGTGTGTGGTGACCCAGCTGTGGAGGAGAAGAAAGAGAGAGCTTGCCCTAAAAAAGTGTAAATAAAGGACAACTGGTTTGTGGGACCCAAGTAGGTAAAGGTTTGATCAGCCCCTAATAAACAAATGGCTCAAAGCACATCTAGAGCTCAGGTCCCAGAGACACCAGTGACCAGTCTCAGTGACCAGCCCAACCCCTCAGGGTCACCATGGCACTGGTGGCATCACAGAAGGCCTGGGAGCTTCCACAGATGCTGATGGGACAGCCAAAACCCACCTTGTGGGACCTCGTGGTGATCACCCCTTCTCCACTCCCTCCATCCTCCCTCCTCCAGTCAGGATGAAGATGGATCTGTGTGGATTCATCCCTTCATCCATCCATCCATGGCTTGCTTTACCTCACCTCTCCAAGGATATCCTGCCAGGCAGGAGCAGAGCTGGGCTCCTCACAGCAGCAGTGCCCCAAACCCCCACACCCCACTCCCAACACTTTTTGTGAGTCTCCTGCTTTTCACCTGGCCTAGGGCTGCAGCCCTGGGATGCAGGGAGAGATAAGGCCCTGCTCAGGCTACCTGACACTGCCTTCCTGCCACCTGATAGCACTAATTATGACACTCTAATATGAAAGGACTCCTTCAGAAGGTTTCCCCCTGCTCTGCCTCCATCCCTGTGCTCACCACAGGGACCCCCCCACCCCTCCTGCCTCCCCTTCCCAAGCCCACGGGACTTCCCAGTTTTCAGCAACACAAGATACAGGAGGCTCTTTGAAAACGTTGCATGCTGGCAGCTTTCCCACCTCAGTTTCAAATCTCACTGGATAATATTCTCCATATTCCTTTATGGAAACCAGAAATTCTGGCTTTGCTGTGTCTTGGTGTGGCTGCACTCGTGCCTGAGCAGTGGCTGCGAGGAGCTGGGGGACAGCAGTGGTGGCAGCGGTGACAGCAGGCACAGTCCTTGCCACTAGCCATCGAATAAGGCCACAGAAGGCAGAGATAGGGGAAGCTCCTCTGCCAAACACGTTGTTCACCCAAAAGGGGAGCCGCAGGTCAACCGCAACACTGACACAACGGGAATGATCTTGTACCCCACAAAAAGGGAAAAAACTGATCAAATTGGCCAAGTTGAACAGGTTTGTTCTGCTGGCTTTGAAGGAAAGCTCGAAGTTCTGTGATTTGGGCTGAAATGATGTTTACAGGAGAAATTTGCCTGTGTTTAACTCAAGCCTCTCGGGGGCTCCTTTGCAGGAGTTTAAATTCCCTGGCATTCAGGTGGTTTTAGAGTCTTTTTTGCCCTCTGCAAAACTCTGAGCCAAACCGAAGGAAGAGATGGAGTCTTCAAGGTTGCATGCTTCGTGTTTATTGTTTCTTATCTTACAATTTTCTCAGTGTCCAGCAAGATGTTTGCTGCGGCTCGGACATCTCAAGTCTCCCCCCGTCCCAGGGCTGTCCTTATCTTTTATACTAATTGCTACGTATTCTCTATTTACTATTTCTTACCAATGTCTATCACTATTACTAAAAAGGTCATCTTTACTCTGACCCAATCCTCACTAACTACTTTGTGCCCACGTCACTGCAGAAATGGAGTGAGGGAACAAGAAGGAAGAAGAAGGAGACAACGCCCCAAATTCTCCATCTTGCCCCATTTACTTCAATGCCAAAAATCCCAAACCCACTGTTTTTTCACCCTGTGATATACTAAACTACTATTTTTCACACTCTTGTGGCCTGCAATGCTTCCTGCAGGAAGCCTCTCCCATGGACTGAAATCAAATCCAGTGTCTCTCTGAGCTCTGAGCTCTGGGCTCTGGGCTGGGGTCCCAGACCCCCCTGCCCAGGTCCCTGACCCTCCAGGGCAACCAAAGGAATGCCCTGGACTCCAACACAAGCCCACTTAAGAAGCTTAAAAAGGAAAAGCTTGGAGGGCACATGGAATGTTTGCTTGATGATTGAACCAAACATTTGGGTTAACTTGAAGCAGGTTTTGGACAGAGGATTTTTAGTTTCTTTTTCATTTTACTGAGTGTAAGTTTGGGTTTTGTCAATGTCTCCCAAGTTTCCTGTAACCCCTGGGGAAAGATGGGCTGCCAAGGGCTGGGAGAGCCCCATGTCCCAGTGCAGGGGTGGTTATTGAATTCCAACAGTCCCCAGAATGGCCAGGGGCCTGCAAATAACCTGATGTGCTCTCCAGCTGCCAGGAATTCCCAGCCTAGGCTGTATGGGATTATCTGGAATGGGAAGTGCTCTGCTGGGGCATAGGGGAACACTCCAGGGTCTCCGGTTCTGGGGTCCCTGTGGAGAGGATTGCTTGGAAAACCTTCCTTGTAAATGTGGTGAAAACAGGTTTTCTCCCAGGATATCAGTGAGGGAAAAGCACAAATCTGCTCTAATCTGGTGCTGCTGGGAGCACTCATGAGCATCTGCCTGAAGGTACGGAAGGGTGACACATCCTGTGGGGTGACGGGGACATTTGTATTTCCATACAATTTATAAATGAGCCAGGCATGGGGATAATTGGGTGGGATGCTCTCAGGAACAGAGGCAGGCATGGGCAGGAGCAGGTAACAGAGCCATCCCGAGGGGAAAAGCCCCATGGGATGGGAATGGAGCTGAGCACGGGGGCAGCAAGAGCTAAAAATGCACATTTTCATGCCCCAATATGTGAACTCATCCCCCTGGAGAAGGGCAATGCCACTCTAAGGACAGGGACTGGTGGAAGGAAAGGAACTGCACAGCACAGCAAAGGACAAGAACAAACCCTAAAAGGCAGCTCTTTGCTCTAAAACACCCTCAAAACCTTCATGGCTTGAGTCTGACTCATGCAGAAGCTGCTTTGAGCAGCCAAGTGACAGCAGGGGGAAGGATCCTGCCTGAGGGCAGAAGTAGGGGAGCAGCCTCAGGAAGGCTGGGACACCCATCCAACAGGTGCTGGGAAGGGAATGTCAGCTCATCAGAACAGGAATGTTCCCTCCCAGCCTCTGAAGTGGAACTGCCAGGCCTCCCAGCACTCTTAATCCATAGCACATTGAGGAGCTAAATATATTCCCAGCCTAATGCAGCAGGGCCTTGTTAATCTGCCCTTCATCACTTGGACACCCAGGACTGGCTCTCTCCACATCCCAGAGTGCACGTTTAACAGCAGAACCAGCAGGATGAGGGGGTCCTACTACCGAGAATTCCCAGCTCTGGCAGGGGTGACTGGTTGCTCCTGAGGACATGACAAGGATGTACACCAGTAATTGAAACAGAACTTCACTTGTCAGAGGGAATGAGCTATGGCCTTCCCACTGGCCTGATCTTACCCTGTGCTGGATTGGGGAACAAATTGCATTTGTTAATTTGCAAAACAATTCTCCCAGTCATTAGTATGACTCCGGTCCTAATCCTGAGATGTTTTCACGGAATCACAGACTGGTTTGGGTTGGAAGGGACCTCAAAGCCTATCCAGTGCTACCCCCTGTCACCCTGGTTTTTCTGAGTTTTTTAAAGCCTTTTGATTGTTCATAAAATGGAGTCAGACTTTTTAGCTACTGTACAATATTAGGAGCAGTTTTCACTTTTTCTCACACATGTAACATAAACAAATCCTTTGTTTTTCATTCTCTGTCCTTTGTTTGCATATTTCTAACCTGAAAACAATTGTAACTGACAGCTGGTCTGGCCATTTGGCTGGAAGGTGAAAACTCCAGAAGCCAATCCACAGCCAGACCCACAAATGTATAAAAAGTAAGAAATAAACAGGCAGAGGGGTTCTGGGCTTGGCTCAGCCTTGAGCTTGCTCGGAGGAACTCTCTGCCCTGCGAAAATCTCTCATCTCCGTGTGATTGCTTTGCGTATCCCGGTCACAACCCCCTGCCGTGGGCAGGGACACTTTCCACGATCCCAGGTTGCTCCAAGCCCCATCCAACTTGGCCCTGAACATTCCCAGGGATGGGGAGTCTCCAGCCTCTCTGATGTTCCTTGTGGATCTCAAATCCCCATCCCAGGTCCTGGTTCCTGGGATCAGGCTTGTTTGGGGAACAGTGCCAAGAGGACTCTCTTGAGCTGGGCCTTTGGAGTCAGTGATGGGACAGCATTCCTGTCCTTGTGCCTGGAAAAGCCCAGGATGCCCATCAGCCAGGAACAAGTGTGCAGCACACCCCTCATAGCAGAGTCAGGCAGGCACAGGCAGCTGCCTCCAACTCACACCCCAAAAGATAACGAACTTAATCCAGCCAAACAGGGAAAGAAATGTACCCCAGGGATTCAGGGCAAAGGCTGGATGCAGTGAAGATTCCCCACTCAGCTCTTGCTTTGGGAGAAGAGCCCAGCCAGCCCTGCTTCCACATCCCAGGGGAAACAGGAGCTGGCAAAGGGGGAGACAAGATTCCGCTTCTTGCTCAGCCACCCATAATGTCTCGGATTATGTAACCTAAAAATGTGTATTCTATTTCATCTGTTGAAAGCTGTTTTTTGAGAGATATTTTATCCTTTTCTTGTAACTCCAGGGGGGAGGGGGGCAGATGCCTTCTGATAATGGCCCAGCCATTAAAACCAGGTGGGGCAGTGTTTCTTATCTCTTTCACCACCCATCCATCCTCCAAGGGAATATCTTCTGGTAATGGGCCATTAAGGCTGCTCACCAATGACATGACACATTCCATCATCCTATTGTGAGATGCTCCACCCAGTGGGGGAGGAGCCAACTCTTCCTAGCTAGATAAAAACTGAGACTCAAGACCAGCAGGTATCCAGTTTTTTCTACCGGATCTCTGGAGGAACACTGGACCCATCTTGTCACCACTGGACTTTCTACAGGACCATCTCTACTCCACAGAACCACATCTGTTACTCCAGGAGGACTTATTTGGACTGCTTCCAACACCCTGTCCAACAGCATGTCAGGTCGTATCCCTGACTCTGTCAGGGTTTTTCCAGGATTTTTGTTTGCTTCCTTGCTTGTTTTTTTGTACTACTACATTTGTATTTTCTTTTTTTTTAATAATAATATTCCTAGTAAAGAACTGTTACTCCTATTCCCATATCTTTGCCTGAAAGCCCCTAATTGCAAAATTATAATAATTTGGAGGGAAGGGGGTTTACATTCTCCATTCCAAGGGAGGCTCTAGCTTTCCCTGGCAGACAACTCTCTTTCAAAACCAGGACAGAATTTGGCAGCCAATGTGGGGCACGAGGGCATTGAGAGAAAAAGGAATAACAGTTCTGAAGTGCCTACATTCTTGTGCACTGGATAACATGTGGTCTGGCTTACCCTGGTTTGGGTGGCATGTGGTGGTGGCCATGTTTCTCCCATTTGCAGGCCCTTATCTAAACATGGTCCCTATAACTAAGGCTACTGTGGCTGTCATCCAGTTTACTTTATGGGTTAAGAAGGTGAGGAATTTGTGGATTTTTAAATTCCTCTGGAAGCTAGTCCCATCTCCCACTTCCTGTGCCTGCATTAGCATTCCCCAAATCCTTTTAACACACTGATCTGGTAAGGGATCTGCCTGTACTGGATTTTTTTCCAGTGACACATAACCCAGCTGGCTGAGTGCCAGCTCGGGGAGGAATCAAACGGTCAGGAACAAATGAGTTACCATTTTACATCTCTTTAAGTTGTTTCCCTCTAAGAGCTCCCTGGATTTTTTCTCAGGTAGCTTAATTGGAACAGGAGAGCCGGGGTTCCTCAAAGCGCCGGGCTTTCCAAGGGAAGGGCAGCCCCCACCAGGTAGGAGGGAGCTTTGCTCGGGAAAGCGCAAGGGAAGGGGAAAGGCGGGAATAACTTATCTAGTCTTGTGGGAAGTCTAGTAAACGGCCGGGAGTCCCCGTGACGGTGAAGGAGACGGCCCAGGAGCAGCCCCTTCCCAGCAGAGCTGAGCACTGCGGGGAGGGGGCTTTCCTTGACAGCATTTGCTGGATGCTTTTGTCTCTAGAGAGTCACAGGGTGACTTCCCCAGGTTTCAGTTTACCTGCTTCAATCTCCCCCTTCACTGTTCCCTGGCACCAGCTGTCACAACTCCCAGAGCCAGAACTCCTGGGAATTTGTGCCTTGGCACTGCAAGTTGCTCATCCAGGCAAGAACTGAGCAATTGCTGTCACTCCCTGAGCCCCTGTGGACACGAGGCCACTCAGGAGCTTTATCCTGGGCTGCTCCATCCCGCTGTTACCTTGGATGAAGCCCACACCCCTTCCCTGGACTGGGAATCCTGTGCACATTCCCTACACCCTAGGATGTCTGCTGGCACATCGCCCTGAGTGTGCAGACACACCCCACCTCCCATGGGCAGACCTCCCATTCCAGCCTTCCCCAGACTGGGAGAACTGGGCAGCTGCTGCTGAGCTTTGCTGTTTTCTGCTCCTTAAGTGTTTCTGTACAGAAACTTGCCCAGATTTCCCTAACCTAAGAAATAATAACCTGAGGAATTTCTTGTCAGGCTTCGTTGGCCATGGCATTTCACTGCTCTTCCACAAATCCCTGATGTCTTCCTACCCCAAAACACAGCAGAAACAGAAAACAAATTAATCCACATAACAACAGCATGATCAGCTTTTGTCTGGCCTGGAAGAGAGGAGAGATGGAGTGAGAGGGAAAGAAGGGAGAGAGAGTGCAGGGCTGAGGAGGGGCAGCATTTAAGGACTCGTTGGAAAACATGAATCACTGTTAGTGCAAGAGCCTGTTTAGAGCTGGTGAGTATTAAAGTCCAGCAGAATTTGATGAATAACAGGAGGAAAAACATTCCTGTTGTAGAAGAATAAAAAGAAGAGTTCCCACTTCCCCCTGTGCCAAACATCCCCAACCTGAGGGAAAGTCCTGGGAAAGGTTGTTCCTGAGCAAGGGGACATGGAGCAGCCTCATTGGGAACTCAAGAGAGGCTGCAGGGCTGAAAGGGATCTGAACTGGAATATGCAGGACCTCACTTTCCCAACCCAAACCTCCAGCTGAGGTGGAATGGATAGGGAGTGACTCATTTTGCCTTAATGATCAGCCAGCCCCTGCTCATTATTAGCAACTGGAGTGAGTCTGCTCAGATAAAATCAGGCTCCTGACTCCCTAAGCCCTGCATGCTTTAGGACTCAGAGGGGTTCCTGCTGCCCAGGGGCCCCCTGCTGCTGAACCTGTCATTCCACTGTCTGGGACACACTCAGGGCTGCCCTCCTGTCTCTAAAGATCCAGACCCCAAAAGCACAGACCCTGGTGACAGAGACTGGCATTTGTTGCTTCCCCACATTGTTCTCCAAAGCAGTCAGCAGCAGCATCTCTCCTTAATTAGACAGGCTGGTAATAAGAGCTGAGGGCCCCAGAGGCTTGTCTGACATCACCAGGTATTGCTGTCAAGCAGACACAGAAAAATGCACTGAGATTCAACCAGAACATCCCCAGAATCAGGGAATTTGTCCTAAAGATGTAGGGGCTGATGCTTTGTCTCTGGTGTGTCTCAGTGCTGGGGATGAGGGAGGGAAGCACCTGAACCAGGCAGATTTGGAAAACATCAGACAATGGCACAGGGGGGCACTTGGGCTTCTGATGAAGAATTAATTGGCATCAGCATAAATGTGAAAGGGAAAGGCTGGTACAGCTCAGGTGACCTTTTCCCAGAGCCGTGTGGGCTGTCACAGTGACAAATGGGACACTCCAAGGTCACCTCAGTTTGCTAAACAAGGGGTGGCTGCACTTTGGGGCCAGAGCCTGGACCCCCAAGCTGCTGTGGGAGGTGGGACTGAGGCATTCCCACTCTGACCACATCCCAGAGGACAGGCAGTGGCTGTGCACAGTTCCAGCTGGGCAGGGACCACAACGTGGCCATGGCAATGAGAGCATGGCATGAACATGACATGGAAACATGAACATGTTCATGGTCACTCACCACTGAGCACCAGGCTCTGACCCAGCCCCCTCCTGCCCCCAGAGGTGCCAATGCTGCTGCGGGAACAGGATGGCTGACGTGGAATGTGTCCTGAAGGTACTGTGCCATGGAGGGTGGGCACAGAATTCCCAGCACCTGGCATGGCACCCACCGAGAGACTGGAGTGATGGTGGCACAGTTGGGAGCAGGGTCCCCTGGGCCCTGTCCCTGCTATGTGGCAGCAGCCCAAGGACCGCTCTGATGGGAGAATGACTCACAGGGACTCTGCTGCGAGTGTGTTTCCTATTAGGGCTGTTCAAGTCTCCACAATTAGGAATGCAGCTCAACCGGAGTGTGAATCCCTAATAGGAAACATTCCCCAGATGCACACGAGGGCCCCGAGGAAGATGCCAGCCCTGGAAAGGGCTGGGGGTGAGAGCCACAGGGATGGCTCCCACATGAGGTGGCATCAAAGGGGAGGCTGCAGTCCCAGGTCTCCGTGGCCACTTCTGCCAACTTTGATCAGGGTTTGTCGTCTGACTCCCAAACAGTTTTTTCACACTTGTTTCCCAAGTGTGAAGAGCCCAAAGCCATGTTGGAAACTGAGACAATTTTGGATTCTTTGCAACAAAGCCAAGACCAGGACAATGGGACTTTGATGTTATTGACGTATTGGTTCAGAGTTCCTTTTTTCCATTTCCCAGCATTAGGCTGGAGCAGAGGGCTGCTGCCTTGCTCTGTTTAATTAGGTAATGTTTGTACAGTGCTCAGCAAGTGGAAAGCGTTATCCTTATTACTATGCCTTTCATATCCACTGGCTGCGTTTGGTGAAGCTGCAAAAGCTTTGAAGAAAAATAAATAAGGTCGAGTTTATTTTATTTAAATGCAAAAATAAATTGTAGTGCTGAGCAGAAGTAATGGACTGGCAGAGGCTGGGAGGGAAGAGCTCTGTGTGTCTCTGGAGCAGCGACAGCATAGACTATGCCAAGCTGAGTCCCCTTGATGCTGTCCCAAGCTGTCCTGTCACTGCGTGTGTCCGGTGTGGCCTGGACAAGCCCTTCCCAGAGGCAGCAGAAGCCAGGGCAGCTCCCAGCCTCCCTGCTGGAACTGCCACAAATGGAGCTCTTGGTACCTGTCCTGCTTTAATCAGGTGGAGATGGGACAGCTATGGATGGGGCAGCTGCCAAGCAGGGCCACCACAGCACTGCCAGGCACAGCTGGGCTGGACAGGGGCTCCCAGCACTGGCACATCCTCCAGGAAGTTCCCTGGGTGCTGCCAGCACTGCCAGCCCACGGTGCAGCATTCCAGAGACAGGGAAAACATCCACTCCTGCTTGTTCCTGATCTGTCTCCCAACCACCGGGGCACTGAGGTGCTGTGAGAGATCCTGGAAGATGCTCTGAGTAGCTGAGAATGGGACACCCCTGCACTGCCACAGCTGTACCCCAACCTGGTATGATGCCAGGGATGCTCCCACCCAGGGCTGCTTTACTTGGGCCCCAGGGCCGGGGTTGTCTGAGTCTTCTCAGGCTACTGTTCTCTTTTTCCTTCCCCTGGGTGATTTCCCCTCATTGTGATTCCTCTCCTTGCTGGTGATAAAACATTTGATGAGTTGCATTGAAGGCCCAGACTCAGCAGCCCACCCCAACTCTCCCACCCCCACCAAATATGTTTGTATTTTTAACATGTTTTAGGCAACAATCTTAAACCGAAGCACATGTGACAATGAATATTTATCTGCTGCATCTCACTATGGGATTTTCTCTTAAACTCAATAAAACAAACTGCTCAGGATACAGAACAACATTTCTCCTAATATATAATAGACAAGGGGCAGGAGGGGAATTAGCAGATGAACTCCGCATTAAAGCCATTTAAAATCAAAAGAGCAGCAGCATTTAGATATGAGGAGAACCGTTGGTGCTTTCAGTGAGATCCTGGCATGTTTTCCTTCTCATTCCTGGAGACTTGCAAACACCAGGCAGAAAGGTTCTTGCCAGGGAGGGGCGGGTGAGCAGGGGGTGCTTCCCACAGGTGGGAGAGGCAGGAGCAGCCCCTGTCCCGAGTGGGGAACAGCTCCCATGGATGGGATGGGATGGGATGGGATGGGATGGGATGGGATGGGATGGGAGGGATGGGATGGGATGGGGGAGCAGAGTGAGGAGGAGAAGACAAACACTGCTCCAGTGACAAGGAGGGTCGCCAGGTCCCAGTCCCAGCCTTGTGTCTCTCCCATGTGACCATTGCTGTCCCTCCCTCTTGGGGCTCACAGCAGCTCCCTCCCTGACTGACTTCACCAGGGTTTGTTCCCATTCAGCAGGAGAGTGGCAGTCAAGGGGAACTGTCCCCCACCCACACTGCTTCTGTGCTTGGAGGCTGCTGGATTTACCCTGCTGAGACTGATGCACACAAGATGCTCCAGGCTCCCTGGGCTGGGACTTCTGGGCTTCCAGGGCAGGATGTGACTTTGCTGGTTTTTCAGCATCTCCCTGTGCAGTGGAGGGTGGGATGCTGTGGGATCCCTTGCGCCAGGGGTAGGATGAGCTCCTGTCCCACAGGGGCAGCCCCACAGGACCAAATCCTGGCTTGCTCTGGTGCTGAGAGCCCCTTCCTCCCTACCCTGCTCATCCTCAGGGCCTGGCTTTTGGGGCTCAAAGTGAGGAGTGACTAAAAACTGCTGCAAACCTTGGGCCGAGTGCTGGGGCTTGGCCCAGCCCTGCTGGATCTGGCGACTGCTTGAGGCAGCGCATTCTCCTGGAGCTGGAGGGCACTGCCAACCTTGCCACATTGTGCTCCAAGAGCCAACCATGTTTCTCCAACTGTGGGAGATTAGGGACAGGCGGTCGGAAGATATCGCGCTGTATGGCAGACAGAACCCCTCCTCAACTCTCAGTTGGTTAGTGTCCTTGATAAGGAAAGCAATACCTAACCTGTAACGTAAGCAGACGGATGTGATGTAGCAAACAGAGGTTTTATAACTCCATGTAACCAGTTAATAAACGCCATTAGCCGTCCACCACACTGGTGTCTGTGAGCTGGTGGACCGAGCAGCCTGGGTGTGGCTGCCGTGTCGTTCCTGAACCAGGTCGCTACGCCTCAGCGGAGGTAACAAGTGGTGCCGAAAACCCGGGAGTCGCCCGGGAGAACGGGAGTCGCCTGGACGGGTGAATGACGGCCGAGCGGCTGGTCCAGCTCGGCGGGAGGGACGCCTCCGGACCCACGCAGAGGATGGAAGCTCTCGTGAAGGTCGTTTCTCAGATTCATAAGCAGTGGGGAATTGATTGTAAAGCAAAAGATTTTACCCTTCGCAGTGACGAGGCTTTTGCAACTTAGTATTATTGATCGTCCGGTGGATATCCTCCACCCAGATGTTTTGGGATCAATGTACTAAGCTCTTGCCGAAGACACAATGTCTTCCAGCTCAGGGAAAAATCTTAAAGCATGGGGAAGGGTCGTAAAATCTTTACAGAAGGCTTTTGCAGGAACAGGACACCTGGTGAGCTGCCCGAAATTGTTTAATAGGTTTCCCCCCAATTAGGTATTGCAGCAGCAACGCAACTTTCTCAGAGGGAACTGTTGTTGAGAATTTCAGAGTGTAAAAGAATGTACTCTGAATGTTAGTGATAATGCTCAGAGTGTTGATGAAGTCAGTTCGGCGAATGCAAAGGCTCAGGCTCAGAAAATCAAGAGCTCACTTCAAAGCCTCCAAGCTCAAGGTCGCTCACTGATAGCGCTGAAAAACAAAGAGAGCTCGTTTGCTAATGCGGGGGCGCGCGAGCAGAAAAAGGGAGGAGAGCGCAATGAGAGAGCTGAAAGCTAATCTTTGCCAAAAAGCGCGTTTTTCTAAGGCAAGAAGCTCCCACGGCAGGAGGGCGGGGGGAGCGCAGGTGCAGGAGGCCCAGGGGGAAGGAGTGGCTCAGCCTGAGGGGAAGGGGGCCGGGGTCGGAGCCTGACCAAAAGGCTCCAGAGCCCGGAAGCAGCCAGTCAGTCGACTTCCGGCTCTGAACCGGGACTCTAGCTGGGACTGGGACAGCCAGTCCCTCTGATCTGCCGGCTCTGGCTCCGGCTCTGACAAGAAGTAGTAACAGTATAATAAAATCAGTAACAACAATGTTTCTACTTGGGCTGAGGGGAAGTCAGAACAAACTCCCTCACAGACTGGAAGAAGATAAAAAATGGCATGCTTTAAAGTGCAGCCAGGCATTTAATATGGGCAAACGTGCAAATTATCAGACTCCCACCTTCAGTGCCCCAGTCATTCAAACCCTATCAGAATCTCGCAGCACGCAGACAAAAGAGGGAAGCCACATCTGGCACCTCCTCCTCATCCGGTCCTTTAGCTATCTACCAAAAACCTAAGTCAGCTCCTTACAATCTGTTTCTTAGTGTGTTAAATGCTACCTTTTTGTCATTGAACCAATCCAATCCGAAACTTTACAAAATCATGCTGGTTATGTTATAATGCAGAACCTCCTTTTTATGAGGGTGTCGCCCTTGATGCTCCTTTGAATACTCTGCAGCAAACAATCCACACAACTGTAAGTGGGACACCCCCCGGAGAGAAATTACCCTGAGTCAAGTCACAGGCCGAGGCAAATGCTTTGGCAGTGTAACCGTAGCAAAGCAGATGGGAAATATCTGTACTGAGTTCATCCAACCTAGTCAAAAGACTGATAAGTGGGGCAGTTCATTCCTATCAGGAATGTGGGTCTGTCACAAATCGGAATAACTCCCTGTGTGTACCTTAGCAAATTCAATAACCTTGCTGACTTTTGCGTCCAAGTTCTGATTGTTCCTAGAGTCCTGTATCACCAAGAAGAAGAAATGTATCGCTTTTTAGAAGAAACCATCCTGCTCCGCAAAAGAGAAGTAATAACAGGTATAACCATTGCAATGCTCCTTGGCCTAGGAGCCACTGGCACAGCCACAGGTGTTTCAGCTCTCGTGACCCAACATCAAAGACTTTCTCAGCTGCAAATGACAATTGACGAAGACTTACTGAGAATTGAAAAATCCATCTCCTCTCTGGAAAGATCTATCTCCTCGCTTTCGGAAGTCGTCCTGCAGAACAGGCGAGGACTGGACCTCTTGCTCATGCAGCAAGGAGGCCTGTGTGCCGCCTTGAGAGAAGAATGCTGGTTTTATGCAGACCACACCGGAGTCGTGTGAGACTCCATGGCCGAACTGAGAGGAAGACTGGCCCAGAGAAAGAGAGAGAGAGAGGCCCAACAAGGATGGTTCAGAGTCATGGTTCAATCAGTCCCCATGGCTAGCCACCCTTGTTTCCCACATTAATAGGCCCTCTCACCATGATACTCCTGACATTGATTTTTGGGCCTTGCATTTTGAACAAGTTAGTGTCGTTTGTTAGAAGACGTTTAGAGAAAGTCCGACATCCTATTTGTCGAACGCATGCAATTATCGTGAAGTGCGCTTGTTACTAACATTTTATATTATTTTGTATCCTATTATACTAACTTTAACAGCTTTTGTATTTTTATGACATTTATACTTTTATAACATTTATACTTTTATACTTTTTTATTTAGTCATGGGAGGGGGGGGAAATGTGGGAGATTAGGGACAGGCGGTCGGAAGATATCGCGCTGTACGGGCAGACAGAACCCCTCCCTCAACTCTTAGTTGGTTAGTGTCCTTGATAAGGTAAGTAATACCTAACTTGTAACGTAAGCAGACAGATGTGATGTAGGAAACAGAGGTTTTATAACTCCATGTAAACCAGTTAATAAACAGCCATTAGCCGTCCACCACACTGGTGTCTGTGAGCTGATGGATCCGAGCAGCCTGGGTGTGGCTGCCCGTGTCGTTCCTGAACCAGGTCGCTACGCGGCCTCAGCGGAGGTAACATCCAACCTGCTGATTATGCAGATTAAAAATAGCAACCACAACTAAAAGGCTCCACCACCACCCCAGAGAGCCACACACACATGGAGCCCTCCCCAAAGCCAGAGTGGGGAGTGGACACAGAGGGTAGGTGTGAGCCCAGGGGCCTGGGCATGGGTGGGAGGCTGGCGGGGCAGCAGGAGGACGCTAAGGGTCTGTCCTATCCTGTGTCCAGGGCTGAGAGGCCGCTAAAGCCCCTCATGCTCATTCACTACCCCACAGCTCTGCAAAGGGAGCAATTTGGAGGGACCAGGGACAGTTGTGCCATGATGGTGGCCCTCTGTGACCAGTCCCCAGCTGAGTTGAGCCAGTGACGGCAACACCACGCACTGGAACATCTTGTTCCTTCTCGGGTTTTTACCTCTGAGATTCAGGTGGTTTTAGAGTCTTTTCGCCCTCTGCAAAGCTCTGTGCCAAACGCAAGAAAAAGACGGAGTCTTCAGGTTCTCATTTTTCAAGGTTGCGCGCTTCGTTTATTATTTCTTATCTTACAAATTTCTCAGTGCCCAACAAAGGTCTGTGCAGCTGCTCGGGCATCTGGTGACTCCTCCCGGTCTGGGCTGTCGCTATCTTTTATACTAATTGCTACGTATTCTTTATTTATCATTATTTGCCAATACCTATCACTTATACTAAACAGGTCATCTCTACTTTGACCCAATCTCTTTAAACTACTTTGTGCCACCGTCACTGCTGAAAATGGAGTGAGGGAAGAAGAAAGAAGAAGCAGGAGACAACGCCCCAAATCCTCCATCTTGCCCCCATTCACTTCCATACTAAAACCCCAAACCTACTGTTTTCTCACCCTGTGATAAGCTAAACTACTATCTTTCACACTCTTGTGGCTTGCAATCCTTCCCGCAGTGCAGGAAGCCTTTCCCATGGACTGAGATCAAAGCCAATGTCCCTCTGGGCTCTGTGCCAGGGTCCCAGACCCCCCTGTCCAGGTCTCTGACCCTCCAGGGCAGCCAAAGGAATGCCCTGGACTCCAACATCTCCCCCTCCTGTTCGAACCAAAAACACCTCTTTGGCAACCCTGTCCATGGCTTGCTGTATGCATCGAAGCAAACACGGCAAGATCATGAGAAGAATTACAAGCCCTACTAAAATATATACAAATGTTTTTAAAATTCTCTTCCACAATGGTGAAAGGTCAAACAAATTGAACACACTATCCATCCATGACCCAGTTACTTCTCCAAGTTTGTTCACACTCTCCTGCAATTGCTTGATGTTCTCATGAATGGATTTGGAATGATCTGACAAATTCATGCAGCACATTCCCTCAAATTCCTTACACCCATGCCTGTGTGTTAGCAATAGATAATCTATCGCTGCTCTGTTTTGGAGACCTGCTCGTCTTACACTGTCAACGTCTAATAACATGTCACTCAGTGCGAGAGAGGTGGCTCGGGCATGTTTGCTCAGCTAACAACCCACTCGATCAAATTGTGTCAAGGCTACTCCTGATGCTGCCTGTGGTGAAAAAAGTGCAACCGCAATTCTCTGAGCCTTGTTCCATGGATGAACATTGTCATCACAATTTGGATCATACATCTTGATAGATATTTTCCCTCTATATTTTTGCTCTCTCAGCAATGTCATGTTGGGTGTTAGCAATGAAAGCATTCCGATGCTGCATGGACCACCTTTGACATTTGCGGGGATTGCGGGCCAAATTCTGTCCCCAAAGATGAAAAAGATTCCTCTCGGCAATTGTGCTGGAATATGGTTGGATGGCTTGTCCAGCATCTTAGTGTAATTACACCAAGATGATGAATTTCTGTAAAAATTGAGGTTGGAGTGACGTCTATTGTTTTGTTTTGTGCCACTCCAGAAAGGCTGAATTTCACACAAAATTGCATTTGGACCGATCCAAGAATTTCCAGTTCCTGGGGTTCAAAAGGAGCCACAGGAAGGAATTTCATCCAAACATCCCATTGGTCCACTGGATTTACAATGGACTTTGAAATCTCTGGAGGGATGTCTTCTGGAATTGGCCATTTTCTCACTGGCAACCCCACTAAACATGTTGAGAAGGGTTTCCTTGGCTTTGAGTGTGTCAGGCAGATGGTATCCAAACCTGATGCATTGGCTAGAGTTTCCCAAACATTCTCTTTTGGTTGGGCCACGGGCAAAACTGCCGCATTGCTCAAGGCAACCAAGGAGAGAATGAGGCACAAGGATAGTTCTTTCATGTTCAATGGCCTTTTTCCCATGGGAATCCCTAAAAATGCAACACCACCCAAGCCCCAAAGAAAACTCAAGTCCCAGAGTCTCTTTTGCACGTAGAACGAAGGGATGTCTGCTTTTGACACCAGCTCACGTCTGCGTGCCCACTTCTCTTCCTCCGGTCTTGGGGTCCGCGTCTGCTTGCGTCTGGACTCGGTACGGTTTCACATGCCTCACCGCCAGCCACTTCGGTCTGACCGCTGTGGAGACACAAGCATATCCCTTGCCCCAAGTTATTAATTTGAATGGCCCTTCAATCTGTCCTGTTTCTGGGTTTCTGACCAAAACCAAAGGATTTTCCTTCAGCTTTGCTCTTGTGCTGTTTGAAAAATGTCTGATAATTGGTGGAGTTGGCTCTGCAAACGAGCCATTTAGAAAATTCAACACATACAAGGCTTTATTCAAGCGCATGTATGGTGTTGCATCTGCTTCTCCTCTTTTTTGTCTTTCCAAAAGGGATTTCAGTGTGTGATGTGTCCTTTCAATGATTGCTTGACCTGTTGGAGAGTGTGGGATACCAAAGGTATGATGGACACCCCACCTCTTCAGGAATTTGTCAAGCACTTTCCCTATATATGTTGGTCCATTATCTATTTTGATTTCTTGCGGCACGCCCAAAGATGCAAATGACTGCAAGAAATGTCGACAAGCATGTTGTGCTGTCTCACCTGTGTGCAATGATGTGAAGACTGCACCTGAAAATGTGTCAACTGAAACATGAACATTTTTGAGTTTCCCAAAAGATGGATATTTTGTGACATCAGTTTGCCATAACTGCAAACTGTGCAATCCTCTTGGATTGACTGCTCCCATGGAAGCAGGAGGCTGTACAAGCTGACAATGGGCAAGCACTAATGATTTCCTTTGCCTGACTTTTGGAAATGTGAAAAGTTTCCATTAGTGCTTGAGCATTCTGATGAAAGAATGCATGACTCAATTTTGCCTGTTCAAAAATGTTCGGTAAAGTCCTTGAAATTGGCATGGTCAATTTGTCTGCGTGTGCATTACCTTCTACTAAAAATCCCAAAGGAAATAAATGTGCCTTGATGTGAGAAACAGCATACTTACATTTTCTGTGTTACAACAATGTTCTCATGCACAGCAAGCATGAATACCACACCTTGGACAAACATCCAGTGAGCTTGCGATCTCTGCAAGTTCTGGACAGTCCTTCTTGAAGTGCCCTTGTTTGCCACACTTGTAGCATTGTCTTTGTTGAAAATTTGCGAATGCTTCTTTGACAGCCTTTTCCACTTGATCCCCCAAAATCATTGCAACGTGCTGTGGTGTCCCCACCTTGCTGCATGCCTCTAGAATTTCTGCCATAGAGGGTTGGCCAGGCATTGCACTGATGACACGTTTGCATTCTGGATTGGCATTTGCAAATGCAAGACACTGAATCAAATGTGGTTTCACCCCCTCATCACTGACTTGCCTGTCCACTGCTTGTGTGAGACGATCGACGAATGAGGTGAAAGATTCTGAAGGACTTTGCTTTATGTCTGTGTAACTACTTTCTGTAACTCTGTTGGTGAAATTTGCACCATTGCCTTTCTGGCTGCATTTGATGTCTGTCAACACTTCTCGAGGGGAAAAAGTCTGGCTTGATGTGCTGGACTGTCAAGTGGTGGATCACTGGCCAATTGTGCAAGGGTGAGACCTGCATTCACTCCCCCTGATATTTGACTCTGAGCTCATTAAGAGCTTTCTCCATTTTGCTTCCCAGATGATGAACTGTGAGTCAGTGAGGATCATTGAAGCAAGGGATTTGAGGTCAAATGGTGTTAAATCATATATATTAAATGTCCCTTTTAAAAGTTGTTTGAAGTATGGAGACCCCAATCCATTATCACGAATGGCTTTCATCAGATCCTTGATGACTTCATGATCCAATCGCTCCCATCTTGGGTTTACATCCTGTGCATCATAAGTCACAGGCATTGCCATACTTCTCGAACCCATCGGAAGTGTCTCCCTTTCAATGCATACTACCTTAGTCAGTCCAGTCTGTTGCAAGAAATTCCCATGCACGAGGAACCTGTGTCTTGTCGACACTGGAATTGATTGCTGTGTTGCAGCTTCACTGCTGCTTCATCCTTTCCAGGATCTACCTGTTTTGAGCCTGCACCTCATCTTGTTTTGTTTCCTTTTCCTTTTCTTGAAGAACAGGAACTAGGGATTGTTGGGCATCACCCGATTTCTCTGCAGCACCTTTCCTTGGAAGAAAAGTTCGAGAGAAAGAAGACATGGGGTCGTGTTGAAATTCTGAAGCTGCTTCACTGAATTGCCAGAAAAACTGCCTCATGAAGTCCTTAAATAACAAAAATTATGATGCTTGACGTGAAAACTCAAGTGCTTTTGCTTTCCGGATAGGAATGCCCTCTGAAGCAGTGATGCAGATGATGTCATCATCAGTGACTGACATGTCCTGATCTTCTTCTGCCGCTTCATCGTCCCTCACCATCGACAAAGGTTCTCTCGGCTTTTGTTTGAACTGCTGTTCTGAAGAAGTTGATTTTTTATATGAAACTGGAAAAAAGCGATGTAACGTGGCTGTCTCGCTGCTGAAAGGTGCTTCGCTCGATGTGCCTGATGCTCGTCGTGATTGTGGTTTCACAGTCCCGCCCCTAGGTGACAATGACACGTCGACAGCTGGCATCTGCTGGCTCGCAGTACTATTTGGATTTGCTGTTTCTTTCCCTGCCTTTGACGGAGTATGTCGAGTTTTCAAAAGGCTTTCAATTTCTGGGTACATCTGTAAAATCTGAGATAATTTTGGACGTGCACCCATCTGCAGAAATGTAGCAGCTGTGTTTGAATCACCGCGCACAGACGATTCAGCAACCAGTGAGCCGCTGGTGGGCGGAGTCGAGCTCCGTGGTGTTTGCCGGGTGAGGGTGGCACCCTGGAGACACTCTCCGCCTTGGCCACGCCCCATCCCTGCCTGTTCCAAATCCACCTGTCCTGCCCATGCCTGTCCCGGCCCGGCGGTGCTGATGGAGTGTCCCCTCCCCACTCACGCCCAGAGGCCGCCCTTCTCCCTCGTCATCAGAATTTGCCCCGCCCAGAGCAGGATCGCATTTCGGGCCTCGTCCCGCCCCTGCCGCGCCTGCGCCTGGACCCGTTGCTGATGCTTCTGGGGTTTGTAGTACTCTGCTCGGTGTTTATGGGTTCGGGTTTCCCCCTGCGCCCCGCGACGCGGATGTATTTTGAACTGTGTTGCTTCCCGTAGCTTGCGTCATCGGCGTGTGCCGAATCGCCAATCCGGATCCTGGCTCCCCCAGTGCCTCAGTCTCACCGCCTGCGACCTCGCGCCGCTTGTCCGCAAACTGTTCTCCCTCGCGATCCACCCCTGCCCTGCCTGACGCGCTCCCCGACCGCCAGTTAGAAGTATGTCCTGGTTTGGGGACAAATTTGGGAGAAAATCCCTGTATAGGATCCCTCTGGGAAGCAAACCCAAGTGGCCCCTCTCTCCAACTGGTCCGGTAAAAAAAAAAAACAAAAAAACCTCTTTGGAGAAAAGTGGAAAAAACTATTTTACTAAACAAATGAAGTGCATACAAGTATAAAGAATGAATAATATGAAACAATAAAAACTCTCTTTCTGAAGTGAGATGGTAAATTGTGAAAGTTCTTGCCGTGGGTGTAGCTCGGCTCTCTCTCAGTCTCTCCTCAGTCCCAGTCCCTCCGGCGCTGCTGGAAAATGCCGAGGTCCAGGCCCCGGGGGCCGCAGGTGCAGCCCCCAGTGCTCCCCTGGGTTTTCAGTCCAGAGCAGGTTTAAACAGTTCCAAGAAAAAGGGAAAAAAACAGTCCAGGGAACTTCTCTGCCCTAGCTAGCTGAAACTAACTAAAAGCAAAAGAAATCTCTGTCCTGCAGTCTCTCCAAGCCTCCGCCGAACACCCCGTCTGCAGAAGAATGTGTAGGAGTCAGGCAGTTTTCTCAAAACAAACTCCATGCTTCTCCTTGCTCTTAGAACCAGTCTTAAAGGCACAGGACTCAATATACAGCACAAACAAAACAGACGATTGGGGATACAAGCATCATAAAGTTACCCTAGGACAGGGAAGAAGAAAGAAGAAGCAGGAGACAACGCCCCAAATCCTCCATCTTGCTCCCATTCACTTCAATACTAAAAACCCAAACCTACTTTTCTCACCCTGTGATAAGCTAAACTACTATCTTTCACACTCTTGTGGCTTGCAATCCTTCCCGCAGTGCAGGAAGCCTTTCCCATGGACTGAGATCAAAGCCAATGTCCCTCTGGGCTCTGTGCCAGGGTCCCAGACCCCCCTGTCCAGGTCTCTGACCCTCCAGGGCAGCCAAAGGAATGCCCTGGACCCCAACAGTTCCTCTTTGGTTTAGGAACATCTACCCTCCTCCTCCTCCTCTCCCAGAGAGGCATCTGTATTTCTGGGTCCTGAGGGACCCCTAAATAACAAGTCAAAAGGATAAGGTCTCCTTTGGTCTGCAGACAACATGAACTGGAGCCAAAAAAATGCTGACCGAAAGAGCTCAGTGGCTTCCTGATGGCAATGGTCCCAGCTGGTGGCACTCACAGTGTCAGAAATGGGATGGTGACTGAGCCTGGAGGGAGCATTTCCCATGCTGAACAGAGACCATGCTGACACAGGAGATGCCTCCAGTCACCAGCACAGGCCCTTGGGCCAGTGAGGGTAGCGAAAGGCTTTGGAATCCCTGTGCTTTTAAAGCATGGGGAGGTCCCCCAGGCCCTGTCCCATCCCCTGCCTGTGAGAATCCTGATCAGGACTTTGTGGTCCTGTCTCTTCCAGCCAGCACAGGATCCCACCCCACAGTCCCCCTGCCCTGAACAGGGATTTTCCCCTTGTGCTTCAGTCCCTGAGCTTGGCCAGGTCAGAGCTCCCCATGTGACTCCTGGGGCAATGAACATTCCACCCTCATCCTTCACCTCCACAGTTTGGCCAGGTCCAGGCTCCCCTCATGCCTTCCTGGGGTGTGGGGGAGGAAGGGTTTGATTTCCTGAGCTGTGCCCAGAGCCCCCAGGGAAGCAGAGGGCCAGTCCCAGCCCGGGAGCTGCCCAGCATCCCAAGACAGGTTTTGTTCATTCCCAAACTCCATGAGAGTGGACTGATGCAATGCTGTACCCACAGAACATTCCTTTGTAAGGAAATAAAGTGTCAGTGCCACAGCTGTGACATCCAAGCTCTGCTTCAGTAGCATGCCCTGGGCAGAAAGAGGCGGCGGGTTCCTGTTTAGGTTTTCACTTTCTGTGTTTGTAAAATATTTATTTTTCTTGGTGTTTCTATCCCAACCTTTTAGAATCCAAATATTTGGAAGCTGGAGGAGCCTTGGCCGGGTCCAGCACTGCTCTGCTGGCTGGGCTTGGCATGTGCCAGGCATGCTGAGGGCCCTGGACCCCCCCCCCCCAGCCAGCCCTCAGCATCAGACAGTTTGAACGCAGTCTCCAGGGGTGGAGAGGGTGGTATGAGGCACTGAAAGAGCAGGGAGAGGAGAAAAAAAGGAGAAGAAAAAAGGGAAAATGAAAAAAAGCATGGCAGTGGCATATAAATGAATAAATAATAGCAATAAAAAAAGATCATTGGGAAGCAAAGACATCCTTTATGGTGCATTAATGTGTTTTCTCAGCTGCTCTCTTGACTCGGCACCAGCTCTTGCAGTTCCTGTCCTCAGGACACTTCATTGGGCGCAAGAAGGTTTGTTCTGGCTGCACTGTCCCAATCCCGCTGCCCGTCTCGGTTTCTCGTCCCGAGATTCAGGTGGTTTTAGAGTCTTTTTGCCTTCTGCGAAGCCCTGAGCTGGATGCAACAAAGAGACGGAGTCTTCAGGCTCTGATTTTCAAGGTTGTGCGCTTTGTTTATTATTTCTTATCTTACAATTTTCTCAGTGCCCGACTAAGATCTGTGCAGCTGCTCGGGCATCTGGTGACTCCTCCCACACTGGGCTGTCGCTATCTTTTATACTAATCGTTACGTGTTCTTTATTTATCATTATTTGCCAAATACCTATCACTTATACTAAACAGGTCATCTCTTGACCCAATCTCTTTAAACTACTTTGTGCCACCATCACTGCAGAACATGGAGTGAGGGAAGAAGAAAGAAGAAGCAAGAGACAATGCCCAAAATCCTCCATCTTGCTCCCATCCACTTCCATACTGAAAACCCAAACCCACTGTTTTTCACCCTGTGATAAGCTAAACTACTATCTTTCACACTCGTGTGGCCTGCAATCCATCCCAGAGTGCAGGAAGCCTTTCCCATGGACTGAGATCAAAGCCAATGTCCCTCTGGGCTCTGTGCCAGGGTCCCAGACCCCCCTATACAGGTCTCTGACCCTCCAGGGCAACCAAAGGAATGCCCTGGACTCCAACACCCCTGGAGCTCCTGTCACCCACTGCCTCGTGGGGTAAGGAGAGCCCCCACCTGCTCCTTTCCCCATGGCCTCCATGCCCATCACTGTCTCCTGGGATTCTGCTCTTTGGGAGAAGAGCCTCTCGCTCCAGAACAGCCTCTCAGGTGGGAAATGCCACAGGAACCCAGGGTTTTGTCCCCTTGATGCCACCCGGTGCTGCCCCCCCACTCTCTGAGGCTCCCTGAGCCCATGCTTTCCTCCTCCCCCATCTCGAGCAGCT